>NW_024425675.1:16800585-16834918 GCF_017311325.1 Ursus maritimus
CTGAAACCAGATTCTTCCCTATTGTTTAGAGTCAATATGAATGCCACGGAGGTGAATTTCAGTGCAAAAAATATATGTAGTGGAAAAACCTGTTTTTAGAAGCAAGGTGTTCTACAAAGAGGCTATCTCAGGTGTGGGGGCCTTAGAAAACAAGTTCTAATGGCAATTACTCATTTTCCTATCTCTTAAATTGTCTTAAGAAATGGGAACAAATAATTGCCACCTGACAATTATAAAATTATTGTAAAAATTAACGAATTTGATGAAGTTCTGAGTGTCTCAGAAAAATCTGGTATAAGAATATTAAAATCTTCAGAAGGAGCAATTTGTCAAGGGAAAAAAAAATGAACCAATTCATTAAAAAAGATAAAACAATAACCAAATACTACAGAAAACATGCCTGAAAGTTTTTAAAACAAAGTATTATTTTAATGTTTTAAAGTTTATTATTTTAAAGTATTTATGCTTGTTCTTATGCACTAATTCTAGCAAATTTCCCCTTCTTTTTATCAGTGGAAAGGAGATGTATTCAAATTTCAGGCAAGTCACCTGATATACCAAAGATTATACCAAACTGGGTCAATTTTAAAAGTAAGTACAAGATACAGATTACAGAAATCAAAATAGTCTCAAGTTAATCGTGTCTCCCACAACGAAGATTTTCAACACAGCAAAATTTTGAAAATATAATTAACACCATGTCTACAAAAAGATGGCTAAAACAGATTTCGGAATGGTGATGTCATAAATGCAAATGATCACTCCAAGTGCCCTTTGATTTTTATCATTTTGTCATTCATTTAGTACTTTTAAATAATCTTGGAACTTTTTAGCACTTCTTAGAAGCCATAGTTTAAAAAGTCCACTGTTGAAAGATGTCTGTGATTTTTCTAAAACTCTAACTAAATCAAGCATTCTACTTGGAAAGCCACTATCACGTGACTTCCTGCCACTTTACCCACCTTTGTTTCTCATCGTACACAAACACGCACCACACAGCTGTTTCATCAGCAAATCCTGCTTGCTCCCATCTTCAACTCTAGACAGAATGCAACCACTCGGCCCCAACTCCACCAGCAACATTCCAGACCTCCTTCACCTCTATTTCCACAACACCTCGTCTCTGGTCTTCCTCAACTATCTCTTCTCCACGCAGAAGACTAAATGATTTTCTTAAAATGTATATCAGGCCAGGCCACTATCCTGATCAAAGTCCTTCGAAGGCATTCTCTGTCACTTAAAAGTGAACTTCTGGAATGGCCTACAAACGGCACATTATGCAAACTCTGGCTCCCTTGACCTTCCCGTGTCCCAGCACTCCTGCTCCGTCAGCACCCCTGACCACGTCAGCCTTCTCGCTGGCTCTCAAGTATGCCAAGCGGCCTTTCTGCTCAAAGCTTGCGCCCTAGAGGGTTCCCCTCTGTGACATATCACCTCTTGGCGCTCCATTCAGGGCTTTGGTCAGAAGCCTTCCTGTTTACCTTCAAAATATCCTCTTATCTTCCTTTTCCGTTAGCAGCTGGTACTGACATTTTACTACGTATTAATTTGTTTGGGCATCTCTCCACCAGAAATGTAAGCTCTCTGAGGGAAGGGACCTGGTTATTCCTTGCTGTCAGTTCTAGAACCTTGAACTAGCTGATGCATAGGAAGTTACCAGTAAGTATTTGTACTACTCATTTTCAAAAAGCTGGCTGGAACCTTCCCATTTTCAGTGGTTCAACTACACTTCTTGGCTACCACTCTCCTCAGCTGTGTATTGACTATCTATCTGTTGCAAGAAAGTGAGATATTAGGAGAATCACGAATGCATAGAAATCTTTAATTTTACCTTTAGGGAGACTAGGAAAAGATAAACTTAATTTAAATGGAAAAGTATCCACCATTGCGAAGCAACATCATGTTGAGTCCCACGCTATTTTAATAAAGGCTATAATATTTAGAGTAGAGGCACATTGATTCAAAGGAGAATGATAATGAAATGCTTCAGAGCGAACCACCTGTTTGCTCCAGTTTTACTGACATATATCACGGTATAAGTTTACGGTATACCCCGTGATGGTTTGGTTTACACATACCGTGAAATCATTACCATGATGGGTTCGGCTGACAGTCATCTTCTCCTACAGATACAGTAAAAAGAAAGAAAAAAAAAGAAAAAAAATGGTTTCCTTGTACTGAGAACTCTTAGGACTTACTCGCTTAACTACTTCCCTGATGTACCCTATTGCGGTGTTAGCTATAATCACCAGGGTGCACATTCCATCCCTAGTACTGATAGATCGTACAGCTGGACGTTTGTACACTTTCACCGCCTTCATCTAACTCCCTCCCTCCCCCCTCCACTTCTGGAAACCACACAGCTGATCTCTTTCTCTATGAATTTGTTTTTTTAGATTCCACATGTAAGTGAGATCATACAGCATTTTCTTTCCCTGTCTGACTTCCTTCACTCAGCATGAGGCCTTCAAGGTCCACCCATGTTGTCAAATATGGTAGATGGTAGGATCCCTTTGTTCTTTGTGGCTGAACAATATTCTATTTTATATATTCATGAATGGACAATCAGGTGGTTTCCATGTCTTTGCTTTGGCAAATAATGCTGCCATAAAAAAATTTTTTTTAAGATATTTTTATTTATTTGACAGAGAAAGAGAGCACAAGCAGAGGGAGCAGCAGGTAGAGGGAGAAGCAGGCTCCCCACCACACAGAGAGCCCGAGGCAGAACTTCATCCCAGGCCCCTGGGATCATGACCTCAGCGGGAGGCAGACCCTTCCTGGACTGAGCCACCCAGGCGCCCTGGGGTATATGTATCTTTTCGAGGTAGTGTTTTTGTTTCTTTAGGATACATTTCCAGAAGTGGAATTGCTGAGTCACAAAGTAGTTCTATTTCTAATTTCTTAAGGACCCTCCACACTGCTTCCACAATGGCTACACCAATTCACAATTCCACCAACAGTGCACAAGGGGCCCCTTTTCTCCACAACCACGCCAACATCTGTAATCCCTTGCCTTTTTGATGGTGGCCATTGCATCAGGTGTGAGGTGATATCTCACCGTAGTTTTATTTTGCATTTGTCTAATGACCAGTGATGCTAAGTATCTTTTCATGTACCACTCAGCTTTTCGTAGCTCTTCTTTGGAGAAATGCCTATTCAGGTCTTTCACCTCTTGTCTACTTGGGTTATTTGGGTTTTTTGCTCTTGAGTTGTATGGGTTCTTTATATGTGTTGGATATTAACTCTTTACCAGACATACAGTTTGCAAATACTTTTTCTCATTCTGTAGGTTTTCTTTACACTTTGCTGATGGTTTCTTTAGCTGTGCAGAAGCTTTTTTTTTTTTTTAAAGATTTTATTTATTTATTTGAGAGAGAGAGCGAGAGAGCACAAGCAAGTGGAGTGGCAGGCAGAGGGAGAAGCAGGCTCCTCCCTGAGCAGGGAGCCCGATGCGGGGCTGTATCCCAGGACCCTCGGATCATGACCTGAGCTGAAGACAGATGCTAAACCAACTGAGCCACCCAGGTGACCCTGTGCAGAAGCTTCTAGGTTATATGTGGTCCCACTGTTCACTTTTTATTTTGTTGCTTGTGCTTTTAGGTGTCAGATCTAAAAATTCATGACTGAGATTCATGTCAAGGAGCTTTGCCCCTGTGTTTTCTTCTATGAGTTTCATGGTTTCAGGTCTTACATATAAGCCTTTAATCCACTCTGATTCAATTTTCGTGGGTGGTATAGAAGATATGGATCCAGTTTCATTCTTTTACAAGTGGTGTCTATTTTGATGCTTCTTTTTTCATTTATAAGTTTGTTGATTTGGATCCTTTTCTTTTTTCCTTGGTTAGTCGAGCTGAGGGTTTGTCAGTTTTATCTTTTCTTTTTTTAAATTTTATTTTTTAAATTTAATTAACATATAGTGTATTATTAGTTTCAGAGGTAGAGTTTAGTGATTCATCAGTGGCATAAAACACCCAGTGCTCATTACATCATGTGCCCTCCTTAATGCCCATCATCCAGTTACCCCATCTCCCTACCCACCTCCCCTCCAGAAACCCTGTTTATTTCCTAGAGTTAAGAGTCTTTTATGGTTTGTATCCCTCTTTGACTTCATCTTATTTTATTTTTCCCTCCCTTCCCCTAGGATTCTCTATTTTGTTTCTTAAATTCCACATGTGAGTGAAATCATATGATAATTGTCTTTCTCTGATTAACTTATTTCACTTAGCATAATACCCTTTAGTTCCATCCATGTCAGTGCAAATGGTAAGATTTCATTTTTGATGGCTGCATAATACTCCATTGTAGAGATATACCACCTCTTCTTTTTCCATTCATCTGTCAATGGCATCTGGGCTCTTTCCATAGTTTGGCTATTGTGGACATTGCTGCTATAAACACTGGGGTGCAGATGCCCCTTCAGATCACTATGTTTGTATCCTTTGGGTACATACCTAGTAGTGTAATTGCTGGGTCATAGGGTAGCTCTATTTTCAACTTTTTGAGGAACCTCCACACTGTTTTCCAGGGTGGCTGCACCAGCTAACATTCCCACCAACAATGTAGAGGGTTCCCCTTTCTCCGCATCCTTGCCAACATTTGTTGTTTCCTGACTTATTAATTTTAGCCATTCTGACTTGAGAGTTTTATTTTTTCAAAGAAACAACTCTTAGTTTGCTTAACCTTTTCTAATTTTCTGCTCACTATTGCATTTATTTCTGCTCTAATCTTTATCATTTCCTTTATCTCTGCTAAATTTGGGCTCAATTTGTTCCTTTTTTTCTAGGTCCTTAAGGCAGAGTTAGGTTGTTCATACAGGCTCTTTCTTGTTTTTTAATGTAGGTGTTTACTGCTATGAACCTCACCTCTTAGAACTGCTTTTGCTGTACCCCACAAGTTCTGGCATATTCTATTTTCACGTTCCAGGAAACTTTTAAATTCCCCTTTTAATTTCTTCTTTGATCCACTGGTTGTTCAGGATAGCATCATTTAATTTTGATGTATTTATGAATTTTCTAGTTTTCCTCTTATTCTTGATTTCTAGTTTTGAGGTATTGTGGTCAGAGAAGATACTTGGTATGATTTCAGTGTTCTTGATTGTGCTAAGACTTGTGTGGCCTAACATATGGTCTGTCCTAGAAAATGTTCTATGTGCAGTTGAGAAAACTATATTCTGCTGTTACTGGATAGAATGTTCTGTAAATGTCTTTTAGGTCCATTTGGTCTGTAGAGTTGTTCAAATCAGCTGTTTCCTTATTGAATCTCTGCCTGGGTGATTTATCCATTGTTGAGAATGGAATATTAACGTCCCCAACTATTGTTGTATTACCATTCATTTCCCCTTTTAGCTCTGTTCTTGTCTCAGTTGTTCTATCTTCTTGATATGTGATTCCTTTATCATTATACAGTTATTATCTTTGTTTCTTTCTACCATTTTTAAAGTCGATTTTGTCTGTTATAAGTATAGTTACCTCTGCTTGTCTGTGCTTACCATTTGCTTGAAATATCTTTTTCTATCCTTTCAGTCTCAGTCTATGTGTGTCTTTAAGACTAAAGTGAATATCTTATAGGCTGCATATGGCCGGATCTTGTTCTTATTTTTACTTTTTTAATCCATTCATTCTGTGTCTTTCATTGAAGAAATTAATCCATTTATGTTTAAAGTAATCATTGATAGGTAAAGACTTACCATTGCCATTTTGTTAATTGTTTTCTAGTTGTTTTGTAGATTCGTTGTTCCTTGTTTCTTATACTGCTGTCTTTTCTTGTTTTGACCTGTTTTAGTATCAGTATGCTTCAACTTCTTTATCATATTCTTTGGTATAATTACTGTAAGATTTTCCCATATGCTTACCACAAGGCTTACATAAAATATCTTAAACGTATAGCACCCAGTTTTAAACTGATAATAACTTAACATCAATAAAATTCATAAACTTTACACTTTTACTTCTCCTCCTCCTCCTATCTTAGATGACTGCTATTATAATTTACAGGTTTTTTTAATATTGTGTAACTAATAACAGATATTTTAGCTATGGTTACTTTTACCTACAACATTCATTTTTTTTCTAACTTTTAAACTAAAGTTGTAAGTGAATTATGCATCACTGTTACCACATTGCAGACCCTAACTGTGACTATATACTTACTATTATCAGTGAGATTTACCCTATCTCTTTGTGTTTTTATGTTGTTAATTAGTTTCCATTCCAAGAACTCCCTTTTGCATTTCTTGTAAGGTAGATCTGTAAGTAAGGAACTCTGGCAGCTCTTGTTTGTTCAGAAGAGCAGAAAAATGTTTATCCCTCCTTTGTTTCTGAAGGACAGCCTTGCTGGGTATAGAATTATTGGTTGAAAGTTGTTTTCCTTCAATGTTTTGAATATGTCATCTCATTCTCTCCTGGCCTGAAACATTTCTGTTTGAGAAATCCACAGTCTTTTTTTTTTTTTTTAAGATTTATTTATTTATTTATTTATTTATTTATTTGACAGAGCGAGAGAGACAGCCAGCGAGAGAGGGAACACAGGCAGGGGGAGTGGGAGAGGAAGAAGCAGGCTCCCAGCAGAGGAGCCTGATGTGGGGCTCGATCCCAGGACTCTGGGATCACGACGTGAGCCAAAGGCAGACGCTTAATGACTGAGCCACCCAGGCACCCCGAGAAATCCACAGATAGTCTTATGAGAGGTCCCTTGTATGCAACTTCTCTCTTTTCTCTTGCTGCTTTTAAAATTCTTTGTCTTTGATTTTTGACAATTTAATTATAATGTGTCTCAGTGCATCTCTATTTAAGTTCAACTTATTTGGGACCCTCCGGGCCTCATAGATCTAAATGTTCATTTCTCTCCCAGGTTTGGGAGGTTTTCAGCCATTACTGCTTTACATATACCTTCTGTCTTTTTCTCTTTCCCTTCTTTGGTGGATCTTGAAATCATGGTTAGGACTTTGATATTCACAGAGAAGGAAAGCAGTCATTCTAGGTGGAGGAAATGAAAATGCAGAAGCAAAGGTATAAACCCACATTATCAGAGAATGATTAGTAAACCAATCTGGCCAATGCCCAGCTGTCTTACTCCATTCCAGCTGCAACAAATTGTCATAGACTGAGTAGCCTACAAGCAACAGAGATTTATTTCTCACAGTTCTGGAGGCTGAAAGTCTGAGATCAGCCTGGTTGGGATCTGGTGATGGCCTTCTTCCAGAAAGCAGATGGGCACCTTCTCTTTATATTCTCACATGCTAGAAAGAAGACTAGAGAGCTCTCTGGGGTGCCTTTTATTAGGACACTAATCGCACTCACAAGGGCTCCACCCTCATGACCTAATTGTCTCCAAAAGGCCCCATCTCCTAATACCATCACATTGAGCGTTAGGAGCTCAACACACAAATTCGTGGGTCACACAAACATTCAGTCAAGAATACCAGTTTTAGTACGGAAGAGAACTGGAAGATGAATCTGCAAGAATAAAACGGGACTGTCTTAAATAACAGCTTGAATCTCAGAATATTTTTCAATAGGCAACAAGGAGTCAGTTAGCATTTTTTCATTAGTGTTGTATCATAAACATCATGTTTCAGAGAGATTAACCTAGTGGCTCTGTGTATGGAAAGAGGGCGTGTCCACAGACAGAAACACCAATTAGGAAGTTTTATAGAGTGAGCCATCACTTTGATGGCTACTGTCCCCAAGTTCAGTTCCCCTTCCCAACAGTACCTTACATTTTAGTCAGCTTTCCACCCACCCTCCGTAAGAGGCCACATGCTTGAAGAAGTTGACCCAACTCTATTTTTATCTCCAAGTAATTCCTTCCTTCATGCCACTGTCTATTTCACAAATCCAGCTGTAGACTGATCAGAATATGGCAATCCTCAGGCTACAAGAACTGGTTCAAGAACAGATACATGACCCAAATCAAGCCAATGAAACACAAAGTGATATTTTC
Source organism: Ursus maritimus (assembly GCF_017311325.1). Lineage (NCBI taxonomy): Eukaryota > Metazoa > Chordata > Mammalia > Carnivora > Ursidae > Ursus > Ursus maritimus. Next base: position 16,808,527 of record NW_024425675.1, read on the forward strand.
TAGAAATTTCCAGGACAAGTATACTCTTAAGATACAGGTTGGCCAAATCTGGGGTCAAATCGAAGGATCTGAACTCCTGTAACCACCACACTGTTAGCCAAAAGAGGACAGGGCCAAGAGAATCACAAAGAAACACTGGAGTGCTTGGATTAAGTCCATGTGGAGGCCTGCTTTATCTCTGGACTTCCAGTTCTGTCAGCCAGTAAAATTCCTTATTGCTTAAGCCAGGTTGAGTTGTCTTTGCTGTTACGTGCAGGCAAAAACATTCTGATATACCTTAGGCATGAAATAATAATGAGTGTCTGGAGTAGGTTATTGGCAGAGGAAAAGAAGGAATGGGAAGGAAGAGATTTGCTCATTCAGTAAACATTTACTGAGTGCTCCCTATGTGCCAGGCCCCAATGCTGGGTGCTAGAAGAACAAGAAGATGAATAGGACACAGTTCCTGCCATCAAAGAGCTCTGAAAATTGTTGGCTAATGTCACGATCATTGTAACAGAGCAATGGCCACGTAGCTGAGAGGCATAATGGAGTGTCCTATAGAGAATGAAAGAGAGAGAGAGCAAGAGAGAGGAGGGGAGAAAGGGAAGCATCAGAGAGCATCCTAAATTTGGGAATAGCAAGAAAAACTCAGGATTAGATGGAATCTAAAGGTAAAATCAGGAAAATAGAGAAATTGACCGTGTAAGTTTTGTTGCCTGGAAGACAACCGTTTCAAAGCCTTCCTAAATTATTTTTAGAATCAAGTGGGGCACACGTACGAAGGCATTTCATCCATGGTGTTGGCATTTTAAAAAAAAGATAAGGTACCTCTCTGTTAGGGAGGAGTTTGTTTTAGACACCAATGAGATTAAACGACATAATAAAAGCAACGACTTGCTTTAATGATTGACTGGCACTTAAGGCAAACTCAGCAACATGTTGTTACTGCTGCTGCTGTATTAAATAGCTTCACGCAGTGGGTTAAAGTACGGCCGCACTAAGAATAGCTTCCTTTTGATAGGGTTAGCTTGAGGATGAAATGAGTTAATATACGTAAAATGTGCAAAGCAAAGCCTGGAGCACAGTGAGGGCTCAGGAAGTGTTCGCTATAGCTGATGTCACTACTGCTACCCTTCCACGGTAAACGAGAGGAGCTAGAAACCAGGAATTTTTTAAAGGCCTTGCAGAGATCCAGATTGAAGCCTTTTAAGAGTGCAAATGCTTTTTGATCAACGGAACAGTGACTAAGATACTCTGTACCAAACGAGCGGCTCTCATGATAAATTCAAGTTCAAAGATGTTACCCGGAAATCCACAGCAGCTTCTCCTCCTTTTTTTCGTCTCTCCACAGCACCTCGGGGAGGAGATGGCCAGTATCAGAGCCAGGCACCATATTTAGGCGTGACTTCCAAAGCTGACCACCGAAGGCAGGTGTCACCTTGAGCAAGAGCCATCTTCGCCACGCTAGGCACCGACAGTCGGAACAGAGAACATTCCTGGGATGCCTGGTGGAGGGTTGCTGAGTGTCCCCCTGGCAATGAGCCAGCAGCTCATAATCTACAGTCTCTTGAAGAGCGGAATGCATTTATGAGACATTTAGCAGGGTCTGAGACACGATCGGTAACTGCAGAACAAAGAGTCTAGCTGACCCACGTGGCACTGGCACGGGGATCTGGCCTCTGGGTCCCAACTCGCTAACCACAACCTCCTTAACTGCTGGGGTGAGTCAACCTGTGTCTGGCCTTGTACTTGTAAGCATTTCCTCAATTGGAATGAGGTAGAGTGCCGGACGCTTCCGTGTAAAGCACTGAGTCTGTTCTCCTCTGTTTACACTGGAACTTCTGTGGCATTTAAAGCCTCAAAATATGCAGTTTTATATAAACTTACTAAACTGGCTAACAACTGTTTAATGACTGCCTAAAATAACTGAAGTGAAAAAGAGCAAACCCCATTTCATTTTGGAAAAGTATTCCAGAGATCTTGAACTCTCCTCTGCAATACCTGGATATTTAAAGCAACGTCTTGTCTTCATTATACTTAGTCATATATTTTGAAATTCAAACAAACAAACAAAAAAAATTCAGAGACTGTAAATTTACTAGTAGCCAGCCTATGTACGTTTCTCTAAATGCTGAATCTAGAGCTAGAAGTTTGAAATCGGAAGCAAATTTTATTTTTGAAACAAATCATCTTCGGACAAACTCGAAATCAGCACTCAGTGTAAAGTGAACACACATTATGTTGTCTGTGTTGTATTCTCCTACTTCACGTGACTGGGTCTGCTGAGAGCATGATTATAGGTATGTTTGCCTTCATAAAACAGAAACATCAGCCTAGAACAGTGAGAGGTCTGCAAAAATAAGATCGAATATGGATATGGTCTCAGAGTCAAAATGATTCTGATTCTCCTCTTCTAACTGCCAGCCTTCCGATGGAGACACTCCACAGTCTAACTCCCTCACGCTTGCCCACGCCTCACTGTGGTCTCTTGTCTCAAAAGAAACAGTTCCATGTAAGGAGGAAATTTCAAGAGGAACCTGGCCAGCTCAAAGCCTTTCTTGGGTGCCCTTAGGGCAAAACACCAGAGGCACAGCGGGGTCTGAGAATTACAAATTTTCTGAACTCTAAGCTATAAGGATGTCCAAAATCTTCTAGGAGTCCCTTCTAGAAAAGAGACTAAAAACAAAGACATAGAACCCGTGTACACCCAGCTAGGCCTACAAGCCTCTGCAACGTTGAGTCTCTACGTCAGCTGCATTGGGGAGATTCTGGTCACTCGCATCTGGCTTCCTGCCTCCCAGGGGCCCAGACTTGCCCAAGGCCCTGAGGCACCTAATTTTCCCTGTCACTAACCAGACAGTTATAACTGGAAAGGCCTGCTTGTGTACTGAGCAAAGTGAGGTAGATAGATAAAGACGACTAAGAAAATGAACGCCTGAATAGGTGAGGGCTAAGAGGACAGTAAGCAAACCAGAGCTGTGACGTCAGCACTGCCCTGAGGGTCTCGGGCTGTCTGGGTAAAGCTATTTGATTCAGAGGATCTCTCTATGCCCAAGTCTTCCCAGGCTGAGCTCAATTCCCAGCTTCCCCAAACTACCTACCCATTATCCTACGTAATACTTCACACCGTCCCATCCCAGCACCCCAGAACCTTCCTATCACGCATAGTAGCACTTGCCATCTTCCAACATACTGTATAATTTATTTGTTCTGTTTTTGTTCAATTGCCATCTGCCCGCATCAGAATGAAAGCTCGTGAAAGCAAGGACTTTATCTGTTTCCATTACTGCTGTAGCACGGGCATCCAGACGAGTGCCGGGCACATAGAAGACACCTTATTAATATTTATCAGATAAATGAATGAGTCTATGACTTTATCTGTCCATCTTTATACGTGGCTTCCTTCCCACAAACCCTCCTCCATAGCTTGCCTGCTCATCCCACCTTCAAAAAGAGAGGACAGGAGTGAGACCCTCCCTCCAAGGTAAAGTATCTATCAACCCTCCATGCTAGCCTGGGAAGATCATGGGGCCAGGCCAAGCGATCAAAGCCTTGAGTTCCAGAAAGACACCCCCTCTTTGGAGGTCCTTCTAGGAACGATGTCCTTGGAGATTTCTTTTCCTCCCAAGATAGCTGGCAAAATAAGGTTGGTCTGTTTCCCTTCTACTTTACGGGGGCTTTCTCCTCTGGGGGAAACCAGGAATGGCCTCATAAAGAGAAGCCATTTATGCTTCACATCCACTAGACAAAAAATAACGAAACCAAAACAGAAAATGACAAGTGTTGGCATGGATGGGGAGAAAACGAAACACTTGTACTCTTGCACTTGCTGGTGGAAATGTATAACGGTTCATCAGCATAAAACACAATTTGATAGTGCCTCAAAAGTTGCTCATAGATCACCATCTGACCCCAGAATTCTTTTTTTTTTTTTTTAAGATTTTATTTATTTATTTGACAGAGATAGAGACAGCCAGCGAGAGAGGGAACACAAGCAGGGGGAGTGGGAGAGGAAGAAGCAGGCTCACAGCAGAGGAGCCTGATGCGGGGTTCGATCCCACAACGCCGGGATCACGCCCTGAGCCGAAGGCAGACGCCCAACCGCTGTGCCACCCAGGCGCCCCTGACCCCAGAATTCTATTCCTAGGTATATACCCAGAAGAATTGAGAACAGGTACTTGAGAAAGTACAGGAGGATGCACGTTCACAGCAACACTACTCATGACAGTCAAAAGGTGGAAACAGTAGTCTAAATGTCCATCAACAGATGAATGGGTAAACAAACTGTGGTACGCTCACACGATGGAATATCATTCAACCAGCTAAAGCAATGAAGTACCAATACACCCTACGGAGTGGAGGACCCTGGAAAACATTATACTAAACGAAAGAAGCCAGACACAAAAGGTTACATGTTGTCTCATTCTATTTACATGAAATACCCAGAATAGATACCTCGATAGAGACAGAAGTGCAGACAGAACCATCAGATTGGTGGTTGCCAGGGGCTGGGGGCAGGAGAGGATGGGGAGAAACTACTTAAGAGGGAAGGGGTTTAACTCTGGGGTGATGGAAATGTGTTGGAACTAACCACAGACAGTGGTTGCACAGCACTATGAACGTGTTAAATGCCACTGAATTGTTCACTCGAAATGCTTAATTCTATGTTATGTGAATTTCACCTCAATGACTTATGATTTTAAGCAACAATTTTTAAAAAGAAGCCACTTAGGTCCACTAGGTATAGACAAAGAATCCTTAAAGGTTCGAGCTGTCCAGTGCACTGGAGTTTGGGTCCAAAGCCAGCTAAGTAATGTAGTGTGCCTTCGGCCCTGTTCTCTTGGCCTCCGTGTGCACCCACCAGAGGTCAGAGGAAGTAGTCTGGGGGTGGGGGAGGTGGCCGCCCAGCATTCAGGTGTTCATCCTAGACCCTGGCCTCAAGACTCTTTATTTCATTTGTACCTTGGATTTATATCAGAGAATACTCTAGTCCTTTTTACTGCAGTGGAGATCAAGAAAACCAGCTCTGGAGGTATTTCATTTTCCCTGACCTTCCCCGATCATGGGAACAAGCAAAGGATTGTAAAAGAAGCAATACAATGGCACAACGGGTCTCCAGGTCTGGTTTCTTTACCAGCTTTGTGTCACTGGACAATTCAGTTAACTTCTAAGAACCTCCGTTTCTTCACTCATGAAAAAAAGATAAGAATTCCCATCCTACTTATCTACTGGGTTAGTTCAACTGTCAAATGAGAAAAGGAATGTAAGTACTTTGCAAATACCCATTATCCCTCCTCCTCCTATTCTGCAAATCCGTATATTTCTTTCCACGTTCACTTCCACTCCCTCCCTCCGGGACATTATCACCACCGTCTTGCACCTGGTTTGCTCTAACCAGCTAAGGAAGGCGATGGTTACTTCCAGCCTGCATTCTTCCCATATGTTCTCCACTCTGCTATCAGATGATCTTTCAAAACCAAATCTAATGATTCCACCCCCCTGTCTGACACCCTTCAACAGTTCCCCACGGCCCTCACAGCAAACTCCTTAACATGGCTTCAAGACCTTTTTTGATACAACCCCATCTGCTCTTTCCCGCTCTTCTCTCATTAACACTTCATTTTCAGTTCCTTGAACACACCATGCTGCCTAAAAGAGTTTTCCCACTTTTCTACCTCCTTCAGATTCCCTCCCTTCTCACTACTACCACTTCCTTAAGCCCTCTGCCTGGGTAAATTCTATCAAATTCTATCATAAGTTTTCAATAAGACATTGCTTCTTCCAGGAAGTCTTCCACGATACCCCCCAAGATTGGATTAAGTGCCCTTGCTACAGGGGAGGATCACTCAGATGGTTAGATCTCAGGGGGCAGACAGGGAAAAAACGGCATGTGACTGCTGGGTCCTCTCTTATTGCATGAATAGCTGGAGGGGATATACTTGAGGGATAGGAAGCCGTTCCCACACCATCATATTCTTGACCCTCCGTATTGGAGGAAACCTATGTGATTACGTCTATATTAGCACATGGACCTTCCTGCTCCTGGGCCATATGTCCGAAGCCAGTGTGAATGTCCTTTCCTGAGCAGCATTTGCTGAGAGGCTACAAATCTGAAGAGTGTGGAGGACACAAACGTGGGTGAAACAGGCTGGGTCCCCAAGGAGCTCCAACAATGAAGGGACTCAGATGGTAAGGAAGTCAGCCTAGAGCTTCTCTATGTGCGAGTTACCACTCCCCTCTTTGGCCTGAGCTTTATGAGAGCCTTACACTCGTGCACACGCACGTACATACTCACACTCATAGGCACATATCAGCACCCTCGATACATGTACACACACACCCCACACACTTAAAATTGTCTTCAACAAGGGTTTCGGAACAGGGCTATGGCCAGCTTACACGATGGCTTTCTGCAAATAAACAAAGTTGATTTCCTCTAGGTGGACTAATTAGTAAAGGCAACCCTTCTCCTAAACTCCAGCCGGAGGGGGCACAGGCCAAATTTCAAGTCCCATTTGCAGGACCCTCGCAGTACCTTATAGGGGCCAGCTGGCACCAACGGCACAACCACGTGCAGTAGACAAGCCCGTCCGCCCGCGTCCCTTTGTCATCTCTGGCCACTGACCGCAAATCCCACATGAAGAGAGATAATGTGTGGTGCTCACGGTTTTCAACCCAGAGTAGAAGGAAGAGTCAGTCCCCGCCGCCCCCAGGCGAGGAGTGTTTTAAATTCTTGTAAGAAACCACCTCGCTTTACAGACTCATTAATGCTAGAGACATGGGCTCCATGTGGAAGCTGCAAGTCCTTCTGTCTCTTTTTATTTGTTTTGTATTTATACATATTGGGGATGCCTTCTGCCCCTGCTCAACAAATGTCAATTCTTGGAGTTTAACCAATGAGATGAAACTCATTATCTCCATATCTAGGGTCAATGGTTTTTTCTTCATTTGTACAGGTCACAAGAGCACTTGTCCAGGGAGGACTGGTGCTGACTGTAGCAGGCCCTGGAATATGTGGCCCCAACCACTTGTTGCCCCACCGATGAAACATGCCTCTACCAAGGTCACAGCCATTCCTGGGTGGTCCCCACCGGATGACTTATCTATGAGGGTAACACAACATGAACAGATACTCAATGTCCCCGATCATCAGGGACATGCGAATCAAAACTACAATGACACATCTCCTCACACCTGCCAGAATGGGTCAAATCAACAACATGAGAAACAACAGGTGTTTGTGAGGATGTGGAGAAAGGGGAACGCTTCTGCAAGGGTGGGAATGCAAGCTGGTGAAGCCACTCTGGAAAACAGTATGGAGTTCCTCCAAAAGTTAAAAACAGAACTACCCTAGGATCCAGCAGTTGCACTACTAGAACACAAAAATCCTAATTCAAAGGGATACGTGCACCCGCATGTTTACAGCAGCAGTATCTGCAACAGTCAAATTATGGAAACAGCCCACGTATCCATTGGCTGATGAATGGATAAAGAAGGTGTGGTGTATATACACAATGGAATACTACTCGGCCATCAAAAAAAGAATGAACTCTTGCCATTTGCAGCAACATGGATGGAGCAAGAGGGTATCATGCTAAGTGAAATGCATCAGTCAGAGAAGGACAAATACCATATGATTCCGTTCATATGGGCATTTAAGAAACAAAACGAATGAGCAAAGGGGGGAAAAAGAGAGATAGAAAGGCAAACCAAGAAACGGACTCTTAACTATAGAGAACAAACTGCTGGTTACCAGAGGGGAGTCGGGGTGGGGGCAGGTGATGGGGATCAAGGAGCGCACTTGTGATGAGTAGCACGTGCTGCATGGAAGCGTTGACTCACTCTACTGTATACCTGGAGCTAATAATACACTGTCTATTAACTGGAACATAAATAAAAATAAAATCCAATGTACGGAAATAAAAAAAGAATGAAAGATAAAATCTAGTCATTTCAGCCCGACCTGAGACAAGTCAGACTGGTCATTTTAGCTCCACAGCTCCCTGTGTGGTGGCTGAGGCCGCCGTGAGCCCTGCATTCCATCCCAACTTCTCTCTCTGCATAGCCCGCTTCCCTTCCTACTCCTACACCCTTCCAATCATGTGGATTCCTGTGTGCTACCTGCCTCAGAGTCCGCCTCCCAAAGAACCCAACCTATGACACCAACCATGACCCCATTTCATCAACCCATCAGCTTGTCTGGGAAGAGAACCCTACCCAGTACTGTAAGGCCAAAGGTTCAAAACCCATGTGAATCACTGATCTCCCATAAAGAAAAGCCTTCTTCAAGGAACAGAAATGGAAACCCCATTCACAGAAGGACAGCTCTCCTCCAGCCATCTCCTCCCGCAGGCAGATACACATGTCTTCAGGCACTGGCTCATACACATAGAGGCACGGAGGGCCGCAGGCAGTGCTGGGAAATACGGGAAAAATAAGTGGAATCTCTGACTGCTAAGAATTATGCACACATAAAAACGTAATTCCTAGGGGAAAAAAAGTGGGGGAAGACCAAAAGAAGAGCAAAATATTTAAAATGTGATGGTGTCAATAAAGTATATTTTCGTAAGGGTCTTCTTCATACCCCACTCCCTAGTCCCAACTCCATCATCACCTAAGAGGTTTTTTCCAGCTTCTTCAATTGTATTGACCTAAAGATTGTGCCCAACTCGGGCACATTTGTATGGAGTAGGGGGGGAACTGACATCCTCCTTTGTGGCTTTACATGTTCAGCTAGAAGAGGTAAAGACAAGGCATAAGACGAATGGACACAGTTTTCCTGGGGTTCTCTGATTACCTCTGACCTCAAGCAAGACATTTCATCTCTCTATGTCTTAGATTCCAAATATGTGAAGACTGGACATGATATCCTAAAGCTCTTCTAGTTAGAGGATTCCATGTTCCTTAAATATTAGCAAAAATTAAATTTTGGAAATGGAGAAAATTTACATTAATACTTAACTTGAATTTTGGGGGCAAATCATAGAATCTCCCAGCACTCAGATCATCACTACTAAATTTATATGGACTAGAAGTTTAGAAACTGGGTAGTGCAATTGTTTGCTATGTATGATGGGAACACATCCTCACAAAGAAGAAGTTTCCAGTTGAATGTCATGTATACTCATCCTGACGAATTAAATTCGAATTAAGTTCTGAATTTCCAAAACTTCCTGTCCCCTTCTCTACTATCAAAATCTGAAATCAACCGTCATCTTGTTTGCTGCAAGGGCTTGAGGTTAGCATCCGAGTGCTGAGGTTTAACCAGATACACCTAAAAGTTTTCTATGAATACTGTGAACGGAATTGTATAAAAAAATATGATATGGAAGACACCAGGGCATAGGGAAGCTAAAGCCGATAGATACTTTTCTTTGATTAGTAGGCAGGCAAGAATTTAAAAGAATGATCATATTCACTGCTGATGAAGATGTGAAGAAAATGTGCTGGTCCAGAAAGATAAGTTGGCAATAGGTGGCCAAAACTTTCAAAATAGTCATATCCTCAATGCTAAAAAATTCTAATTCTAGAAATCCACCTTCAAGCAATAATTTAATTAATTCAAGGTTTCCAATTGTGCTGTTTTTAATAATGGAAAAAAACGGAGACAACCCAAATGTTTTATAATAAAAAACTGTTTCAACTACAATATTACCATAAAATCCCATACTATACAGCCACCAGAAATACTAATAGAAAATTCTGTTGAGTGAAATAGAAAAATGTTCATATTGTTCAAGTTAATGAGGAAAATAAGCTACAGAATAATGCGAATAATATGAGATAATCTTGTGTAAACACACACACACACCCCCACATACACGCATACACACACAGGCACATATCCAAAAAAGTATGGAAGGACATAGAAGTACAATATCTGGGAAGTTATTTGATACATGTTTACCTCCTTTTTTTGCTATATTTGTTTTTGAATCCCTGTTCAATTAATATGAATTATTGGCTAACTGATTTAGTAACTTTTTTAAAAGATTTTATTTATTTATTTGACAGAGAGCGAGACAGCCAGTGAGAGAGGGAACACAAGCAGGGGGAGTGGGAGAGGAAGAAGCAAGCTCCTAGCGGAGGAGCCTGATGTGGGGCTCGATCCCAGAACACCGGGATCATGCCCTGAGCCGAAGGCAGATGCTTAACCGCTGTGCCACCCAGGCGCCCCTAGTAACTATTTTTAATGGCCTTTCATAAACATTAAGTTCACATTCAAAATAAGGCCTTCAAAGCCACAACCAAGATTAATGAAATTAGCCATCAGAAAATATGATGGATAATACTAGAATATTTGAAAATATTGAAAATACTGGAAAATATCAGAATATTATCAAAATGTGAAAGCCCACGATTTTCGAGAAGCTACTTTGAAGAAATTTTCTTTATAGATATACAATCTTTTAAAGTACCTCCCTTAACCCTTTCTGAGACTAATCTGAATTCAAGTTTTATAATATGAAATGCACACACATATCCCTTAACCCTGAGACTAACTTGAATTCAAGTTTTATAATATGAAACGCACACATGTACACACAGCAGAAATGGTCCAAATCCTAACAGCGGTTTTCTCACTATATATTGTCTTTCTTTCTGAAGTATGTATATATTATTTCTATAATCATAAAAATCTACTTGCATTTAAAATATCACTTTCACATGCTATGAGGAGATGATTAATGATGAGATAAAATATTTGTCTCCTACTTTCCTGTACTTCCTGAATTTTCCAAATAAAGCTTAGAATACTGCTTTCATAATTTTAAAAAAAATTAGAAATATACAAACAAAATAGTCCCAAGTTTCAAAGTTTGATCAAAATTTTGAAGCTTTGGAAAGAATTTAAATGACCATTGGAATTTTGGGTGATATGTTTGTGGTTGCTTTAACTATCAGAAATACAAATCTTAGTGCCCAGTTGTCACCAAACAGGAGCTGCTGGATACCCGCGCATGCGTGGAAGGGTCACAATCCAAACGTGAGTGCGGCAGCCCGAGACTCCTGCACCACTGCCATCACGCCAGCATTATTAACCACCACCACTGCTGTAAGCCCTTCATTTAATACTACTCCACATACACATCTTGATTTTCCTAAAAAGGCAGAAACATTTTAAAAGCCAGAGATTAGGCATTTTTGCCTCCTTAGCAAAAAGCATTGTTCAGTCTTTATAAAGTCATTGGGCTCTGGGCACGTCGTATCAAAACACTCTTAAAAGATGATGCACAACATTAAGTGACTGAATGTACTAGAGGAAAAGCTTTAAACAAAGATAATTCATTTTCTTAGATTAAAAAACATTCCCGGAGGGCTGTTTTGCCTCTAAGAACCACACTTACTGCATAATACAATTACACGTCTCCTCTAAAATATCACTTCGTGATATGAAAAAAACAAGAAAACTACAAGAACCTTCCACGTCTTGAGTTTAAAAATTGTCTTCATGAAAAGAATCTATTCTTTTATTAACGCAATCATTTTGAAAACACTGTCATGCGATCTCTTTCTTCTAATTTTTGGCTATTCGAACAAACGCATCAGAAATTTGATGTGTCGTAGCACATTCTAGTTGATGTTTGCAAAACTTGACGTACATTCTAAATTCCAAACGTGCTGGGGTGCCTGGGTGCCCCAGTCGGTTACGTATCTGCCTTCAGCTCAGATCCTGATTCCAGGGTCCTGGGATGGAGCCCTCTGCTCAGTGAGGAGTCCGCTTCTCCCTTTCCCTCTGCCCCTCCCCCCCGGCTTATGCTCGCTCTCTTTCTTGCTCACTCTCTCTCTCTCAAATAAATAAATAAAATCTTTAAAGAATAAATAAATAAATTCCAAAAATGTCTAGGCAAGTCAACTGGATGGTCTTTTTCAGGTAAACTTATTCTCATTTAGTACCATTTACCAGGCACTTAGAAGAAGAAGAATACCCATTTGCGAGAATGTGATAGCGCCAACTGATTTAGAACTTCCTCTCACTGTTTGTGTGACTGACGTGCTCCTAGCTACCGGCCCCACCACGTTCCTCCCACAGTTCTCCCTGGCTCCTGGTGCCCAAGCTCTCCAGCCTTCCTCCTGAGTCCTAATCACTTCTGTTCATTCCACCTTCTCTGCTGACTTCCAGATCAAATGTCCCTCTTCAAGGAAGCCTTCCCTGACCACCCAGAGGAGACTGCTTCCTCTCCTCCCCTCTTATGGCCCACAGCCTCCTGTGCCCCCTTCCCAGTACTTTTACACTGCCAGGCCTTGTCACTAAGGACTTATTTTCAATTGATTAACCCTGTTCCCACCCAAGGCAGGGAGTTCCTTGGAAGCAGGAACTGGGTATCTAATGACCATTAAATCCCTAGAATGTAGCAGCGGTAGAGTTGTGACAGTGGGAGAACACTACCCCATTAATTTTTGGCGATTTTGACTGAATGAACTTCATTCCAAAGAGAATTTGCATGTTGCAGACACACTTTGAGTCAAATACATATATTTGTGTCTCTGCTGAAATGTCAACTCAGAGAGGTCTTTCTAGAACACCTCCCATCCACCATTGTGTATCACCTGACCACATTTTATGCTTTTTCAAACTCCTTATCAACCCCCCCACAACATGCATTTATCTGTTTCTGTGTGTCTACACTGCCAGCATGAAAGCTCTGTGACAGCATGGCCTTGTTGGCTTTGTTCTTTGCTGTATCCCAAGGACTAAGAGCAGTTTCTGGCACATGGCAGGCACTGAGTAAAGATTTGTTGAATGAATGAATGAATGAATGAATGAAGGAGCTGGGTATGCAGGGACAGCTGCATAAACAGGAATCCCACTCCCACACCCTGATTTCTACTTTCTGATAATCTCTGCCCATCTGTTGCTAGCTTTTCAAGGTAAAAGATGTATTTCCATTTTCCTTTCTGTTTTCCAAATGCAAGCTACTCTGACATCAGTACTATTTCAGTTAGTATATAAAAACAAGTACCCTGCTAGAAACTGTGTCCAAAACAGTCCAAGATGCCAGAACAAATTCATTCCTTTCAACATTTCCAGGGCAACAGCGAACCCAAGATGACCTTCTGGTTCCCTTTTGCCAAAATGCATTATAACCCTGCTCAAATAAACGCTCGCCAGAAGCAGCTGAGCTCACCAGATAAATGGAATTTAAATAACACACTTCCTATCCAGAAGCACGTTATATACAATTTAAGAAATCCGGTTTTATTAATAAAATTTAGTTTAGCAAAATGAAGCCACCAAAGAACTATTTTAAAGTTAGTTTGCTGTACACGTTTTTAGAAAAGGGGGAATTTTGTGGTATGTAAATAATCTTTCGATTAAAAATCCCACTTGAGGAACATTCTATGAAGTACCTGATCAGTGTTCCTCAAAACTGTCAAGGAAATGAAATAAAAGGAAAGTCTAAGGAACTATCACAGCCAAGATGAGCCTAAGGTGACATAAAGACTAATACCGTAAGATATCCTGGATAAGATTCTGGACCAGAAAAGGAACAACAAGGGAAAACTGAGAACTATCTGAATGAGGCGTGGACACCAGTTGGTATTGGCTCATTAACTGTAACCAATATACCATAGTAACACGAGACGCTAATAAACAGGTGAAATGGTGTTGACCATATGAGAACTCTCTGGACCCAATCTGGGATGATTCTGCACCTCGAAAACTATCTTAAAATACAAAGGTAATAAAGAAGAAGACTTTCAGTTTCCTTTCATTTTATACACTTAAGTGCTTACTACTTCCAATGAACCCAAAGCTTCAGCAATAAACTCTCAGGTGTGCCATCATCTTAAGAAGTCCTGACTTTTCTTGCAATTTTCAACCCAATGCAATGACACTGAAGAAGTGTAAACTGAACACCTGCTCTGGGCCCCGGCACGGGGTACGTTTACAGTGAACATAAAGATGGGTAAGATAAAATCCATGCTTTGGATGGGTGATATGACGAATATGAACCCCCAAGTCACTACCCCAACGCAGATGCTCTGGGTGGTGACAGCTACTGCAGGCCGAGCACTGTCTTCAGTATTTGTCATGGGATAACCCTTTCAACCCTATAGACAACCCTACAAGGTACGTGCTGTACTTACGCTTTTTCCGCAGAGGAGCACTTGGTGTCCTGGAGGAATGAAGTAGCCCTCCTGAGAATGCTGAGCTAGCGAATGACAGAGCTGGCCTTGAGCCCAGGGACTTCTAACCACGACACCGCAGAGTCTTCCAGAAGCACCGATCGGTGCACATATAGAAGAATGCCTGCCACCTGGAGAGTTTCCACAGATGGGGCAACATTTGAGTTGCACCTTAAATGGCCTGTAGGATTTTTAAAAAGGGTTAGCAGGACAGGGTTGAGGGAGGGGACAGATGATGCCACAGGGGCAGGAGAGCCTGCCTATAGCTGTTGGTTTGGCCACTGTTTGGAGAACGTGGACTCGATGCTGGCATCACCCTAAGCACTTTACAGATAACATCTCACTGACTCCTCAGGGCTCCATGGTGTATGGGATGATACTCATATCTGCATGTCACAGTGGAGGAAAGGGAGGCCTGAAGTGACTTCCACCATCAAATACTTTGCTGCAAAGCAGGACTCAAACGAGGGCTGTCCAAACGCACGATCTCTCTACCACATTGCTCCTCCATCTCTTACTAATGAAAACAAGACAAGGATATTAAAATTCGATTTGCGTACTGTTTTTTCAAGTATTACGAATGTATGTAATGATTACATAAATGTGCGTGTGTGAGTGAGAGATGAGATGAAAGGATTTGGGCAGAAAAACCCCAGGATATTAATAATGGTTACAATTTTCAGTGGAGGGAATTACAAGCGATTTTTTTTCCTCTTAAAAGTTTTTTCTACTTTTTTCACATTTTCTCTTATGAGCGTACATTACTTTTATGTTTCGAAAAAAGCAACAGAGCAAATTATGATTGAACTCCCTGAAAGTTTAAAATTATGCTGCCATAAAATGTTATCTGATTTCTGACTTTTTCATATTTTGACTTCTTCCGCCTACTTTTCGAAAATGGTAAACAGGCATCCCAGACACAGTGGGCTAAAGGGGAGGCTGTTCCCCCCCATCACCCAGCAGACCCCTATCCGTTTCTTACCTTCTGCCATCCTCCCCCATATCTGCTCTTTGATACCAAAATCAGCCAGCACAACAAAGGCAAACAAAATGCTTTAAGCATGCCCACAGGGGTCACTAGGTTCTTAAGATTCTTAGGATTCATCTGGCTGCTGTTTAAGGTCAACCTCAAATTTCAAAACTCTGACTACCAGCCATTAAAAAAGGCAAAAGAAAGGGGCATCTGGATGGCTCCGTTGGTTAAGAGTCTGCTTTCGGCTCAGGTCGTGATCCCAGGGTCCTGGAATCAAGTCCCAAGTTAGTCTGCTTCTCCCTCTCTGTCTACTCCTCCTCCCCACTCAGGTGCGCTCTCTCCTCTCTCTCTCTCCGCTCTCTCTAGCTCTCTCTCTCAAATAAATAAATAAAATCTTTTCTTAAAAAAAGGCAAAAGCGTACCGCAACTAGGCTCTTTTCTCTGAAGGCTAAACCTCAGCTAAGTGCCATCAGCGAAGGTACCAAGTGCCAAAAAGGGGAAGAGGTTTAAGTAAAGCTGTGGGCTCCCCCGTACTCACTGTCAGGTTAAGCTCACTGACTGTGAGAATGTCTCAAAGTCTCAGCTTTGCTTTGGCCAGGAGGGAAGTTCTACGGGAAGAAGGAAGAGACAGGTGAGGTCATTTGGGTCCAGGCATTTACTCAAATGGAGAATTCTAGAGGGCAACGTGACCATGGGTCAATGGATGCCAAGAGCCGAGACAGAAGAAATGAGAAATGGATCTCAAAGATATGTTTGATCTCTTTGCTTCATCTGGGCTAAAAGCCTTACTGTGGATTCTTGAGGGAAAGATGGCCCACGGTCCATTTACTTTTCTTTCTTTCCCTGAGTTTTCGGGATTTGATCAGCGCCTGCTGCGTGCCAGACGTTCACTTGTGGCTGACATTATCCTTACTCCTCAAAGGAAGGATACGATCTGAGGAAAGGATAGGATCTCCCCGTCTTATAGAGGGGGACACTGGAGACTAGGGAGGTTGACCTTCATAACGTGACCCGACTCGTAGGTGACTGCAGGACCCAAGATGAAAAGCTGGTCTTATCTGGCCCAAGTTCCCTGCACTACATACCCTTGCCTGTCCTGGCATCGTGAGGGGGAATCACTGGCTTCAGTGAGAAGCGTCAATGCCCTGGGTAATCAGAGGAAATTTGAGGTATTGCCCACCTATGAAAGGAAGTGAAGATTGAATCTAGCGCAAGGGAGAGCAGCCCCCTCGTCCAGGACGATGCCCCTGTCACTCATCCTTGGGACAATTCTTCTCCACGTGTAGACTCTTTCTCAAGCCTCGTGCCTGCGCCCCTGTGGTTTCAGAGACACCAGAGGGATGTATCTTGTCACTCCATCCTGTTACATTTCTATGTTGGCAAAATACGATATCATTCTTCTCCTTCCAGAGAGCAAAAGGCAAATGAGGCTAGTAGGTTTCTAAACTACAGTCTTATATGGCCTCAGAGTTCTCCCTCGCATAAATACATGCTGATACGCTAACTCGGAAGCCAAGAAAAGAAACTATAAATAGCCCCAGTTCCAGCCAGCAGAGGAAGCGGATCCCGTAGCCATGCCAACTTGTACATATAAGCATAAGGATGGATTCTTCAGGACACATCTTTTCCTAAAGCCTCATCTATCTATATGCAAGGAGAACACCGTGAAGAACAACGCCTTTGTCAACAACGAACTGAAAGTCCTTTCATGAAATTATGCAAGTCAGAGAAAGGTAAAATTCATGAGTGAGACTCCTGGGGGGAAATTAAGTGTGGGTGACTTGTCTGACCTAAAAGAGTTTTAATGTCATTCTTTCATGGGGAAGTACAATTTAAACACAGGCATGCCTATGTTTACTAATAAGCAAAAGAAAATAACCAGAATGCAATGAGGCATACACAGAAATTTAAATACCAAACTAAAACACAAGCTGCGAAACTAAAATACCTAGAAAAAACCTTGAGTTCCATCTTTAAAATCTGATTTGAGCTTATCTTTACCCAGAGATCCTAAAAAGATTTAATAAAAAGATGTCAACATGCCTATCTCACTACAGCACATTCAAAATAACTAGATTACAAAAACAAAAACAAAAAACCTATCTCTGACCACCAAAGTCCAAGTTTTATTTAACAATGACCAGGTATGTTATAGACAAAATGGAAAGAAGGTGGTGTTGGGGGGTGGGGTGCAGGGTGGGAAGGAAGACCGGCCACCGATGAGCTCATTTGATCACGCTCCCTTTTACCCAGGGGCATGGAGGACCCTTATTAATAGTCATGGTATAAATATCGACTCTCTACAATGATTCACTAGATAGCAAGGGCTGCTAACGTGACTACAGATGAGCTCTTTCTCTCTCCAGAACTCACAACACGATCTTCATGTTTCCTGATATTCTCCTGAAAGGAGGTGGGGCAGGGCGGGGGAGTTACTGATACTCATTTCATGGTATTAAGTTTCCATTGCAATGGAAGTGTCTGTAGTTCCTCAACTGGTAGAAAAACCATTCTACAGTAAACCCTAGAAAGTTATGATTTGTTCCTGTGCATGTCTCAACTGGAACACAGAGGTCTTGGTGGTCTTGGTGTCTCCGTCTGTCTCTCTCTCTAAAATGGCAGACTGAAGAGCTCCATGCCACTCTGTATTGGGGCCCTTCCCCCCCCCCCCCATCCCGGGAAGGGCTTGGCAAGCAGGGCTTGGCAGCTGAAATATACAAGGATTCTCCCAGGGCTCCACAACCAAGCTAATTCAAGTGTCACTTTGCAGTGGCTCAGAGGGTCTCCGTTTCAAACAGACTTGCTAATGGTAGCTCCTTCTAAGTCCCCGTCCCCATGGCAACACCAAGGCCAGACCCGACAGACTTCAGAGCAGAACGCAGCAGAAGCGGAAACAGTGATTCCGATTTCACTGATTTTTGCTCGCGCTTACATACCAAGTATATATGCACCCAATATTCTTACTTCCAGCCAAAGATGCCTCTATCATCCACGCTAAATGAAACAAGAAAAAGGAAAAGGAACCCCCACCAAATCACTGTCTTCTTTGTGACCCCCGAAGAAATAAATAAGAATAAAATGAATCGAAAAAGAAGAGATTGCATTGGGCAATCAGATCCTCAAGGTCGTGACCGCTGTCAGATTGATCTCCAGGACTCTCAGCATCTGGCAGGTATGTGAATGATGACAGACAGGCACAAATCAGACATTTAATAAACGTTTCCTGTAGGAGAATGAACCTGAGAAGTCTTCTTACTATCTGGGCTCTAACAAAGACGAATAAGGTAGAGTGAGGGCTTCAAGTACGATTTTAAATGACTTAAAACTCACTGTGAGGATCACTGACAACAAATACCACACACATACACACGCCAAGGATCACATGCACTGATTATGAAGGTAAAGTCCTCCATCCCGACAGACTTACTACAGTGACGTCATCTCTATATAATCCCCTAGTTCAACCCTACATCCTCAATAACAACCACCAAAAAAAGGAGAGGGAGGATCTGGGATGTGCATCGATGTGAACTTATCGTCACTAACCACTCCCCACAACAACTGATACTTTTTCTTTCCTTACCCTGTTTGTAAGCCAAATGTACGTACGCTCATGTGATTGCTTAGTAAACACCATGGGATCAGGACTGGATGCATGATTTTCCTTGGCATCTAAAAATGACTCCAACGAAGACGTAAAAGGTGTTCTCATCTACGATATGCTGGATTCAGAATTCAATCCAGTCTCAACCCTCTGAGAGCGTCTCAGGAAGCACGGCAGTAAGGATTTACCCCCACCCCCACACCACATCCCCTACCGCCCCACGCAGGTTTCTACTGTAAAAGCAAAAAGGGCGCTTTCTTTCTACTGGACGCCATAATAATCCGGCTGATAGAGAGTGGTAATTTTGTTCTTAAAAAGGCAGAAGCCTGGAGCCCCTCTCCCCTGGCAGTGCCCCCGGGCATGTGTGTGAGTGGGTGTGGTGTAAGCTGCGTGTGAGTGTGGACTTTCTGAAGACTTAATGAATAAGGAACCTGTTACCTTTAATAAAATGAATGTTCCTCATAGAACATTTTTTTTTAAAGATTTTATTTATTTATTTGACAGAGAGAGAGAGGCAGCCAGCGAGAGAGGGAACACAAGCAGGGGGAGTGGGAGAGGAAGAAGCAGGCTCATAGCAGAGGAGCCCGATGTGGGGCTCGATCCCTGAACGCCGGGATCACGCCCTGAGCCGAAGGCAGACGCTTAACCGCTGTGCCACCCAGGCACCCCCCTCATAGAACATTTGGATCCGAACGTTGATACAGTATCTCAGTAGTTCTAACCTGCTCTCCATACAGTTTAACTCTGACCCAACCTGCACATCGTTTCACTCTCATCCATCTTGTTTATTTACTACGTAACCAACGATATGCTTGAGAGGACAGATCTTTCAAGTTTCTGCTACTTTGAGGCCAGCAGCAAAAGGAGATGCCCCTGTATCAAACTAATGTTGCTGCAGAACGTGACAGCAACAGTGACGTTCTGTATTTCAAACAACATTGCATAAATTTGGACACTGACCCACATAATTACATTGTGTGCAATATTAAGAAATATGGAATATGGAATATTTTACAGATTAATTTTAAAGGATTTAAAAATAAGACCCTAAAATGATGTAGAGTCTTATCAGCCAGATGAAATGGTTTTACCCAGTCTCTAGTTGAAGGTGGTTAATACAACAGGTTTATTTTATATTTTTTAACATTTTATTTATTTATTATTTGAGAGAGAGAGAGGTTGAGAGAACAAGTGGCAAGAGGGGCAGAGGGAGAAGCAGACTCCCCGTGGAGAAGGGAGCCCGACATGGGACTCGATCCCAGGCCCCTGGGATCATGACCTGAGCTCAAGGCAGATATTTAACCAACTGAGCCACCCCAGGCCCCCAACGGGAACAGGCTTAAAGGTTATTTCATTTACATATTAAATGTTAATATTTTATATGTAAATAATTGTTATTTCACTGATGCTGTCACACTCTTCACTATGATTTGCGTGTCTTAATTTATATCTTTATATTTTAGGTCTTGAAACCAAAATAAAAAGTCTCAATTCTTTAAAACAAATTTATTTTTTAAACATTTGTATTAGGCAAGGGAAAAGACTGAAGTCCATGCTCGACAAATCTAAATTGTATTTAAATCTGAACCAATGTCAGAAAGAACCGATATCCGGGGCACATACTCCTCCGCAGTGACTGAATCACGCAAAACGATAAAGCGAATCTGAAGTCAGAAGCAAAGGTGTCTCAAATTCCCACCCTCAACGGTACTCAGCGGCACTTGTCTTGAGCAATGATAAGATTAAACCAATTTTTAAGTATTCAAAAGGTAAACTGTTATAGGGATGCCTGGGTGGCTCAGTTGGTTAAGTGTCTGCCTTTGGCTCAGGTCATGATCCCAGGGTGCTGGGATCGAGCCCCGAGTTGTGTTGTGTCTGTCGGGCTTCCTGCTCAGGGGGGAGTCTGCCTCTCCTCCCTCTGCCCCTCACCCAGCTGGTGCTCGCTCGCTTTCTCTCTATTAAATAAATAAATCTTTTTTTAAAAAGTAAACTGTTTGAGCAGAGTTTCTATTCAGTTAGTATTATAGACTAGAGTCTCTTTTTCATTCTCCAGAAGTTTCTATTACTAGGTTTTTACTAATAAAAGTACTCATTTAATAAAGGCCACTTGAGACTCACCAACTACAGCTTTCTTTTGGCAAACTGCTTCTGCTACCACCAGTCCCCCTGAGTTTACTAATTTGCAAATATATTTGCGGTACTTTTATAGAAATGTAAAATCTAAACATTAAAAAGTCTCAGTGAATTGCCAAGCATTTTCAAAACCTACAAAAATGTAACAAGACACAGCCCTACCACTGGATACAAATTTATAAATATCAACAAAACATACAATGTCCTTGCTTTCCCTGTTAAGAAAACATGCCATGTTCAGTAGTCAAAATGTATGTTTCCCCACATTCAAAACCCCTAATTATTCATTATATAATGCTAATTGCAAAGGCAGAAAATATTAAACCATGGACTTGATAGTGTAAGGAACCCTAAACCCACCCAGAAAAGTTAAAACCAAACTCAAAGTTCCTATGACCTACAGCTCCTAGGCACTTCTTCCTTAATATGATCATGAATACATCTCTTACCTGTGGGTCTCCTGTAAGGATATACACGCTGTCCTAGAATAAGCCACTAGCCTAAATGTTTTATTAACACCCTTCGAGCCAGTATTTATAGAGTTTACCAAGTACCAGGCAGGGTGCTAATATAAACCTTAGGATTTGATGAAATATCTTTACTTCACCTACATCATTTTTTTTCCATTTCTCACAATAGCTTTATAAGGTAAGCCCTATTATTTCCCCTATTTGAAGATAAACTGAAACTCAGAAGGGTTACATAACTCGTGCAAAGTCAGACGACTAGGGAGGTTTGGGAGCATAGACTTGAACACAGACAGTCTGCCTCCACAGTCTGGGCTTGGAAGAGCTCAGCAATTGTGCCACGAATGGCCGACACTGACCTGCTAGTCTCATGCTTGTCAATTAAGTAGGACACACACTTGGGTAAAGTAAAATATCTGTAGGCTTTTAGCAGTGGATGCTGATGACCCTAGTAGTAAAATAAAATTGTGATAACAAAGCCTAGCGTGGTGTAGTGGGCTCAGGACATCGGGGTTAAAATCCTGCCTCTGCTATCTCCTAGCTGCTGGACCTTGGGCCTAATTTCTGTGAACTTCTGTTTCCACTCCCTCAGAAGCTACCGTATCATTGGAAAGAAAGGATGTACGAGAAAAATGCATGAAAAACTAGAAAGCATTGTGCAAATGGCATCTAAGGGGAACAGTGAAAATTCAAGGTAAACGTATTTTCAATCAAGCACTAAGACGGAAGTGCGAGCTCTTTACACCTTGAAAGATGTCACTCTTGTCATTCCCCAGGATAAGAGATCTTTTACCCTCCCACCTTGCCCTACCCTTCATAAGGGTGCCGGAGAGGACCCATTAATTCATTAGAAAAACACAGGGTATGATAAAGGATCCATGATCTCCATGAGTGTCTGCTTCCTTCTGCACATTGGGCAGGGGACAAAGAGACACTCGTATAAGCATCATGTACAACGGAAGAGTCCAGTATTCCCACTGACAATTGGCTTGCCCAGCATCCTTTTCAATGTTGTCTGCTAACATCCCCCACCCTCCTTCTTTGGTTGACTTGCATGTCTCCTGATCTAATCATGCCATCAGCCTGCCCTTGTGCACACACATTTGACCAAGCTGGTCCTTCATGAGTACTTCATCCTTGTCCACAGAGATTGGTCCAAAAGTTGGTACTTCAACTAAGCGGGTCAAGTCAGAGTCCTACTCTGAGGTTCACGGAACTAGAATTAGAAACAGTGGAAAGGAAACAGCAGCCTTTTATTCTCTGTTCTCAAAGCCGGCAGGAAAGGAGCCTCGAACTTGCGGTTGCCATGTCCCTGCCTAGGTGGGGACATCTTGTCTGCTTACAGAGAATCCGACACTGATGCAGGGAGACGCAGTCCTGCCAGTATCTTGTCATCTCCGATAATATCCATGCCTTTTACATGGATGCGTGGCAACAAATCCCCTTTCGCTTATGCAAGTTGGAGATGGGATTCTGACACTCACACCAAAAAATCCTCACTTGTCACAATCCCCTTTCTAAAGGTCAGCCCTTACATTTCCTGGATGGAGAAACTAAGTGAAACATACGCCAGAAGGAATCCAAATTCTCAGCAGATGACAAGACTGTATGTCCTTAACAGGTCTACCCAATTCCACTTGCCAAATGCCCTGTGCTGTTAAGTATAAAGGGTGGTTATCACTGCAAAGGTCTGAAGACAAGAACAACAACATTGTTGGGATGTGTGCCAAGCACGCTTTCAGTGACAAAGCCAGTGGTACTGAACAGAACATACGCAATGTCGAACATCTCACAAATTGGCAAGTGAGTCTTTCCAATGAATTAAGATTCCAAGCAAAAGTTATCATTATTACTTGAAAAATACAAGCTAAATCTCAATATGTTAATTTCCCCCAATTAGTAAGATTTTCAAACATCTCATTAAATTTCCTGAAGGTATCCAGTGTTGTGGTAAAACCTGGCAATACTATGTTCAAGCCAAAAATAACCAATGTCAAGAACATGACTTACGGCTTATAAAAATCATTGTATGCTTAACTCGTTGGGAAAAAAAAAGAACGTAAGTTATTGGTTTCTAAAACTGGTGTAACTCTCTGTTCTGCCTCTAGCATACTGGTGTTGCTCAAATGTTATTAAGGCCATAATAACTAGATTTAGCTAGTCTTCTTGTCCCCACAAGGGCTTTTTTTCAGTAAACATATAACACCCATACAACACATTTATACCATCAACCTGGGCTGGCTTCACATAAAAACTATGGTTTGATCATTTAAAAAATATACAGGCAACACATATGGCCATCAACACACTTATATGGATATATTTACATATACATTTCCAGGTCAACAGGCTTCATACACCCCCTAAAGTGACCTCATTCTCTTTTCCACCCTCTACCTGGCAACAAACAGCCTTCTGATATTTCTTCTGGGAAGTCACCACTTTTGTCTCTCTTAGTCCACAGGCTGTATGTCAAGTTGACTCTCCTCCCACCTTCAGAGAGAGCACATAGCTTAGGTCCGGCCCATCAGTGGATCACAGGCCACTTGAGTGATTAGCTCATGGCCACACAGTCATTCCATCAGAGTCAATGAGATATGACTCAACTTGGAAGGATGTAGGCCCAAAGCTGTTGGGAACCATCTTGCCACCACCTAGAGCAGAGAACAAAGCAAACATGGGAGAAAGTAGAGACGAGAGATGGAAAGGAATCAAGTGCCCAATGACACATGAGCCACTCCAATTAGTGACACCTGGGCTTCGCAGTGAAGTGGGCCCCCGAATTACCTTTTTGCTAAGCCATCCTTAGTCATGTTTGCAGTCTCCTGAAATGGACCATTCTAACTGATGTACCCTCTTGTCGTGGTTCTTTTTCAGATCAGCACTGGGAAATTGGAGGAAGGATGTGAACAAGTGAAAAAACTGGTACCATAAATATAAGTGATCAGCAGGGAGGCAAATACCATCACCAAGTAGAATTTTCTAATAAAAAAGTTATTAAGGAGGGCACGTGCATGGAGCACTGGGTGTTACACGCAAACAACGAATCATGGAACACAACATCAAAAACTAATGATGTACTGTATGGTGACTAACATAGCATAATAAAAAAAAAAAGTTAAACTATACTACCTAGTATAAAATATCCACCTTCCATTACATAAACATTTGGACAAAAACCTAAAGTTGAGCAAAATACTCTGAAGTTGAACTCAATCAGAGGACTTTACTCAGAGGACAGTATTTTTACCATACGATTATGCTTTTATTATGCTTTTATCCTCACTCTCTACATTGTACTTTAAAATGTAAATAGATCTGGGTAGAGGAAGCATGATCTAATCTCTAAGTGAGCATATATTAATTTTATGATTGGAAAAAAAACCTATTTTGAGCATAAAACAAGGGTAGAGGAATCATGAGCTAATTTTTAAGTGAGCATATATTAATTTTATGATCAGAGGAAAAAACTATTTTAAGCATAAAACAAGAATGAAAGTAGCAGATATTTTAATTGGAACCCCTCAGTAAACACGTAGATGTCCTGAACAAAAGGACCACTCATTGCATACAAGACTTTTCTAGCTGGACCAAGACACTCGTCACACTATCTACTCCTGACCATCTTTAAATCAAACTTACTTCCTTTTCCAATACATGTTGGATACACCAAACTGGAAGAATTGATTTCTTTTAAATTGCTGCAAAGGCAACAGTATTATCACTACCAATTCTCTTTGAAATTTTATACTATTGTAGCTAATGATTGGTATAATAGGGTTATTCAAGCTAGTCCGGGCACCTACTCACCATTCCTTATGTATAGTTAAGATGGTGATTATGAATGACCTAAATAGAAGAAAATAGTTGTTTTTTGAATTTCTGGGCTGTGAAGAGACTGTAGAAAAGAAAGGGGTCTCCAGATTAAGCACATTTCATAAGGTCTTTTCAGGGAAACTCAAGCCTCAACCAATTTAACATCATTGGTTTATGTAAATCATTCACCAGGAGCTTCTATCTGGGGAAAATAATATGTGTTTGTTTTCCAAAATGGATTTCTATAGTCCATCTTATCGTCCACTAAGTCACCGAGGCCAATCTCCCACAGTCACACAGCACCGGACGTGCCCTGGTGAAAGAGAACCTGGAGGTTGTATTCCAATGTTGGAGTGACGTTGGAAAGCTGAGCAGACAAAAAGAATCTTTTAGCTCCTGAGGTCAGAGAATGAAAAAAAATGGCAGTATAAAGTGATTGATGTATTCTAAATATAGCTTCAGGAAACAAACAAAAAAAAAGAGGTGGGTGAGAAGGACTCCAATCTAGACCGAGATATCAAGAAATCACATTTTTGCTGAATGAAGGTCCTTTTGAGTAAGCTCTGCTCAAAACCAATTTCTAGGGAAACCAAACAAGTGAATTATCTGTTGATTAAGGCTTCTTCTCGTAACTCGATTATTCTGCAGCAGTACCTTTCAGCCTCGATCAACAGCCTCCCCAGCTCTCCTTTGCAAAAGAAGCAAATAGCAAATCCCAACAAACAACAGCAACGATGACGATCCATCTGCACGGAACATGAAACACCTGCAGGGTTAGCTTTAAGGTGTGGAGGAAGGGGGCGCCTGGGTGGCACAGCGGTTGGGCATCTGCCTTCGGCTCAGGGCGTGATCCCGGCGTTATGGGATCGAGCCCCACATCAGGCTCCTCTGCTATGAGCTTGCTTCTTCCTCTCCCACTCCCCCTGCTTGTGTTCCCTCTCTCGCTGGCTGTCTCTATCTCTGTTGAATAAATAAATAAAATCTTTAAAAATAAAAAAAAGATGTGGAGGAAGGGCAATGGCTCCTCCAACATTTCCAACCCAGAGAGATGTAGAGGCAAAATCTAGAGGTACGGTGCCCCAAAGGGCAGGTGGCCTGGGGGAAACTCGCCGAGAAGATGCATTTGTTTGGTAAGCATGTAGCTTTCACTGGGGTCTTCCATTTGTTGCTATGACACCTGTCTTCAAGGCACACTCACGTAGGGAATGTGCTGTTTTCCCCTGGATCGTCGATTTGTATGACAGAGATTACGAGCAAGTGGAGGTGCCCCCCCCCCCCGGGCCG
>NW_024425675.1:16834923-16922383 GCF_017311325.1 Ursus maritimus
CCCGAGCAGCTACCCTGCTGTGCCGTTCTGTATCATTACCCTTACTTTCCAGGGGAGCTGGGGGTTCACGTAACTTCCCCAGGTCACCCAGGTACTGAGTAGCAGAGCCTCAAATAAAATAATTACTATTTCCCACAGTCAGTTCAAGCATCTCTGAGTTGAGCTGCAGGGCTGAGAAGCCTAATGAGAAGGAAAATGATGCCTGTGCTCCCCCCTCACCGTCCGCAGCACCCCCACCTGATCTGTACTGGTTTTCCCTTAGGAAGCTGAGAGCTCTTCTAAACAACTTGACCTTTACGAACGGGGTGGGGGTGACCTAGTCGGGTAGGGTGGAGTGGTGGCTGCAGGCTCTAGAGACTTTCCAGTTTCATTCTCAGTAATTGGGAAGGAAAATGGGAAGAACTGGGATCCAGAAGTTTTAGAGACCTCAAAGTACTTCCGGAGCTTTGCTCACTTCTCTTCTCTCCGCTACTCCAGAGAGAGCTGAGGGCCCTCAACACCTTTTCTTCCTTGTCAGTCTGAACTACACCTCATAAACCAAAAGAATTAGTACACAAATAAAATAGCCCCCAAATAATAAAGTGTTTATAATCTCTCAAACATATATCCAGCAAGATTTATAAGTGTGGAGATAAAAACAAAGGAACACCCCTGGGGCGCCTGTGGGGCTCAGTCGGTTGAGTTTCTGACTCTTGATTTCGGCTCAGGACATGATCTCAGGGTCGTGAGATCGAGCCCTGCATTGGGCCCCCACTCTGAGTCTGGAGCCTGCTGAAGATTCTCTCTCTCTCTCTGCTCCTCCCCCCAACTTGTGTGCGTGCTCTCTCTCTCAAAAAATAAAAAAATAAAAATAAAAACGAAGGAACTCCTAAATACATGTGGTGTCAATTAATTCAGATCTGAACTGCCGTGATTTTTAAGATTTGTCACTGTTAACTTATAATGGAAATACTTAGGACCTTAATAACAACAGTAGGTTACATTAATCATGTAATCCCTAAAATAATCTGTCAAAAGAAATGTGCATACATTTATACATATATAGGTGCATATATACTCATACCTATTCTGGATATAGGATCAATT
This sequence comes from Ursus maritimus, assembly GCF_017311325.1. NCBI lineage: Eukaryota > Metazoa > Chordata > Mammalia > Carnivora > Ursidae > Ursus > Ursus maritimus. The sequence goes on from NW_024425675.1 coordinate 16,836,010, forward strand.
TATATTTAAAGCTTGCTATTTAAAGCTTGCTTTTTAAATTATATAACTTTCTCAGTAGACTCCTTTCGCTCTAAAATCTAAAATAAAGCACAGTATGTCTGACCCAGAAACCTCCAACTCCTTGAACCACAGAAATATAAACATCTATGGTCAACCTGATGTCAGTCTGAAGGGAAATAAGAAGGCCTATGGCTTTTGTTAATAAATATACTGCCCTTTAAAATGCCCCACACTAACAGACAGCCATGAGCGTAAACCCTTATATGGTGTTTGCTGAGAGACAGAAGGTCTTGAGCAGTTCACTCAGAGCGATGTATGTGAATAAGGCACTGGAGAGATACGTCAACACCTCCCCTGCTACAGCAGTGGTCGTGATGCGAAGAGCCAGGGGACAGCACAGGTGTCCTACGTGGGGGACATAGTACAGTGATAATGTTCTCCATGTTTCAGACTCCTAGACCTTCGTGGCCTCACCTCCCACCCACCCAGCCACCAGCCCTAGCAGATGGAACATGCCATTTTCTCCCTCTCTTCCTGCCTTGGCACATGAGCTCTTTCAGCCTGCCATATTCCTTCCCACGTTCATCTCCTAGGACATGCCACCTCATCCTTCAATATCCAGCTCAAACACGACCTCCTTGCGACATTCTCTTCATTTTCCGCTGGGAGAATTAATCGGTCCCTTCCCTCCGTATCTGCCACATTTTGACCTCACCTCTGTTACAGAATTCGTAACAATGGACTTTAAAGCACTAACACATTTAATACTTTAATATTCTAATCTAGAAACCTTGTTATTTTTATTGAGATATAATGGATATATAACACTGTATTAGTTTCAGGTGCCCAACATAATGATTTGATATATGTATCAAAGATCACCACAATAAACTAAGGTAATTAACATCATCACCACACAAAGCTAGATTTTTTTTCCCCGTCATGATGAGGATGTTTACTCTGTTGGCAGCTTTCAAACATACAATACAGTATTATTAACTACAGTCACGAGGCCCTACGGTATATCCTCAGGACTTATTTATTTCATAATTGGAAAGAACTTGGTTCTTTTATTTTCTTTCTGGCCCAGTGCCTGGCAAAGACACTCCACATGGGTTGTGAATAAACAAATAAATGAATGGATACATACATGAGTAAATGAGGACCGGTAAAGAGCACGGAGAACAAATAAAGTCTAGCAGAGTCAGAAAGTACATGCACGCTTGGCCTCTTTCCAGGGTACTTTCCACATTGACATGAACAAATGCTCAGAGACACTGTTTCACAATAAAGTGGAGATACCTTCAAATCCTGAATCCACAGTCACTTTTCTGCTTTGAATAAATAAGACTAAACACTAACATTTGGGTCTGTTCCGAAACAACCGCATTTGAAAATCAGGCTACGTGCAATCTTTTTTTTTTTTTTAAATCATTAAAACACAGTATATTGCATTCACAGTACTTATCACATCTTCAGAATGCTGATGCTTCGTGCATTAACTGCAATAGAGAGAAACCATGGAAAACGATAGTAAACTGTTCTGATCTGTTTTACAGGAAGACTGTAAACATCTCCCCAAAGACCATTAGCACGCGGAGTTGTCTGACAAATACTAAGCAATTCTTCTTCCAAAAGAGGGTAATTAGACAGGGTAAAGGGCAGTGTCTCTTGGTAACCAAATAACCCAATTTTCTCAAACAACTGCTCTCCCACAAACAAATGGCCTGAGGCAGAAAGAGAATGGCTGATTTTCAACTTATATGACCACTAATGACTACTTCCACTCCGGGGAAAATGGCTGTTAGTCAGCACCCCCCTTCAAAGGGGTGTGCGCAAAGTCACTGAAGGAGCCACCATACGATATTAAGATAAGCAGCTGTTTGGGGCCATAAACCCCCTAACATTTTTCAACGTGACATCTGTGAGGAAAACCTATTGGCATTGTATTTGTACATGGTTTATTTTATCTGTTGAAAAAATCTTTAAAAAAAGAGGGAAAGTCTTAAAAGAGTTCTTTAATGCTAAATTCTGGAATAAAGTTGCCAGTAGAAAACATCAACCTCTGCCTCCCAGCTCTGTTTAATTAGGCACTTTGGCCCCAGAAACATCTTCTGAAGAGGCAGGCAGGCAGGCAGGATGCCGCGGAGGGAATCTCTGGGAGAGACATCACTCCTGCTCTGTGTGCCTCGGTCCAGCGAACACAGCTCTCCCACCCCTGCCTCGGGTTCTGGGCTCTCCCAGAGCTTCTGCCTTTCGCTCACTCAGCACTCTGCCCGCTCCCTCCCATCCCACTGCTCCCCTATAGAAAAATTAAAAGTATGGTATGATGACTATAGCCTCCGCTTAGATTCACTTGAACAGCTCTCTTCCTTCATATATACTCAATACTAAAGAGGTGACCCTCCTAATTCCTTGATGGAGCTGGAGCTCGGCTTCGGGCCACCTCAGCTCCTGGGACCCAAAAGGTAGCCCTGTTCTTGGCAGAGTCATGGCTCCGATGGCTGGACCTCAGGCCTTCCATGCACAGTCATAATGGCTGGCTTTGGCCTGATGACCTAGAAACTACCACGTCACTTCCTCCCAGATTTTGAGTGTAGGGCCTGAGTATGGCCTGGAGTCTCTCACTGCCCAAGCAAACACCTAAACATTCCCAAGGTACACCGATTTGATCTAATAATTACTATGTACTTGTAAGTGTATGAACTTGGGCAAATTAATTAACCTAAGGCCTTAGTTCATCACCTGTTAAATGGGAATGCTGATAGCACCCCCTCAGTGAGTTGTGCTAATGATTAAATAGAGGGTTTAGCAGAGCGCCTGGCACACCATCGGTATTCAATAAAAGTTAGCGATTACTCTCATCTTTATCAATTATGTTCTTTGACAGGGATTGGTTTCCAATGAGCCGACCCATCAGTGCATGCTTTCGAACCTTCTCTTAGCCCAGATGCTGCAGCATAACCCGTGGCACAGAAGCCCCGTGATTGGTGCCCTCCAACACCCCCAAGCTCATCCCGCATTCAGCGCTCCATACACCCAGGTTCCACAAACATGGGTACTTACCATCCCCCAAACACCCTGTGTGCTTAACATTTTACATTTTAAATTATCTTTAATTTTAAATATTGATTTAAGTTTTTTATTTAAAACTAAATTTTTAAAAATTGAAATGAAAAATTTGAATATACAATTATTCCTGGAATAAATGCTCAAATACCTTCTCTTCTCCCTATTCAGAATAAAATGCCATTTCCTCAAGGCTCAGGCGAGCCTCTCGTTTGCCCCTCTGCACCAACACACTCCTCCTCTAAGCTCACGAACGGCTATGTACATGTCAGTAAGTCATGCACTGGTTTACTTTCCCGGGGGCTGCTACCTACCTAATTTTTTTCCTTATGACCCAGTCTCATCCTTTGATCCCTTCCAGGTAATAGTGCTTGATCATGAGCAAACATTAGGATCCCTTGGGAATTGTTTCCAAAATGCACCTGCCCGGTGCTCCGATACTAACGACACATGTGACTATGAATTCTTTAGTAGAAGTTTCTAGACTGGATCCCTTAAACGCATTCTGCTTAGTAAAGGAACCTTACTTGAAAGAAGACCTTGAAAAGAGTAAACAGTGCTCTTCAGCGTGCTCCTCACCTTGGTGAACCGGTAAGCATCAGCTAATAAATCAGCAAGAGATGACATATGACCTTTGATATTTTCCCCCCCATAAGTCGCTAAGACGTAACAGGGAATTCTGACCCACCATGTGGTTTTTCTCATTGCTACAGCTCTCCCTGTAATCGTCTGAGAGAAAGATTAAGTGAGGAACTTAATTCCTCATTCTTCTCGGTATTAAATGCCTATAAGCTAGAAGTCATAACTGCAAGAACTCAACAGAGTTAATAATTCACTGCGAGAAATCCAAGTATAAAGATGATTTTTAAATAGCTCGAATCTTGATGCATATGAACGATACTAACTTAGGCCATATAATTAATTACATTTTAAAATACAGCCCTGTTTTTAAATGTGAGAGGGAAAGGGTACAAGGAAAACCATAAACGTCACAAATACATACTCACGCACACACGTAGCATCAATGCTTGTGTGTGTGCTGACACTGTCATGAAGCTAAGGGCTAAGAATCTATCTATTGCAGATAGGCAAGAGTTCATATGTATTTCACCCATCAAATTCTACTAAAGAGTGAACCAGATTCTGGGTTATACTAATGAATTTAATCTCCAAAAGCCCCAAGCCTTTTGAACATTTTATAAATCCCTGACATGCGCTTAGGTGCAAGTTATCAAGGACTTAGGGAGAGGTTTTATACTTTGGAAGAAATGGAATAATCTAAATGAAAATTCGTATGATGAAGAAAATTGAAGTAAGTTTAATAATTAACATATTAGTTGAGTTTATTTGATTGATTATAAAAAAGAATGACATTTTCCTGTATGACTTCATCCACAGGACCATATATGTATCATGTTGACACACATGGGGGAAATGCACCTTTTTGCTCCTTTAATAGTCTAGCAAAAGATGTTTTTATGATACATGCCGGCTTTTTAGTGTAAATCTATCTTCATATTAAACACTTGAGCTGTAAGAAAACAAAAAGTTTATATATGAAGCTAATTATAACAGGGTCACCATCTACTATGGGTTGAATTGTGACCCCCCCTTTCCCCCCAAATTCATACGTTGACGTCTTAACCCCCAGTAGCTCAGGATGTGACTTTATTTGGAGGTCGGGTCTTTATAGAGGTAATTAAGATAAAAGGAAGTCATTAAGATGAACTCTAATTCAACACGACTGATGTGCTTATAAAAAGGGGAAATGTGGAGACAGACCCACAACAGGGAGAAACCAACCACGAACATGAAGAGAGGCACCTACAAGTCAGGGAGAGGGACCTAGAATAGACCCTTGCTTCACAGCCTCTGAAGGAAGCATCCCCTCCAACACCTCCATTTCATAATCTTCACCTCCATTACCCTGAGACTATAAACTTCTGTTATCGAAGCCATTGTTCGTGGCACTTTGTCACAGCAACTCAGCAAAGGAATACACCATCTGCATTACTTTTCTTTCAAAGGAACAGTGAGCTTGTTTGTCTCGGTTGGGGGAAGGGGCTGTTGGGTTTTTTTTTTTTTAAGGTGGTTGGCCATTTCCAACTTTCAGATACATGCCCTGATCAAAGAGAAATCACACATCTTTCCATGGGAGCGAGACCTCTACAGGGGAGTAAACCCTCACGGTTCCACCTCTGAGAAAAGGAAGACCCCCGAGAGAAAATATTACTTTCCAGGAAAGAAAAACGGGGGAGGTCACAACACCCAGACTCTCAGACAGGATGCAGAAGAGAAAGCAGAGTTCAGGCAAAGTGTCCTTGTCAGAAGCCCAAACCTTGTCAAAAGCGGTCCCCTGGGTTACCTGTTGCCAGGTATAAAATGGAAGAAGGAATGGGTGTTGGAACTTTTCTACAGACACCAACGACATAAGGAAATCATGAAGGGAGATGTGAGGCCCTGATTCAGGATAATTCTTTAAAACTTGATGATAGTTTTGGAGGGATGGCACAGAATGTGAGATGGTGGCAGGGGACAGGGACTTCCTGACGACCTTCAACTACATTTTCCTAATTATGCATCCGCAGAAAATTTCTCCCCTCCTCCTGTGACCACTTTCTTGTTTTTTCCCCTTCCTTTATGGTCAAACTCTAAAATAAGCAGATGATGAAAGGAAGCATGGTAAGATCTGAGGAAGGGGCTTTTCTCCACCTCGGGTCTTTGCAATAAACACACACGCCTGGTCATGAATGTGGAATAATGATGAGATAGAATTGGAATACTTGCTTGTTGAACTGAACCATAGCAAATATTTTTAAGACATAAGTTAAAATCTCAAAAAGGACTTCCTTAGCATCTGATAATCATCAGACATGAAGATTTCCAGAAACAAATCAATAGGGAGAGAAGCTGACAATATTTCCATCTATAAAAGACAATTCCTTGGTTGGACCAGACCACTTACTATCTTGGGTACAGAGCCTGTGAAGACCTAAGACACATGAATAATCAACCTTAAGCTAAGTGAGTGATCTTCAGTGGTACACCTAAAAGTTTAGGGGTCAACTGAAACATACATTTTTTTGGTAAATTCAGTATTTAATGAAACTCCATTTGCTTAGTTATACCAGCTACTCCATATCAGATCACTTGCAAATTCTCAATCTCGTGGGGCGACTTCAGTCTATAACTTCTAAGAATGCACAGATTGGCCAAGCAGAAGATGAACAATAATAGCCAAAAATGGGGTGTAAGTGGAAAGTATACTGTAATTTGAAACATCCGAGAGTCAATGAAACTAAAAACACCTGCAGAAATAATTCTGGGTTTTCAAATTACGTATTTATATCAATGGGGGGGGGGAAGACATGCAAAGATAAAAATGCCCCGATCCACAAAATTATTTTAATAATGAGAGATCCTAATTGAACCTCATTCATAGAGCAGGCATTCCAAATACACAAAAACAGTCTGAGAATGAGGCAGCTTTCATATCTAATCATGCCCTTGTTCTCCCACAAAAACTATGCGAAAAAAGACATTTTAAAGCTAATTATATGAAGTGCAAGAATCTAAATTTTGTTTTAATACTTTCTAAAATATGTATGTCTCCTAAAAGAAGAAAGTAAAACATTCATGGCAGTATGGAGATTTACACTGCAGAAAGAACAAGGGAATTCTTTACTGAAAAGCTCAATATTTTTCTATTGATATATTTAAGAAGAGGTCTTAAGAGGTCTCAGAACATGTTTTGCCATTCACAAAACCTAGGTGAATGCCTAATAAGATAGAAAGCCATTTACAGGAAGTCACAGGGGCAATAAATCTACCACATTATTATTTATAGTTGTGTTTGTGACGAATACAGCATAACAAGGCAACAAGCCAGTATTTAAGGGCTGAAAGATTTATCCAACCTTAAACATATCAGTCTACGCAGGCCTGGAGTCTGTAATCATTATCACAATTTAATCTGCCTTTGCAAAACAAAACTAAAAAATAGACTGTGTGTCTCTGCGATTAATCATTCGTATTTAAAGCCAATCTGAACTAATAAAAGGTCCAAAAAAGCAGCACCAAGAACATGGTACTGGAAGAGGATGGAATTTGTTTAGAATACCATGTTCCGAAAGTGTCATGCAACCTTCTGTTAAATATTTGGTTCATTCCATTTTGTCATCCTGATTTGTATTCTGGAAGCTTTTAGAAGCTACAGGATTATTTCGTTACAACCACAACATATGTTGGCGAGCACAATCCCAGATCAGTTGCAGCGTTCTCCCTGTGAGCCCCAAAGAATCATGGCACTTGAAAATTCCAAAAAGAGCTGCTGATTTCTAGGGCTGAAGTCTCTGCACAAAAGACACCAGTTGGCACCACAAGGTGACCTGTGAAAATGATCAGTGGAGACAGTTTGTGAGTCCTGGCCATACACGACAGAGCACAGAGCAGAGCTCAGACGACGGTGTAGTCTGAATGAAAGTTGCCATGCTGGCGAGGCGTCCAAATAAAGCAAACTGGCAAGCATCCGCGTAGCATTTGGTGTTCATCTTAGGAACGCTGCCAGGTACATAAATGTAGCCAGGGAGAACACATGTCTTTAAGAAAATGAAGAAATGAAAAAAAAAAAAAAAAACAGAAGAAAAAAGAGAGAGAACCGCCGAGAGCTGAGCGGGCTGAGAAGCAGTTACTAACACCAGCCTCTCTGCCCCCATGAGCTGCTTTAACTCTGATGACCAGCACTCATTTGCAGATGGACATGGTTTCCCCCGACCTTGGCAGTATCAAGGAATTTATACAGTTAGCAGTTCTTGCACAATCTCTTGAAAAGAACAGCACAAATGTTCTATCCTTCAATGCCAGGCAGGCCTTGTTACTTCTCGCCACCTATTTTTCTTCCAGTAAATTAATTTACTCGCTTAGGTTCTGGTGCTAAAATAAACTACTAGTTCTTCTCCTTTTCTCCTCCGTCAACAACAGACCTCTGGGACCAATCTTTCTCTCTCTCTCTTTCTTTCTTTTTGTGATAAAGTTGGGAGGGAAGAGCTACGTGATCTGAAAACTTCATTATCTTAATAGGCTATAACTTTATGCAAGGCACTACATGCAAAAAAATTTTAAGAATGGTAGCTTTTCCAGCCTTATTACGATGATAAATGAAGTTCTTTTATCGACGAATCTGTTTGCAACACTGAGCCAGAGTACAAAGAGTTTTTCCCTGAGTCGAAGACAACCTCGGTATCTTAATGATCTTAATAAATCCAAGATAACCACAGCTTTATGTATTAAATACCGTTTGGTACATAAACAGTTTGAACGATCATCTTCATTAATTCTCATTAGGGTGCCTAGAAGTCATGTTTAACACTTTCTGCCTCTTACTGAGTTAAAACTAAAATGCCTATTTACGAAGCAACAGTCCTAAAGAACTACCAAACATTTCTAACGGGCCAACTGTATGCTAAGTGCTGTATAGGCAGCTAGCGTTACCCAGATTCACAGTACGGGTGATTCATGGGCTGCATCGGCCTCAGCTTGACCTCAAAACGGACCGGCGTGGTGCTGCAGGTGATTCGGACTTGAGTCCACGTCCACGTTTATTAAAAAGAAGGAAGAGAAAAAGAGGGCTTTCAGGATTCTAAGAAGTGTGTGTTCCAGTGACTTCTGCGGGAGGAAGGGGAAAACAGACATTTCCATTGCTACTTCTCTACTTGTCATTACCGACACGGGAGGTGCAGTGGGTTGAACGGTGGCACAAACTGGGCCTTGGAGCAATTTCTGATGAAAGAAGTAAGGGAATAACAAGGTTTGTTGTTTTGTGTTTTAAATCATGATGCCCAGGGGATGCTGACAAGGCTGAAGACGTCCTCACCTTCCGATGGGGAAGGAAGTTGAAAGAAGACTACTTTGGTATGCGTTCATCCTAAAAACACAGGTAGAAATCTTCCTACAGGTTTTCCTTGGCTGAAAGAATAAAACACTTGTCATTGATTTTATGTATTCACAGCTTTTGTTACAAGGAGAAGTAGCATTTCCAATCAAAGCAAGAATCTGGGGTCAGCCAGACTCCAAGCGTACTTGCAGTGTGACTGTGGACAAGTTACTCGACCTCTCTGTGCCTCAATTTTCTTATCTGTAAAATGGAGATGCAGACAATATACAGTAAACACTTAAACAACAGCTTATGATTATTTCCTCTGCCATGGTCTGCCTCTTACTCAGGTTTGTTTTCCTTTTGTTTTTTTTTTGAGAGAGAGAGAGAGTGGGAGGGACAGAGGGAGATGGAGAGAGAGAATCTTAAGCAGATTCCCCGCTGAGCACCAAGCCCGACACAGAGCTCCATCTCAGGACCCAGGGATCACGACCTGAGCCGAAATCAAGAATCGTACACTCAACTGACTGAGCTACCCAGGCTCCCCTTATTCGGGTTTTCACCGATATTCTCAATGGGCCATGATACTTATAAACAATAATAATAAATTCTTCAATAGTACTTCCCAGATGCCAGGTACAGTTCTAAGCAATTTACAAGTTTGAACTCATGTAATCCTTTCAACTAACTTTGGAGGTACGCACTTTTCCCCAGAGAAAAACGCAGGGGTATAGAAAGATTAAGCTACTAGTCCAAAGGCTAACTAGTCAGAGCCAGAATTCAGACCGAGTGGCCTGGCTTCAGAGTCCAGTCCCTTAACCACCACCCCTAACTACTAACCTCCTTCTTGAGAAGAAACCATTTTAAATAAGTCTCCTAACATCATAACTTACACAAAAGAGAACTATGGAAATTTTAAGTTCAGTATATTGAAAACATATATTGCATACAGGTAACGTTTCAACTGCAACATAAAGCAGTAAGACTTTAAAAAAAATACCACAATTAACTTTCCCTCCAATTATTGGTTTTAGGAAACCCTGGGAGAGACAAGTTCTTCTTTGAAATGCTTGATACATAAGGTGAGCGAGGCCATCGCTTAACAACAAGCTTACATAGAGTAGAAGCCACAGCGGCCTCGTTTCCCACAGCCCCTGGAAAGCCCTGCCAATAACACACCTCACGTAGCCAACCACCCCTGTGGGTGGCGGCCACACTGCAGCACAGATCGAGACTCTGGCCCTCCCCTGAGGCCCAGCACAACACCAATGTCCTGGGGGAAATTAAGTACACTCAGGTGGGAAGTCATCCTCTAATAATACTCACTTTGTTTTTTCAATTTAAATTCGATTAGCTGACATATTGTATGTCATTAGTTTCAGATGTAGAGTTTAGTAATTCATCAGTTGCATGTAACACCCAGTGCTCATCACATCACCCAATCACCCCATGCCCTCCCTCCTCCCCTCCAGCACCCTCAGTTTGCTTCCCATAGTTAAGAGTCCCTCATGGTTTGTCTCCCTCTCTGATGACTTCCCATTCAGTTTTCCCTCCCTTCCCCTGTGATCCTCTGCGCTGGTTCTTATATTCCAATATGAGTGAAACCATACGATAATTATCCTTTTCTGATTGACTTATTTCGCTCAGCATAATACCCTCCAGGTCCATCCACATCGATGTAAATGATAGGGGATTCATCCTTTCTCTCCAATCCCCACTTTTGAAATATCATGACATCAAATAGGTTGATGATGTGAAAGACCAGAAGACTGTTCGCTTGGTTAACTTAGGGTGAACTGGTCAGCTAACAAAATGGAATCTTGATCTATGATTACAAAAATTCTCTCATGGCACCTGTTACCCTGCTTCAGGACCGAAAGCAGAAACATATCGATAAGCAAATTTCCTTAAGACTAATGATTCTTCTTACAAAATAACTTTAGTTAGAACACCACAAACAAATGATGGCTAAAAAAATACACAACGAAAAGTATGGAGAAAACCAAAACCATGAGAAAAAAATGCCTCTCACCCTTTTACTTTATAGCCTTCCTGTTCATGCTCTCATGTATTCCGATATGTTTCAACATATTCTAACAAATGGTTATAACTGTCGTCAACTAGCCATAGGGCTAAAATCCAGCACAGGTAAATTGTGACTCAGTTGTCAGGGAAATGGATATTAATACCACAATGGGCTATTACTGCACTGTCACAACAACGACTGAAATGAGAAACACTGACAATACCAAGCGTTGGCAAAGATTCAAAACAGTTGAGACTCTTCCCGCTGCTTGTGGGAATGCATACTGGTTCAACCACTCTGAAAAACCGTCCTGTGGTGTTTACTCAAGTTACACATATGCATACATAGGACCCAGCATTCCACTCTATTCGTAGAAAAAAAATGCATAAAACCATACCAACAACGCATACCAAAGGTAGATGCAAGAATATGTATGCAGTATTACTCTCAATAACCCCAACTGGAAATAACCCCATGTCTAGCAACAGTAGGGTAGATAAACAATTGTATATTCATATAATGGAATGCTGTACAGCAAAGAACATTTGCCAATTACTGCAACATACACAACAATGTAGATAAATATAACAATCATAAGGTTGAGTGAAAGAATTCAGACACAAAATGATTCTATTTATATAAAACTCCAAAAACAGTCCAAATGAATTTATGGTATGAGAAGACAAATGATTGAGAAGGGTCAAAAGGGGAAGTCTCAGGTGCTGGTGATACTGGTTTCTTGATCTGGGTGGTAGTTACATGGGTGCTTACTTTATGAAATCTCATCAGACTGAACACTTATGACTTGTGCATTTCGGGGCATATATGTTACACATCAGTAAGAATGTTTACTTTAAAAGTGAAAAAATAGGGGCGCCTGGGTGGCACAGCGGTTAAGCGTCTGCCTTCGGCTTAGGGCGTGATCCCGGCGTTCTGGGATCGAGCCCCACATCAGGCTCTTCCGCTATGAGCCTGCTTCTTCCTCTCCCACTCCCCCTGCTTGTGTTCCCTCTCTCGCTGGCTGTCTCTATCTCTGTCAAATAAATAAAATAAAAATCTTTAAAAAAAAAAATAAATAAAAGTGAAAAAATAAATAAAAAGAGGCCTGTTTTCAAGCTCAATTATACACACACACACACACACACACACACACACACCCCTGTATTAGTCTATTACGGCTGCCAAAACAAAACCACAGATTTGGTGGCTTATCCAATAGAAATTTATTTTCTGACTGCTCCGGAGGCTGGAAGTTCATGATCACAGTGCTAGCAGGGGGGGTTTCCGCTGAGACCTCTCTCCTTGGCTTGCAGACGGCTCTCTGCTCAGTGAGGCTACGTCCTCCCATGGCTATTGTGCTGTGTGTCCATATTCCTTCCCTCTCCCTCTTATAAGGGTACCAGTCCTACAGGGAATATGGCCCCACTCTTATGAGCTTATTTAGCCTTGTTGCCTCCATACAGACCCTCCAAATACAATCAACATAGGAACTTGGGGGAGCTAAAACTCTGTTCCTAACAAGCGCTATGATATTCTGTCAGTTATTTATTTGTGAAATTCTTAATTATTTTTATATGAAATGCTCACATTTTCAACCTCTGAAGCTTTTCTAAAGTACCGAGTGGTTCCCAAATAGTCTTAAAGTCTTTACAAATAATATGCTTGTAAAAATATAATTCTAAAATTTCAAAGTTATACAGAAATTATTTTTAATTCCAGGGCAGGCATATAATCTAACTGTAAGATGTTTTTAAATAGATTCCACGTACAGTGACTATTTTTCCCATATCAATTGTACATATGCGCCAGCCACAGACAAGTAACATATACTGACACAGTCACTTGTCTAAGAAAATGTCTACTTATGACAAAAAGAAAATACTTCAAAGATGTTCTTCCAGATTATTCAATAATCTAACATATGCTTACTGTTACTATCCACCATACATTTCTTGAAACACTCTGACGAAACCATTTCTATTACATATCTAGCTATGTCAAGGAAGCTTTTATTTTCAAATAGTAGCAAAATATGAAAGCTGCTTTAAACAGAATAGAGATTAAATTATCAAAGGAAAACTATGGTTTTCAACTCAGCATTCCTGCCAAAGACACTGGTTTTCCTTCTGTGATGGAATGAAGCTGGCACTTTGGGGTTCTCAATGCCTGTGTAATCATGACCCCCATCCATGCCACAGCAAGCTCCTTATTCTGCTGCAATTCAAGGAGATGGGCTTTATTCCAAGGAGATGGACCTTTAGGATAGATTTTTTTTTTTGTCTTCTTAAATGCTCACATATGTTTTGGCAATATATACTAAATTTACAGTAAGTAGTTTAACAGCTCTCTTTATTATTTTTTTATTAAAGACTTTTTAAATTTTACTCATTTGAGAGAGAGCCCAAGAGAGAGAGCATGAGCAGGGGTGAGGAGCAGGGGGGGAGGGAAAAGCAGGCTTCCCCCTGAGTGGGGAGCCTGACCCAGCTCCATCCGAGAACCCGGGGATCATGACTTGAGCCGAAGGCAGATGCTTAACTGACTAAGCCACCCGGCACCCTTCTCTTTATGATTTATAACTGTGTTTCAAGCACACAATCTCACACACATCACCCAGACATAAAGTCAAAAGGAAGTTATCATGACAGAAAGCAAATTCCAGGTCACTTATATGTAGTATGGCCATCACTCCTCAATGAATGAACTTCATTAAGTTCTCAAAACGCCACGAAAGGGGAATTCACAGCCAGAGACGTCTGGAAAATGAAGTCCAGCGATTGTCTTGAAATGACATTTTTACAGCTAAAAGGAGCAATAATGGGCTCTGTACATTAATTTCTAGTCACCGTGTCTTGCTCCCTTGAAACATCAGTTTTTCTTTCTCCGTAATCTCGACAAGCTGCCTGTCGTTCTGTGTGACTTTGCCACAACTACTCTGGGTCCTAAGAAGCTTAATCTTTTCTGCTTCAGGTCCTCCAGTGTTCGGCACTGAGATGATGACTCACGGTTGTGGATTCTCACTCCTCTGGTTCAATCTTCTTGTCCCAGAGGCAGAATAAATATGGATGCTTGAAACGAAAAGGCCTTGGGTAACTTTCCTTTAACTGACTCACCGAAGCTAAGTAACTATTTCTCAAGACCCTTCATTCATTCTCAGGACCATGATGCCTGCATTTTGCCCACGATGACATCAGGCCAACGCACACACCTTTGGCTCCTCTTGTACCCTCCCCAGCTCCTTCTGACACCACTAAAACATAGCTCCAGGGCTGGGCCTCGCTTGGCTCCCCATCTTCCTTTCTCTTTCTAAATATTTCTTAGCAAAATAGCCCCATTCTTTCTTAACCAACTTTTTTTCTAACTTCCTGTCACTGGAACAATTCTTAATTGGCATGGACCAGAACCAAGATTTTTCCGGCTGCGTGTCAGCTACTCAGGCATGCTTGACATCGCAAGGTGGGGATGGGTGGCCGAGGAGGGACCATTCTTTGTCGGTGTCCGGACCGCGGAAGGAGGCGCAACCAGCCAAGAACAGAATCCCCACCCGCGCAGCAGGTGAATGCGTTTACGCTCAGGGGCTGCAAAGCAACTGTGGGGGAGAGGTGTGGGAGCGGGGACGCCAGAAGAGACCGGGAGGGTGGGGACCAAAAAGAAGGGAGCAGCTCTTGCGGTTGACCACCGTTTGGGGGAAGGAGCGGTCACCGCCAAATCACTTCTGAGCACAAGAGCCAGAAACCGGGGGTCCCTTCAGCCGTGGAACCAAGTTCTGTCCTGCGCAAGTCCTTCCCCACCGAGAGGTGTTGGGCGAAGATACACACCTACACCTGACCGGACTTCAGTCTAGACGCATAACCTTTAGTCCTCAGGGATCGGGCTGCCTGTGTTCTTGCTCTGGCAATTCAGGTCCTTTCTGTGAGCACCTAGGAATGTCCCTATGTGGAAAATGCTCACGCTGACCGTTCGGGGGACAGCTGCAAACTGCTGTGCAGGGATACACCGCGCGTTACCTGGCATAAAGGCTACGTCCCCAAAGGCCATCTAAATTATTCCGCAAAGACAGCACGCGCTTTACGTAACCTTAGTAGCCTCAAACGCTCCAAGACCAAACACGATTTCCTCTTTTACCATCCAAACCCCGAGAGGGAAGAAGAAAACTCAAGCTAGAAGAACACCGGTATTTCGATTTCAGAGCTGGCGATGCGCCTAACCACTGAGAGCTATTCTTCCCCGGCCGGGGCGGGGGGGGAACAACCAAAAACCAAAAACCCAAATCTGTAATCATTTCTGCTGGAGTTCACTCATTCTGTTATGAAGAAATCCTTTTTCCTGGCAATCCCAACTTGCCAGGAAAGGGTGTAATTATTGCACGGTCTCACTTAAAATTTAACTATTTTAATTATCACATGGAACCGCACACTTTTCCCTTCAACTAAAAGTAAGTACAATGATACCATATAGGTCTTAAGGAGACCGGTATAAACTCACCTTAAAAAAAAACACAACAACTAAATTCATTTGAATATACTTCTCCAAACCAGAAATTTAAAAGCTCTCTTACCTGACGAACAAAACTATTTGAGGTAGTGTCAGAGGAAGTGCTCCCATCGGATCCTTTAAATCTGTTTTTCCTTCTAGCTCCTTTTCCATATGACTACAAAAAAGAAAAAGAAGAAGAAAAAAAAAAAAAAGACAATGAGAACTCAAAAACCAAAACAAAATATAAATTGCCATCATATGGGCATCATTTGAAAATTATTACTGGAATCACAAATATTTATTTCAAAACAGTGAGTTTAGAGGGAGAAGAGGTTTCTAGACAAAGCATTTAATAACTCTTGAATTAAAACAAGTAATGCTATCTGTGAGCATATCAGTCGTCAAGAGGCAAAGCCACCAAAGACATAACATCTAAAAGCAAGCATTTCAGGGCAGGAGAGCACAGAGCTGCAGCAATAAGGTGAGCGAATAGGTAATGTGTCAAAGCCTTTGGGACAGCATGAATGCAACAGATTCGCGCGTCATGAAAGGCTGTTTCCAGTGCCACTGGGCCTCCATTTTTGCTTTTTTTCATGTTTTAATTTCTAATCCCACAGGTACTTGTAAGAACAATATGGTAGCTGAAGAATACTGTATAATATGAATTCTGATTTCCTTGAAATACACACACACACACACACACACACACACACACAGAGGTCTACATGGAACACGAATGAAAACATGGTGCCAATTCCTCACATGATTGTATGAGTCTAGAGACTGCTTTCAGAAGTGGTGGAAGAGCTCTGTAAGCGGTAGTGAACTGGACGAAATGAAAATGCCTCCTAAAAATATCTGGTCCATTGTTGTAAAGTTTGAATGTGATATGAAAATCTGGCTTTTTAAGCACTTACTCATTTTGCTGAGATTGCGAGAGAAATAAATTTTATGGAATAATAACAAGACAAGCATTTAAGAACAGGATGTTAAAAGTAAGACCATTTGCTTCAATAACAGAATTGAGCCAAGCATGAATGTATGCAAATGAACTTGCTTTTTCTATTATATCTACAGTTTACACTCGGAGCACTAAAAATAAAGTATGCATCAATCTCTGTTTAATTCCAGGCATAGGTAGAGTTGTTGCAAATATTGGACATTAACATATAATTGACAAAGAGCTCAAAACCGAGCTTTACAGTTCAATGCATATTGGCTGGAATCCTGCCATAGCAGACCGTGAGCAAGTCTCTTAACTCCTCCAAACACCAGTCTTCTCATCCTTCAAATGGGGATATTGCTACTTACCTCGCAGGGTTAAGTATTAAATGCGATAACAGACTTACAGCATTTAGTATAAGACCTAGTATACGATAAGGGCTCAGAATAATCTTTTTAAAAGTAATATCCACATACAGAGCGGAAGAGGGGGGTAAAGTTGGGGTGAGGTACGTAACATGTTGAGAATGCCTAGGCTCGAAGAGACTTCATGAGATTATCAGCATTCACAAAAGTTACTTTTTTTAAATTACTGTATTCAGGTTTTGAAAATACTGTTATATTTGATATACACAGATGGTTTTCATTAAAAAAAAGAAGTATCTTATAAACCATGGTATATGGGGCACTTAGGCAAACTAAGATCTATTACAAACATTTGTGTTATGAGTAACTTAGATGGCTTTGCAATCAGTGAGAGGGTAGTATAATCTTAAAGCAAAAATTTTTCTTGACCATGTTTGTTCTCTTTCAAGTATCTACGGGATTTATATAATACAAATGTGTTTCCATGGCATTTAATTAACTCTCAACTTCATAAAAGGAAAGACAACCTAGGCTGGGCTTTCACAGTGGATCATACAAGGTTCTCCTCACTTAGCAGCTTATTCTTCTTACTTATGTAAACATTATTCAGTAAACTGTTGAAAAATAACATTCTTTCAAGAGCGTTCTTCCTTTTCCAATTATTATATAAAGGTTTGGACAGAAGTGTCTTCCAAAGCTTAAGAACATGAAAATAAAGCATGAAAAGTTCTTCAAAATTAAAAATATTTTTTATATTACTGCACACGGAAAAAGACTTATTACCTTTGAAAGCGTTTGTTTAAGGCCTAAAATGTTTCTTGGTGGGGGAGGGGCAAGCTTATATGTTAAACACACTATTTTTCTTTTTTCTTTCTTTTTTAAACACACTATTTTTCTTCATGAGAAACCTAAATTGTCTTTGAGAACAAAGACAAAATATAATCTTACTCCATCGCGATGCGTCTTTCCGGTACCATTCTGAAATGGGTGGAAAGAGAATCTGAAATGCTATCGTCGTCATTTGCTTCAGATTTTTCGTGATAAATATGTTTTATTATTCAGCTGCTTTGGTGTGTAAGCTTTTTCGCGGGTGCTTACAAATGTACAACAGGCACTGTGAAAACCACACAATATTTAAGACATTCGGTCCTAGAGGAGGAGACAGGGCTCTGCAAGAAATTAGACACATTTAAAAAGTGCTTAATTTTAAATGTATGTTAATTTTTCCAGGCCCCTAGGAATACTATTCATAAACACTACTTCGGGTGCACTCAGTTACGTGTAAAACACCTACCTACGTATATATGTTAGATTATCAGAGTTTTCAGCTGCACTAAGGCACAGTTCGCACAGGAAAGAAAAAAAAGCAAAAAACACAAACAAACAAACAAAACTATGGCTGAATCCCATGCAAACTGGTGATAATTTTGAAAAAAATATGCTATGCTTTAATTACTTAAATTTATAGGGAATGCTTATTTCAAAGTATTAACTTGTTCCTGTCTAAATAGTGTGGTAGCAAATTCCTTATTAATTATGTATTATATTTATTAAGAGCTAAAATAAATAGATATGCTGAATGACACCTCTATTCTGTTCTTTCTAATTTCCACAGCCATTTCTCTTCCATGGTCTCCTTTTTAATTTTTAACGTTTTTTATAACAATATCCAAGATCAAGGGGAAAAAATTTAAAGCATCTTTTGGAAAGCTAATACAGTCCATTTCAATGTACTTTAAAAAATGTTAGTGAAAATTTATACTACCATTACAAAACAAAGTTTCCTTTGATCCAATGCATATTTAAAATTAAGTCCATCTTGCTGGAATTACTTGTTCTTTAGTTACTTTAAATCCTTGAAAACCAAGGACTAGTGTGTTTCATCTGCAGGAAGGCAGGAGGCAGGAGGCAGGAAGGCAGGAAGGCAGGAAGGCAGGAAGGAAGAAAAGTAAAGGCCAAATCTTCCCCAAATGGAAAAAGACAGAAAAGATTAATTATTCAAATATTTACTTGACTCAATTTGGAAAAGAAGTATAGTTTCCATAGTTTAGGGGCTACTTCAAATGCAGCTTCTTTTAGGACCAGTGGTTTTTCTAAATATTTTTTTAGCAACACTAAATATATGAACATCCAATACATGAAACGGTTCACAATCAGAGTCACCCAGATTTCAGGAAGTAAAAGGCAGAGGAGAAAGGGACTTTGGGTTTGGCCAGCGTGCAAAGTGTAACCCGTAATACTCTCCCTGACACATGCAGACCCCAAGTCTGTCTTGGAGCACAGTCCGAAAGGCCACTAATTTCTACTCCTTTCGTATTAGTTCTACGAAGCTTCATGAAAACAAATTATGTCACCATAGCGAAAAGGAGAAAAAGAAAAACGTAAACTGAAATTCTTTTACTTCTCCTAAAACGTCAACCAAGCTAAGTCAGATTTCAGAAACTAGAGAAAAAAAATTTAAGAAATTTCCACAAATACATAAGTGACTTATTAAAATGATATCCGACATTCCCCATGAGGTTAAATATTAGCTCCGTGTAGATGAATGTCTTCCTTGATACTAAATGTTTTGAAACTGGACTGCAGTTTTAAAATCAGCACATAAATGTTTATATTTCACAGGTAATTGAAATCTAATTTCTGTAGAGTTGAAATGGACAATAGTAGTTAATTTTAGAAGTTGCCAGTCAGCTGGAGATTTGAGTCCAGCCATGCACACAGGGTTGGCTTGGCAGACTCTGGGGACAGCTTGAAGAATGATGCTGTTTCCATGCTTGATAGATAGGGTGACAGTTCTCCTCCCTACAAATTGCTCCCCATGAGCATAATGCTGATACCTGAAATTAGTTTCCATCCCTCTCGATTAGCATTCATTGATATTTATCCCTTTGAATTGCGGACAAACGCAGCCAGAACAATCCAGAGAGAAATCAGACATTAAATCTCCTATTTACTGATAGCTCAGTATGAACGGGGTTGTCAGATCCTTTACTTGGAGTGAAGTAATTGAGATTCCCTCCGTAGAAAAAGGGAGGTAGGGCATAAGTTCTTTTCAATATGGATCAGTTTACACAAAAGCAGAAAGGAATCAAGAGGCAGCATAAATAGAACTCTTTGGGCGGGGGGAGGGGTTTGGAGGTAGAGAAGGAAAGAGGGACAAGGCCAGGAAGCAGAGAAATGTCTAGTGGGAAATTCCAAGGGCATGGAGGGCAGGAGAAGGCCTGGGACCAACTTTGCTCTTTTCGTAAGCTACCCAGGGCAGGCCTGGAAAGAACCCTGAGACAGACTTAGTGATTTGTGGTGGTGTCTTAACGAATCCTAACTCCCTGTCACTGTGAAATTAAAGAGTGCCATCACCCCCTACAGGGTTAACACATTTTGCTCAGCTTTTCTTGAAAGGACCAAAGCTACATAATTGTATAATTCAATGGAATTAAATCCAGCAACAGGTAGACTAAGTCTTCCCACTAAAGGAAAGACAAAAAGGAAAGAGACATAAAATCTACAAGACCAACCGAACCTCGCATCGCTCAATCAGATATTACATTTCACATTTTAAAACACACTCGGAAATTCTGATTGGCATGTTTTAAAATTTCTCCCATGCAACACCAGAACAAAAAAACCATTCAAGAGGAAAGGGACGGGGGTTCTAGTGAAGGCTCTAGCAAAACATAAAACACAAGATCCGTGATCATGATGTTTGGCGACTGCAAAAGATGTTTGGAGCTGTACCTCGGACCTACAAGTTGTTTCTGGAAAACTGTACTGATGTGGCTCAAAAGCCATGGGAGAACCGCTGCTGCTCTTTTTAGATAAAGATCCTTGCTGCAATGATTCAGGATGTTGCCATTACCAGGCTGTATTACTACGACATGCTTGAGAAGCATCTGGCAAACTCAGCTGGGGTGGGACCAGCTGGGTTCTGTTGCTAGGAGCAAAACAAACAGGACCTCTGGTTACTGTCTGTTCATTTTCAGGTGTGGCTAGAGGTGCTGGGTACAGTCTC
This sequence comes from Ursus maritimus, assembly GCF_017311325.1. Classification (NCBI taxonomy): domain Eukaryota; kingdom Metazoa; phylum Chordata; class Mammalia; order Carnivora; family Ursidae; genus Ursus; species Ursus maritimus. The sequence continues at coordinate 16,856,767 of NW_024425675.1, forward strand.
TTTGAGGCCTAACGTGCTGAGATACAGCTCTTGTTTCTTGTCCATCCCCACCTGTGTCTCCATCCTACTCTCAATCCCTCCCACCTGCTTCCCATCCACGCAGCCTCCATACACCATCAATGCCACTCCCCAGAGATTTACCATCTTAGACAAATGCTGTCCAACAGAAATATAATGCAAGCCACGTGTCACTGAAATTTTCTAGTAGCCATATTAAAAAGGGAAACAGCAACAAGTGAAACTAATTGCAACGATATATTTTACTGACTTCAATATATCCAAAATGTGATCATGGCAACCTGTCTTCAATGTAAGGATGATTAATGAGATGTTGTATATTCTTGATTTCATATTGAGTCTGAAATCTGGTGTGTATTTTGTATGTACAGCACATCTCAGTTCAGGCTACGGATGGCTCGTGGCGCCAGTAGTGGGCAACGCAGATCTGGAGCTCTCGAGAGAGAATATGAAATTAGCACCCTGACTTTGGAGGTAGACTGTGTCCGAATTTGCGCTGCAGCTATTCTGCAGGTCGCCGAAAAAGCAATGCAATCTGCTTCAATCAGAACTTACAAGAATTTGTGCTGAGGTTGCCAACTCGCCTCTCACACATCAGAAATAATATTCATGTTGTTTATGACAGTGTGCTGGAGGGAAAGGGCTGAATGGAGGAGGGTGCCCCATCCCTAGGCAGGATTAATTAACATAAAAAAGGAAAATGGGCAGTCTGTGAATCTACATCTTTTGCTTTGTTCAAAGGGAACTTGTAATGAAATCCAGAGGTAAAACAGAAAGAATTCTTAAAACCAAAGATTGCTTAGAGACACCATTTGCAAGTGAAATTTCCATTTCGAAGTATTACTCAGTATCACAAAAAAAGGGGGATGCTCCTGAGACGGCCCCCCTTTACAGGCGGTCTTACTGCTGTCCTGTCCCGCCCAGAGAGATGGAATAGATGCCTTCGCCAAGTTCTCACAGCCCTGTGATGCCATGATTTATTAGATATAAAATAAACATGGCAATGTTTCCCTCAAATAATCGAGGTGATATAAACACAATTCAAGGAAAACTGCTTTCATTTTTGGAAGGTAGAGAAAGCAAGGACATGGAGGGGGATGCAGCTGAATATTTATAACTCTAACCTGCTTATAACAGCCTTTCCTCCCTTTTTCCTGTCTCTCGTGTATTTATGCCCTCACTTGCCAATTTCTGCATTGAGTCTTTGAAATGTCCCATGCATGGGCCTGTCATATCCATTATCTTTCCTCTCCTTTCAGTTTAGGCCTTATTTTCTCTTGTCCAAACTGTTAGACCAATCTCCCGTCTGGCAGCTCCACCTCTGGCCTCCTGAAATTCTAAAATACCTTCCAGAACATTCCCAGGTGAATCTTTTGAATGAGCTGTTATGCAACTCCTTGGTTGAACCCCTTCCATGGTTCTCCATCATTCCTTACACTGCTGGTTCCAACACCTCCAAGATGTGGCCTCAAATTGCCTTGTCAGTCTTATGTCTAACTATGCCCAATCTGTACCTTTCCGTACTCTCTTCAAGCTACACATGAGAAATATGTTAGAAGACTTATAAGTTCTTTGACTCTACTTCCTGTATGGCTCCTACCATCTCTCTGACAATCTCTGGTCAAATCTCACCCATCCTTTGAATCTCTTCTCAAAAGCCACCTCTTCTATGAAGTCCTTACAGATTATGCCGCATAGAATGTCTGTGATCTTTACTGCTTAGAAACCATGTGAGATTCAGTACTTCTCTTACCTCTGCCAGACAATTGTCATACAGGTGTCACACTGGCAGCTACTGGAATATCAGTTCGTTGAAGACAGCAGTGGTGTCTCCTCACATCTGAATCATTTCCACATTGCAGTTAACAACAAATATTTGTTGACTTAATAAATTGCTAAGTGAATTTAGTATTTCTTATCTAAATGCAGTCATGCTTTCGTCAGCCTTAACTTTGATCTCCAGGAATTCAGGAACTCTTTTTATCATAAGAATAAAAGCTTAAAAAAAAAATCCCTGAAGGAAGATCAAAGGGGAAAAGGGGGGTCTAAGAGTCCTTTCTTCTACCAAGACCTTCGCCCTGGAATAATAGAGTTCTCTGAGTACATTTCTTACTCTCATCTAACCTGATTAAGTGTCTAGATAAAATCAGGAGTCTAGAACAAATGTGACATGTGTTGGTAAGAATTCAGGTCCCCTGGCAGAAACTAGATGGAAATGTAGGTGATTAGTTACATGTCCCCCCTCTGGTTCAGCAGCTGAACAGCCCAAGGGCGACTAAAATCTACCTGTCCTAACCCTATGAAAGAAACGGGTTTCTGATTACACAACTTCTTGGTTTCTACATTTTTCCTCCATCTCAAATCAAAGTGAATTATGTGTTTTTAGTTAGCAAGGTTATTTCCCAGTGGTTAAAGAATGTTCACTAAAGCTCCATGATAATGCCAATGGAACGACCATTATTAACAGTATCAAAATATGTGGAGCAGTTTCCATCCCCTATCAAAACAACAACGGCAACAAAACATTTGTAACCTTTATTACGGTGTCCTACTCCTGCCCCCTTTGCTACAGGAAATATTACTCTAACATGCTATCTCTCTCTCTAAATATAAAATATATAAATAACACATTTATAAGTTTTTTGTAAATATAGAAATATGTCATCACATTTACAATCTAGCAAATGTAGGCTTGAAATCAACAAGCCCATATCGCTAAGCATAGAGATATTTCTCCAAAATGATGCTTGAAATATAACCCTAACCTCTTCACAGCACTTGCCAAGCAGCCCCACAGCTAGGAGTCGTAAGTCATTTCCCTGCTACGATAAAAGTTGAGAGACTCCTTACCGCTGAGACCTGGAGGTGTCTGTAATCCAAACTGTACCTGCCAAAGCCTTACGTAAAAGCCACCACCTTATCATTGCCCAACGCCTACAACTGGCATCTCCTATTTCACAACCGAGCAGCAAACCGGAATTTTTCCAGAAACCGCTAATCCTCGTCGGAGAGGAAGGTGGTCCTGAAGCTCCCTGGAATGGCTAACATTTCAGGGGAAATGGAAAAATAAAAACTTTCGCGTCCCCAACTCGCTCTCTTAAGAGAAAGGAACGAGCGGTGCCGGCAAACGGTGGCAAGTGGCGCGAGGGGAGCTGAGCTGTCAAGGCGGCACAACTACCCAGGTGTGGAAGGGGGGGGCAGGGCTGCGCCCGGAGACCCGGGCCGAAGGCCCCCACCCACGCGCCTCTGCCCACCCCTACCCTCTCCCACGCCCCCTTCCCACCCCAGCTCCGAGCTCGCCCGGAAGGGTCGGCTTCGGAGCCAGAGCCGCGGGGAGCCGAGCCCCTCCCGCCCACCCGGACTCACGATCTTGAGCAGGTCCAGTCCACTCGCCTGGTTCATGTCTCTCCATGTGTCTCTCCCGAGGAGGGGCGAGGAGGGCTGACCGAGCAGCCCGGGGGCAGCCTCTGAAGACCGGGAGGTCTCCCCCGCCCCTTCCCACTTGCTTTTCGGAAGCAGAGAAAAATGGAAGCCGCAAAAGAGCCAGGGACAGGCGAAAAGGGGCAGGGTCCCCGGCGCCAGGAGAGGAGAAGTGGGTGGCAAAAGGCGAGGGGAGAGAAGGTGGCGGAGGAGACCCAGGCAGGAGGGAGCGGCAGAGGCGGGGGATCCTAGCGGAGGAGGCGCCGGGAGAGCCGGAGGTCGGCGCCCCGGCTGCTCACAAAGAAAGGAGAAGGCGCGGCGCTCTCGCTACCTGTGCTGCCGCTCCGAGCGCCCCCGCGGGAGCCGCGGTCTCCAGCAGTTCCATCTGGATCTCCTGCGCCACCGCCGCCGCCGCTGTGGGAGGCGACTTGGACATGTCGCTTTGGACCATTGGCGAAAAGTCGGCTCGAAGCTAGCAGCCAGCCCCTCGCGGCGGGTCCCCTCCTCCCCTCCCCCGCCCCCCGCTCCGCGCTGCCTGCTCCCCGCTCCGGGGGCCGCCCGGGGCTCGGCGCCGCGCTCGCCGCTCTCAGGGCGCGGGACGGGGCCGGGCCATTTTGAAAAGCGAGACGCGGGGCAGCGGGGCGGCGGCAGCGGCGCGGGCTCGCGGCCGGCTGGCGGGGTAGGGCGAGCGCAGAGCGGCGGCGGGGACGGGAGCCGCGGGCGCCGGGGAAGGTCCTCGCCGGGAGGGAGGGAGGGAGCTCGGGGAGCGCGAGCCCAGGGGGAGGCGCGTCGGAAAGCGAGAGTGACAAGGCAGCCGAGCGCCGAAAAGTTCCCCGCGGGAGGCGCGGGCCGCGTGGGCTCCGGCCCAGCCGCTGCGCGTCGCCGTGGCACGCGCGCTGGAAAGTTTTCAAAGCCACGAAAGCGAGGCCTTGCGCCCGGGAGCGTCCTCGCTCGGGCTGCCTGGCTCGGCTCCCCCTGCTCCCCAAACACCTCGCGGGAAGCCTGGCAGCCCGCGGGCGGGAGCGAGGCGGGAGCGGCGGAGATCGCCCGGGCTCCGTTCCTAAACTGCACGTCTGAAATCTGTGGAGGCCTCCGGCGGCCCCCGGGACCGGGCGTCTGCCGGGCACATCCCGGCAGCCGTGGAAGGCACTTGATGGTGGCAGTAATGGGGAGAAAGAGTAGACGTGGGGCTGCGGACCTGAGCGTGGCGGTCCCGCCCGAATCTGCAGCTGGCCTCCTCTGCGAGGTCCAAAAGCACCCCTTCCCAACCCCAGTCCGAAGTTTTTCTTTCCTGACTCTTGCTCTTTGCTAAACAGCACTGCTTTCCTCGCGGAGTGCGCTTTTTCTACAAAGTGGAGAAGTCTTTTTGTCACCTTTTGGGCAAAATAAGCCCTTCTTTACTATCCTGCGTTCTTGGTAAAGAGAGTAGTGGACATAGCAGGAACATTTCACTTAGCCCTCCGTTTAGATATTCCTATGAAGATTCATTTTTCTATTAGAGGGGGCCTCTTATTTCAACGACTGTTACTACAGGGAAACTCCGTAGAACCAGTCTTCCAGGCATCAGTGTTGTTTTGTAACAATAGGACGTCTACGGTTTTGTGTGCTGAAATATACATACAGAAATTTACACCAATAGGGCTTCAACTGCCTTTTATATTTTGCCATGGTATATGAAGTTACTGTGGGACACAGTCCTTGTTCTTCTCAAAGATCAGCAGCTTAAACCTATCTCCACCATATGCTACTTTTAGGCTGAAAGAACAGGTTTGGGTAAGGTTAAAAATTTAGGCATATCCATTGTGTCACTGATTTTCCTAATCTTTGATGTTAAAATGGTCATTTTATTTAAGATTTTATTTATTTATGTGACAGAGAGACAGCCAGCGAGAGAGGAAACACAGCAGGGGGAGTGGGAGAGGAAGAAGCAGACTCCCAGCGGAGGAGCCCGATGTGGGACTCGATCCCAGAACGCCAGGATCACGCCCTGAGCCGAAGGCAGACGCTTTAACGACTGTGCTACCCAGGCGCCCCTAAAATGGTCATTTTTACTTAAATTTTAGTGAACGTCAAGTGGAAGCACTGAAGTATTGGATGATGATGATGATAATAATAATAATAGTGACATTTTGAAAAACAACAGACTGGGAAGCTGGGAGGCTATTGGTTAGGATGTGGGTAAGCGGCCAGGTGACAAGGGAGAGGGCATGCTTTGCTTTGTAGCCATGGCTGGAAGCCTCCCCAAAACCCTGGCTAAGAATTGGGGGGGGGGGCAGCAATGTTTTTATATGTGTTCATGTATATATGCATGCATGTATATACAAAAATTGCAAAAGATATTGTATTTGACATTTTGGATTTATTGTCTATTTTAACTTCATGATCTTCAGATGGTATCACCCTCCTCCTGGGTCTGTTCATTTAACAAAACTGTTTTCTTGAGGAGGTGTTCAAATTTCAGGGATAACATTAAGTCTAGTTCTCTATTAGACTGGAAGCTCTGTGTGAGTAGGAGCCACTCATATTCATTTGGGCACATTCAGAATTTGGCAAGCTGCCCTGCATTCTTTCAATAGTCAGTCAATAAAGTGTATCTCAAGCTTTCATTGTGTGCCACTGGAAGAATACAGACAACAAAAACCATGTCTCTGGGGGCTTACAGTCTAGCTAATAAGCACTTAGAAACCAATCAATACACACTGTTGAAGGGAGGGAGGGAGGGATGGAAGGAGGAAGGATGGATTCTAACATGGTTTTTAAAAACATCCAGTTTGATGAAACTTAGTGTTTTCCCAAGACATCTGTGTGATTTCTTAGAGTATACTTAATTATATGTGCATTCATTTTCAATTATGACCATCTGGGAAATAGAATTTTATCTTTCATCACATTTTTAAAGAGATCACAACATAGCAAAACAACCTTGAAAATAATTTTTAATAATACTTAGAGCCAAAGGGCAAGTAAAATTTGAACTAAATGTTCATGTGTGATCCAGTATATAATTTATGATACCAAACTCTGTTTTTATGTTTCTTTCCTCCACTTCATAGTTTCTTGAGAACAACCAATTGTGTCTTACTCATTTTAGTATCCCTAGCATTGAGCGTGGTGTCGGGCACTTAGAGGAAGCCTGAAAACATAAGTTGCATAAATGAATGAATGAATGATCTGTCTTCACGTGTCTTAAAACATAGCATACAACTTTACAAGTTCTAACATAGGAAGACATTTACCTAATCATGATTCCCTTGAAAGTATATTAATATTAATTCTTTATAACCTGTGCCACTTTAATTAGTGTATTGAACAGTAATAGACTCTAGTCTGCTTTTTAAAGGTTTCAAATAAAATGTAAGGCAATGTTAGCCCTACCTGAAAAAGGAAACAAATGTCAGAATAAATATAGATAGAAAAAGGTTTGAGAGGGACACCTGGGTGGCTCAGTCGGTTGTGTCTGCCAGGGTCCTGGGAGGAAGCCCCACCTGTGTCAGGCTCTCTGCTTAGCGGGGAGTCTACTTCTGCTTCTCACTCTCCCTCTGTGCCCTACCCCCCCCTGGCAAAATAAGTAAATAAAATCTTTTTTAAAAAGGGTTTGAGAAGCTTATTATGGATACCTTTTATCATGGTCAGTGTTGTTTTTAACATACCTTGACTTTTGCAGTTTTTTAAAAGCCACAGATGAATGCTAAAATTTGATAAGTAAAGCCTAACTCTTTTCCAAGTTAACAGCTCTGCAGACGCACTCTAGCAATAATGGATGTGCAATCATCAGTGGAGGCATTCACATGCAGATGACTAATTTGTTCAAGCTGTATGTAAACTTCACCGTGCTCCTTAGACCTCGGAATGGACCAGCATATTATGGACATTACTAATGTTCTGAAAGGACAATGGGGGCCAGTAAGAAACACTGGCCAAAGAAGCCAGAAGTTTAAGAGTTGGGTTTTTTTCCCCTCCGAGTGGGAGAAACAGTGATTACAATTACTTTACTCTTCTCTTGCTTGCAGATTTGTGACTATGTTTAAAACCTTGGAGTAAGAGCTCTCTGGGACAGATAAGCACCATGTGTGATTTTTTTCATTTTACTTAGTAAATCATTTTTTACTGCATTACGGTTCTGGATCTCTGTCCTTATTTAGAGCATTTTCATAAGGATATACCTGTATTGGCCACTGACTGAACTTTAGGTATGATGCACTCCACTAAGGTAACATCAGCTTTTTGTAAACTTACACTATAAAATGAATGTCGTGAATTACAAATTGTTATTTAATAGCACAGAAAGATGCAAGCAAACCCAGTATGAGGGTGTGTGTGTGTGTGTGTGTGTGTGTAGTGAAAGATTACTACAATAGGCAAAAGGTCGGGGAAACCTTAATTTCATTTCCAAAGAAAAGGCTTCATGGAAGTAATAAGATTTCATGAGTTCTTAGAACTACCTAGGAGACAGAACTTTGGAGTATCTAATATTCTATAGCACTTTTTTAGTTTATAAAGCACATTCATTTGTTATTTCTCATCTAAACCCTGTTACAAAAACTGGTACTTCTGTTTACATACAAGGTGCCAGGTTTTGTTCTAAGAATTTATATGCTTCATCTCATCTATGAATTAGATATTACTATTCCCTATGTTCCTTAGGATAAGTCCAACTGCTGTAACAAGTACATTTTTTTTTAGGATTTTGTTTGTCAGAGAGAGAGAAAGAGCACAAGCAGGGTGGGGAGGGGCTGAGGCAGAGGGAGAAGCAGGCTCCCCACTGAGTGAGGAGCCCGATGCGGGACTAGATCCCAGGACCCTGGCATCATGACCTGAGCCAAAGGCAGACACTTAACCTATTGAGCCACCCAGGCGTCCCTGTAACAAGTACATCTTAAATATTTTGTGGATCAGAGAACAAAAAATGTATCCCCTTTGATACTGGGGTGGTCGTTCACCATCTGAAGGAGTTCTGCTTCATGATGACATTTAGGAACCAAGTCTTGAGTGACTGTCTATCCTATTCAGAATGTGGCTCCCAATGTCACCACGGTTGTTCCCATCTGTGCTGGTCAGAAGGAAGAAAACGGAGGGTGCAGGATCTGCCGTGGAGCTTGGATGTTTTTACTGGCCCTCCACAAAGATGGCCGACATCACTTCCATTTAGATTTTATTGTCTAGAACTCTGTCATGTGAAAAATCTATTAGACAAGTTGAGAAACACAGCCCAGTCATGTGCCTTAGAAAGAAAAGAGTGGATTCTGAGTAACAGTGAGCAGAGACTGACTTAACCAAGCTTGAATAGCTCATGAGTGACAAGACTTCACCACACAACTCCAAAACCCCACCTCTGAGACTCGTTTTTAGTTCAACAAGTTGTCTGTCTGGTGTACTTCAAAGGCGACACAGGTTAAGGCTGGATTTTTGGTTAGAGAAACAGACTTATGTATTTCTTTTGCTTGCACGTTCTAACTATAATAACGTACTTACTAGAAATAAACTTGATCTCACGAATGGGTATGAATAGCACAAGTGTCATTACGCCAGGCTGTGTGTGTGTGTGTGTGTGTGTGTGTCTGTGTGCGCACAAGCACTTGGTCTAACCCAGAGCAATAAGGATGATAGCATTGAACAAGATATGGCTTCTCTACTTACGGAACTACAGTGGCATCGGCAAGATCCAGATAAACTATGAGGCACTTGAGTGCAAAATATTATGGGAGAGAATTTAAAAGATCAGGAAAAAAATGTTCCAGGCAAAACAAACAGAAAATACAAAGCCAGAAGGTGAAGAAATTCAGTACAGTAGACGGTAGAGTTGGACGGTAAGGGGATGGGCAGACCATTCATAATGAAAAATATCCAACTTGTTTGCTCTCCTATGGCCTCATTCTTTTGTTAGGAATGTCCCATTTATAGGCAAAGCCTTTGGCCCTTCATGCTTTTTCTTTCCAAATCACTGTAACTCTTTCATGGGAGATACACGCTTACAGGTACACTCAGGCGTCAGAGGACTATAGACTAATGAGACCTGTATTATCAAGAAACCCATGTGAATTTCCATATTCAAAGCAGTCAGCGTATTCGTAGCTGAGATTCCTAGCTGTCCGTGCCTCTTTTTTATGGAACCCGTGTGTTCAGCTGGACACCCGGGGAGCTAGAATAAAAGACTACATGCTTCCCAGTCTCCGTTGCGGCTGGATGTAGCTATGTGGCTACATTCTGCAGACCGTAAGCAAAGTGTGGTGAAGTACTTCTGAGAAGTAGCCATAAAAGGGAGAGAAAGCCTCTTACTCCTCTTCTTCCTTCCAGCTGATGACCAGATTGTGGATGTATTAGCTAAGCTGTGAGTGGACATTTCAGACAATGAAGACGCATAAAAGCCACATGCTGAAATTCAACTTGGGGGGAAAGGTACTTGGGTCGTTGATGGCTCCACAGAGCCACCATACCAGCTCTGAACTGCTTACTTTCAGACTTATAAGTGAGGCAGAAATAAGCATTTAGATTGCTTAAACTTCTCTTACTTTAGGTCTTCTGATAAATCAAACCAACCTTAACCAGCCTAGTGATCCTTTCATTACTCAAAACATATTTTTTTCTTTTAAAATTAACTTTCGGGATTCCTGGGTGGCTCAGTTGGTTAAGCATCTGCCCTCAGCTTAGGTCATGATCCCTGGGTCCTGGGATCGAGTCCTACATCAGGCTCCTTGTTTGGCAAGGAGCCTGCTTCTGCCTCTGCCTGCTGCTCCCCCTGCTTGTGCTCTGACAAATAAATAAAATCTTAAAAAAATTAACTTTCTTAAGGTGTAATTTACCTTATCTTGGTTTATATATCAGGGGAGTGCTGGCCTCATAAAGTGAGGGCCAGCATTGGGAAATGTTTCTTCCTGTTCTATAGTCTGAGAGCTTGTATAGACTTGGTGATACTTCTTTCGTGCATATTTGGAAGAATTCACTAGTGGATCCGGAGTTTTCTGTGTTTTTAATATTAATTCAATTCCTTTAATTGATGTGGGGCTAGTCAGGTTATCTCTTTCTTCTTGATCCTTGATAGTTCATGTTTTTCAAAGAATTTGTACATTTCATCTTAGTTTATCAGTTTTATTGGCATAAAGATGGTATTCTTATTATCCTTTGAATGTTTATGGGTTCTACGGTGACATTTTCCTTTTTCTTCCCAAAAATAATCTGCATTCTTTCCTCTTGTTTAGTCTGGCTAAGGGCTTATCAATTGTATCAATCTTCTCAAGTAAGTTTTAGGTTTCATTGATTTTCTTTTTCTCTTTTCTATTTTTTAAAATTTCTGCTCTTATATTATTTTCTTCCTTCCTTTTTTCCCCAAGATTTATTTATTTATTTGAGAGAGAGAGTACACAAGTGGGAGGGGCAGAGAGGGAGCGAGAAAATGCCACATGGACTCTCCAGAACTTTCTTCATCTTCCCAAACTAAAATCTTATACCCATGAAACAATCACTCCTCATTCTCCCTCATCCCCCTCCCCCAGCAACCACTCTTCTACCTTCTGTCCCTATGAATTTGACTATTCCAGGTGTCTCCATAAATGTATAGTCATGCAGGGTTTGTCCTTTTGGTGACTGACTTCTTTCACTTAGCATAATGCCTTCCGAGTTCATCCATGTTGTATCACGCATCAGGATGTCCTTCCCTTTCAAGGCTGAATAGTACTGCATCATATGTACCTACTACATTTTGTTCATCCATCTGTCAATGGATACGTGGGTTGCTTCCATATTTTAGCAATTGTGAATAATGCTGCATGAACATAGGTGTACAAATTCAGGACCCTGCTTTCAATTTTGGGGGGTAATTGCTATGGTCTGAATGTCTGTGCCTCCCCAAAATCCGTATGTTGAAATCCTAATGCCCCATGTGATAGTATTAGGAGGCGGGGCCTTAGGACATCAGGGCAGAACTCTCACGAATGGATTTGTGCTGTTCTGAAAGAGAGTTTGCTTGCCCCTCTGCCACGTGAGGATATAGCAAGAAGTCGGCAGTCGGCTACCCAGAAGAGAGCTTTCATCAGAACCAGACCATGCTGGCTCCCTAATGTGGCTCTTCCATCTTTCAGAATTGTGAGAAATAAATTTCTGTGGTTTATAAACCACCCAGCCTGTGACATTTTGTGAAAGACACCTGAGTCGTCTGAAACAGGTATGTGTGCAGAAATAGAATTGCTAGCTCATATGGTAATTCTATTTTTAATTTTTTGGAGAACCAGCACACTTTTTCGCAGTGGCTCCATCATTTTTCATTCCCACAAACAGCGCACAAAGTTTCCAATTTCTGTATATCCTCATCAACAATTCTGAGTGCTGAGTTCCATGGGCAGGGTGTTCTCTTCTCCACGTATAAGTTGGCTCTGGTAGCCCTATGGACACTGGCAGAAGGATATGAAACTTCTGTCGTAAAGCCTTGATAAGCATGGGCTCAAATTCCAAAATTAAAAACACACAAGAAAATAAGCCACCATGAGAATCAGCAAAACAACAAAAAGTACAATTTGACTCCCAAGAACTTCCTAAAATAGGGGCAGAATCGTTTAGTAACAGGTTGAAGTATTCCATCTGAAGTGAACTTTTATTTAAAAAAAAAATGTAGAATTTCATCATTCACCTCTCGTCTATGTATTTTGTGGACAAGGAAGCATATGGATGCTTCCTCGACGTTTTACCTTTATGATGATCTTCAATAATGAATCCAAAAAACTTCAATCAGGTAAGACTTCAGGAAGACTCTATAGCAAAAACAGCCTTCTTTCCCTCATATTTGGGAGCAGCCTAATATTTTCTTAGCAGTCATAATGGAAACTGAGAAATGGGACCAAAAAAAAAGATCCTTCCCCAACCTAACGCTATCATAGTTGTCTTTGTGTTATGATTTTACTATGTAATTTTCATAAAGTTTTGTATAGTGCTCGTAGCAAACTGGGGTGAGAAATAGAACTTCCTATACAGGTAGATATATTTGTTGCCCTTTTGTTTAACTACTCCTAGGAGAATATAACATATTCCATTTTTGAAATCCTGTATGCACATGACAGTATTAGTTCTGCACTTAAAACACACATTTAGGGGCGCGTGGGTGGCTCATTTGGTTGCATGTCCAACTTTTGGGTTTGGCTCAGGATCATGAGATTGAGCCCCGTGTTGGGCTCCGTGCTCAGTGTGGAGTCAGCTTGAGATTCTTTCTCTCCCTCTCCCTCTGCCTCTCCTCCCGGGAGCAGGGAGCCCAATGGGGGACTCGATCCCAGGACCCTGGGATCACGCCCTGAGCCAAAGGCAGACGCTTAACGACTGAGCCACCCAGGTGCCCCAAAATATATATATATTTTTAAAAACGTCCAGAGGCGCCTGGGTGGCTCAGTCAGTTAAGGGTCTGCCTTCAGCTCAGGGCATGGTCCTGGAGTCCAGGGATCGAGCCCCACATCAGGCTCCCCGCTCAGGGAGGGTCTGCTTCTCCCTCTGCCCCTCTCCCGCTCGTGCTCCTGCTCTCTCTCTCTCTCAAATAACTAAAAGCTTTAAAAAAAAGTTCCAAGATAAAATCATATTTTTCTCCCAAACACAGATGCCTCTTTGTAAATTTCTCTCTCACCACCACCTTCCCCGCCTCCCCTGCTACTATGATACTTCTCTTTTCCCTTCACCTTCTCCTTGATCACTCTATGCCTCCCCAGCCAGAAATGAACAAAACATCCCAGAGAGCAAAACGAACTCTCTTTGCTCTAGTTTCCCTTTTGGTGCATAAACAGGCACTCTCTGGATCTCTGCACTTAGTAGCCAGTTGTAACCTAGCTAGATTGTGATGGTATCAAACTGAGCAAGGTCTTTCAAAGGAGGTTCTCCCCCAGTTGGTGAACTGGAAGATAAGTTGTGCCTGTCTTGTCTCAGCTACTACTTCTCAGCTCAGCGGATTAACGGCTCTGGGGGAAAAGCAAACACACTAGAGCTTTGCGACCCAACTCAGTAGCCGCTAGCCTCCTGAGCACTTGAAATGTAGCTAGTGCCACATTTAAATGTTTTTAAACCAAAGTAATGTCCAAGACTAAACCTATCTCATTAAGAATGTTATATTGACTGTATGTTGAAATTATATATTTTGAATATGTAGGGTTAAATAAAATGTTATTTAAATTATTCGAATTATTAAAATTAATTTCCCCTGTTTCTTTTTACTTTTTAAATATAGCTACTGGTGGCACCTGGGTGGTTCAGTCGGTGAAGCGTCTGCCTTCAGCTCAGGTCATGATCTCAGGATCCTGGCATCGAACCCCTGCATCGGACTCCCTGCTCAGAGGGGAGTCTGCTTCTCCCTCTCCCTCTGCTCCACCCCACCATTCGTGCTCTCTCTAGCTCTCTCCCTCTCTTAAATAAATAAATAAAATCTTTAAAAATAAATACATGAATATGGCGACTAAAACCTTTTAAATCTCTTATGTCATCACATGTGTAGTTTGCATCATATCTGGGCTGCCCAGGGCTGTTCAAGAGGATCGTAGACTACCTGCTTGGATTCCTAAGAAAAGCAAATATATGTGAACTCGAAGTTAGAGTCTATTACTGTCGTTCCTTTTCTTCACCGTGATGAGTCTGCTAGCGTACAGATGCAGTGTTTTTAAAACATATGCCAAAATACACACACCCTGAAGTTGACCATTTTGACTATTTTGAAGCATACACGTCAGTGGCATTAAATACATTGGTACTTGTGCAATCCTCATCACCATCCATCACCAGAACTTGTTTCATCCTCCCAGACTGAAGCTCCACGCTCATTAAACACCAGCTCACCGTTGCTCCCTACTCCTTGGGAACCACCACCCTACCTTCCGTCTTTACGAAGTTGACTGCCCCAGGTGCCTTGGGCATTTGTCCTTTCGCGACTGGCTTATTTCACTTAACATAATGTCTTCAAGGCTCATCCATGTCATAGCATGTGTCCGAATTTCCTTTCTTTTTAATGCTGAATAAAACCCTATTATGTTCACATACTGATTTATCCATTTAGCCGCCAATGAACACTTGGGCTGCTTTCGCCTTGTGGCTATTGTGACGAATGCAGCTGCGAGCAGCGGTGTGAGTCCTTGCTTTCAATGCTTGTGTGTATATATCCAGAAGTGGCATTGCTGGATCCTCTGATAATTCTATTTTTAATTATTTGGGGAAACTGCCATACTGTTTACCATAGTGGCCGTAACCATCTTACATTCTTACCCACAGTGCGCAAGGGCTCCAATTTCTCCACAACCTCACAAACATTTGCTGCTTTCTGTTTGTTTTTAGTACCATCCTAATGGATGTGATGTGCTGTCTCGTTGTGCTTTTCATTTGTATTTCTCTAATGATCAGTGATACCGGTGATCCTTTCATGTGCTTATAGACCATTGGTCTAGCTTCCTGGAGAAACGTCTATTCAAGACTTTTGTCCATTTTTTTGAGTTGCTTTTTGTTGTTGTCATGGGCTATAGGAATACTTAATGTATTTTGGATATTAATGCCTTACCAGGTAGATGATTTGCAAATATTTTCTCCCATTCCATGGGTTCCTTTTTCACGCTGTTGCTAGTTTCTTTTGATGCACTCAAGTTTTTAATTTTGATCAAGTCCATGTATTTTTTATTTCCTATTTCCAAATCCAATGCTGTGAAACATTTGCCCTATTTTCTTCTGTTTTATACTTTTAGGTCTTACCTCTAGGTCTTTGAAACATTTTGAGTTAGTTTCGTTCATGATACAAGGTAAGAGTCCAAGTTTTGTATTCCCAGCTTCAGTACTGTATCTTCTTAGATATTAAATAAGAAAATAATATCCATGAGAAAGAGCAATAGATACGTGCTTATTCAGAGATGACCCTTTATGATAATGTTGAACTGTATAAAGAATTTTATCTGGAGTAGCCCATTTCTTAAAGCATAGAAAAGCTTCAGGCTGATCTTGAAAGCTTCATGATACTTTTCCTTAGAGACGCCTAAGCATCCGACTCTTGGTTTCGGTTCAGGTCATGGTCTGGGGGATTGTGGGATTGAGCCCCACGTCAGACTCCACGCTCAGCTCAGAGTCTGCCTCATATTCTCTCCCTCTGCCTCTCCCCCCTCTCCAATAAATAAAGAAAATCTTTTTTTTTTTAAGACTCCCATTTAAAAAAATTTAGCAAGTTCTCCTCTCACTCCTCCCTGGGAAAGACCCTAAAACAGTGTAAATATTAAACAAAAACCTCACTGAGCTTTAGTTAGAGAAGGTTTTCCTTGAAATGCAAAACTAATGTTTAATCATTGCTTTCTCTGCACCAGGCTCTCTGCTTTACATACATGGTCTCGTCCTGCTCCCCACACGTGGAGAGGAGGGTATTGTCATCCCCATCTTACAGCTGAGAAAACTGAGACTGAGAGAAGTTATATCATGCAGGATCCAAGCTCTCCACAAGCTCAGATTCATGGCTCAGCCAATACACGTTGTCTCCAACTATTTGTGAATAACCAGTAAATGTTATTCTGGTAAAATTCAGCAAAATATGAATCCCTACTTCAATAAGGTTGGAATAAACACTAGTGTAAACAATGAAAAGAATTTATCTTTATAATTCAACCTCAATCTTATTACAGACGTGCCCCTAGCATTTGCTCTGATTCCTTCATCGGCTCTATTTTTAACTGTTCCCACATTTCCGTTGGCAAGCAGATACGCAGTAAAATGCCACTCAAGTGATCAGAGTCCCAGTCTGCATTTTTCTGTTATGTTTGTACTTTGCTGTTCTCAAACTTTTAGTTGATTAGTCTTCGCTTACCTAAAGCTTTGTCTTTATCAGGGGATGTGAGAACGAACGCTTACTTTCGAATTTAGATTTTGAATTTAGAACATTCTAAATCTCTAACACATATTTAGAACAGAGGTTTTCCAGAAATCCCTGCAATATTTAGTGACGTATTTGTAAACCTCCCTTTTTTTATTTTAGGCTAGCACATAATTTGATATTTTAATTTCCCCTTTCACATGCAGATAAAATCCATGTAACAAAAGCAACCATTTTAAGGGGTATGATTCAGTGGCAGGTAGTACAGTCATGGCGCCGTGTACCTATCATCTTCATTTAGTTCTGAAACATTTTCAGTACTGCAACTGGGAACTCTGAACCAGTGCATGGTAGCTTGCCATCTCTCCTGCCCTTTGGCCCCTGCTAGCCACTGATCTATTTTCTATCTCCATGAATTTGCCTATTTTAGATATTTTGATGTAAGTGGGATCATACGCTATTCATCCCTTTTTGTCTGACTTATTTCACTTAAGATGACGCTTCCAAGGTTCGACCATGTTATAGTATATGTCGGAACTTCATTTCTTTTTTTTTTCTTTTTTAAGATTTTTATTCATTTGAGAGAGAGAGAGAGAGAGCACAAGCTGGGGGAAGGGCAGAGGGAGAGGAAGAAGCAGACTCCCTGCTGAGGAGGGAGCCAGACACAGGGCTCTGTCCCAGGACCCTGACTCAGGACTTGAGCTGAAGGCAGACGTTTAACCGAGTCACCCAGTTGCCCCAGAACTTTACTCTTTTTGTGCTTCAATAATAAATCCATGGCATGGATATATCACATGTTGCTTATCCAGCCATCCATCATGGACATTTGGGTTGTTTCTACTTTTTGGCTATTGCGAATAGTGCTTCTGTGAACATTCATGTACAAGTTTTTGTTTGAATAATTATTTAACATTCTTTTGGGTAGAGAATTCTTTTCAGTTCTTTACTTGGGGTGGATTGCTGGGTCCTATGGTAATTCTGTTTAACTTTTTGAGGAACCACCAAAATGTTTTCCACAGTAGCTGCATTATTTTACTTACCCAACAGCAATGCATCCGGGCTCCAATTTCTCCACATCCCCACCAACATGCGCTATATTCCATTGTTTTGATTGTAGCTTCCTTGCGGGTATGAAGTTGGTATCTCACTGTGGTTTACATTTGCATTTCCCTAATGACTAGTGATGTTTAACAGTTACACCTGTTTGTTGGCTATTTATAGATCTTCTTAGGAGAAATGTTAATTCATTTGTTCATTTTCATTGGATCTGTTTGTCTTTTTGTTGATTTGTGAGGATTCTTTATATATGTTGGATATAAATATTTTTTCCCATTCTGTGGGTTGTCTTTTTACATTCTTGATAGTGTCCTTGGATGCACAAAAGTTTTTCATTTTTGATAATGTTCAATTTATCTATTTTATGCTTAGCCGATTGTGCTTTTGGTGTCACATCCAAGAATCTATTGCCAGATGGATGTGACCTGTGTTTATGTGGCCTATGTTTGTAATTTCACAGAAAGGAATTATTTATGATCATTTAAGAAAAGTGAAAAATAGTTAAGTTAGGATTATCGAACAGACTTCAGTTGGCAACATTACAAGGCATTTTGCTTTTTATATCTCTTTATACCTTTTATCTTTTTCAAAATTCAGATGTGAAATTTTGAAAAAATTAAAAATGCTATTATCAAGAACCTCTATTAACCCAGACATCTTAGGGTATATGACATTTTGGTTTATTGAATTCAGAGAAATACTGAGGAGCCTTATTGAAGACTCTTTCAAAATATTTTAATTTAGGAAAATATTTTATGACTGTGAAGTCCTACAGAGTATCAGCATGAACAATTATCATGGTAAATCCAGACTAAATCTAGATAATTTTCTGTATTTTTGTTATTTTTTTAATTTTAAAGATTTATTTGTTTGAGAGAGAGAGAGAGAGAAGTATGTGGAAGGGCAGAGTCTCGGAGAGGGGGAGAGAGGGAGTCCCGAGCAGACTCCCCACTGAGCACGGAGCCCCCTTGAGGCTTGATCTTATGACCCTGAGATCACAATCTGAGCCAAAACCAAGAGTCAGACGCTTAACCCATTGTGCCACTCAGGTGCCCCCGTATTTTTATTATTTTAAATAAATGTCCTGAACTGATTCTCTCACTTCCCACTCCTTTCTGCCTTTTCCTAAAGATGTGGAAAACTCTTTCGAGTTAGCTGAGACCTCTAGGTCCTGGAAGCTGAAAAGTGAGATAACACATGACAGGCAGCTTCCCATGGTAACCTGGGTAGTGTTTTTAACACGATAGTACTGATTTTTGTGGTTCAAAAAAATGTAAGAACAAGTCCTAGATGTAAACACTCATGACCTCTGCTGCCTTTAACTTCAATTTCTGTCATTTAAAAAAGGAAGTCAGAGTAAATTCTTATTACTTTCCAAGATTCCTCTCAGCTCTGAAATCCTAAGATTTGAGGAAGATAAGTTGAAAGCAAGTGAAATACTGTCTCATAGCTACCTCTTCTACTTGTTGTCTCGTTTGGCGATAACCCCTTCAAAGGAAACATGGAATTTTTCCAGAAGATTCCAGATGATTCAATATCTTTATACACTATGCCAAATAAAGTAGCAAAGAGAATCTAAAGACTGCCTTGCACATTCAGTAAGAAAGTATAGGCTGATGGATTTGAGAATATAACATTTTCTTGAGCCTAACTTCTCTTACTACGTATTGTAATGACTGAACTTCAGCAAATTTATAAGTATCTTATGCTCTTCTAATAAGCCACCCTGATGCCAGAATTACTAGCTCTCTGAATCACGTATTTAAGGAAAACGTCTCAATCATACTTGAAGGAGCATCTCAAAGGGCTTTACAATTAAAGTACTAATAATCGTATTTTCTACCAATTACAGTACACTAAGTTCAAGGGTCCCAAGGAACTTTATAAATTAACGAAACCTCACAATATTTTGGCAAACAGAGTTTACGCTGCACATTGAAGACTTTGGGAGGAATGACGTACTGTTGTCACATAAACCACAGACATAAAACAGATACAAAATGACTTACGGCAACGATACGATAGAAAGCACCTTTCCTTCCGCCTAAAAGAGCTCAAAGAGTTTGTGGAAGGGTAAATGAATACCCTTAAGCACAGCCTCATGTAAAGAGATCAGAGGTGTGCCTTTGATCCCAATTTGGAAGTGTTGCTTGCTTGAACGCAACAACACATTCCACAACAGGAAGGTAAAGATGGGCTTGGAATACGAAGACATAATAGTTTACCAAAAAAGTAGGCACGTTAAACCCTAAGCAACAGAAATGTAATATTTCAATGAGCTATACGCACAGTTTGAGCTTTTTGCATATACTATGTGTTGAATATATACCAGGTGCTGGGCAAGTGCTTCACACATTAATCCTCACAACAGTTCTGTGAGGTAGGTCCCATTATTATCCCCACTGTATAATGAGGATAAAGATGCTTAGCAAGGAGAAACATCTTGCCTCGGGCTGAGCAGATAATTGATTTCATATACACATTCATATATGCACACACATCTCTATCTACATATGTGTATATATGTCTACGCGTGTATAGATGTGTGTATATGCATATATGTGTGTGTGTGTATATATGTACATACATATCTATATTTAGATTGGAATGTCCTCCTTTCTACTTTTGGTATTAGAGCTCCGTCTTGGAATCATTTAATTATAAAATCGATACATAAATTAGCAATTCGACATGGTGAAATCTTGTCACCATCCTGCAGTGTACTTGTATTTTAATCCATGAAATAAAGGAAAGGTTCTCAAAGGAAGGAAAGAGGAAAGAGGGAAGGAGAGCAGAAGGAAGGAAGGAGGAAAGGAGAAAGAATACTCTGCTGACATCTTGGATCAAGGCTGTTATGCAATGAACTTCATCATCGAGTCTGGCTCTATACGGGCCAGAAAGCCCGGGTCCTCTCGTCTGCATAAAACTCTATCGTTTGCAAAATGGCTTCAAGCCGCGGGCCACTGACTGAGGTCCCTGTACCCACAAATACCATCCTGCTCTGTGAGGCCTTGGGGAAATCCTTCTACTTCTCAGAAGAAGGCTTCTTATCCATAAATTAGGAACAAAAATCTCTATTTCTCAAAGTTGTGGGGGCTAGATGTAGTAATAAGCATGAGGAGATTTAGCAAATGGTAACCGGTCCATACATAGTAATCCGTCTCCTCCTCTCTTCTGTTGGCAGAGAGAGAATGAGTGGTCATCCCCCTAAGTTTGATTCACTTTCTCTTATACATGGCGACAGTAAAGAGGCAGTGGACGGGAAAAAGTCTCACAGCTGAGAAGCTTATATTGATAATTCGGTTGTGATGACTTCCTTCAGTATCTTCTCTGAAAGCATTAGCTGGTTGTGAATCCTTCAAAGGCTGGGTTCTTTCTACGGTGATTCTGATGCCTGTTTGCAAGTGTCTGTGGAGTAAGGGCATTCATT
This sequence comes from Ursus maritimus, assembly GCF_017311325.1. NCBI lineage: Eukaryota > Metazoa > Chordata > Mammalia > Carnivora > Ursidae > Ursus > Ursus maritimus. The sequence continues at coordinate 16,877,484 of NW_024425675.1, forward strand.
GCTTCTTCCTTTGTGCCAAGTGATGAATGGGATGACCCAAATCTCTCTCTGTCTCCCTATATCTGTCTCTGGCTCTCTCACACACACATTCACCCGCACTCACCACACACTCACCACTCACACACCATCCTAAGGAATGAGAAAAGAAGGGATAAAGGAGATCCGTAAAAAGTAGAGGATTGATACTCTTCAGCGTTTGTGATCGGCCCCACAGCTATCACGCTCAACCAACCATCAGATACTTGCGAATAAATATTGATTTTCATTAAAATATTTTCACAGGAGCTCTAAATGCAGAATATAAAATATCGCATTTCAGTCTTCTTGCTGATGAACAAATTCAGCTCTGACATTAGCGTAATCAAAACAAAACAAAGTCAAAAAACCCCCGGAACATATCTAAGAGAAGATCTTGTTACCAAATCTCTTGACTTCCTCTTCCACAATTGCAATTCTGTTCTCCTAATCGCTTCAGCGGGAGCCCTCCCTGGTATCTTTCTTCTCCTTTGTCTCTCCATCCAATCAGATAGGACGTTCTGTTAGTTCTCCCTTACAAATACCTTTCAAAGCAATTCTATTTTTCTCTTCCGTCTGTCATCATCCCAGTCAGCAATACCAAATCTAGATTTCTCACTTTACATCTGGAAATCTCTGCAGTGTGGCGTCCAGGGCCCTCGCTCTCTCCATTCACATCTAAACACTGCCAGCAGATTCATTTAAAAAGCAAAACACTGCCTGTGACAAGCATCTCTGGTATGCAGAAAACTTTCTACCGAGTTCTCTGGGCTAAGGCCTTGCTGTGGTGTCAAACCCTGCAGGTCCCAGTGGAGGCCCTTGGCCACTCTCCTCTCCTTCTCCCCACACTCTTCGGCCCCTCAGCCCTGGAATCTTCACTCTGCCCATGCTCTCCTTTCTGCTTATTTGTGTCCAACATTGATTGTATCTACCATCTACAGTCACACATCTAGGTGGGTGTGTGAACCAATGAATTAGCCCACCGTTCAGACCATCCGAATTGAAAGAGGAAAACGGCTTTGAACTTTGTCTCAAGACACAAAAGCAAACCCTCCACACAGTCACCTCATATATTTTTGTGTGTCCATGCTTTCACTCCATAAGTGTGAATTTGGGGGACAAGACTACAGTGACTTACAAATGTTTTGGGGGGGTAAATTATTTTATCACCTTAATAAATGATGTGCTCTTTTCCAGGGAATTGTAAATGGAGATGCATAGAATTTAAATGCGTTTCTCATACAGCTGGTACTTCAGAAGCGTCCGTTATTATTAATCATCGCTGAGACAGGTGAGCCAAAGTAAACAAGTACATCGAATTTCGTGAATAAAGAACAAGTTGAACCTTATGAAGAACACGTGATGGGGCTCAGAGACCTCAGAAATGTATCTATTACTATCATGGCACGTTTGACTCATGGTTCGAAGTCCTTAACACAGATGCTTGCATTTGTAATAGTATGTGGAACACTAGATTTTCAAGGACAAGTTTTAAAGATTGCATAAGCCTGGATAGACCTATTCGGGGCATCTCACATCAATTCCAAAGCGAACTTTAAAAAAAATGCTTTTATTACCTCACATAAATTATCCATCTTTTGCTGTAACATGCAGCCTAGTAAAAATTACTCCAGCACGACTCTTTTTACGTGATAATTTGCACATTTAAGTGGAAAAATATTTAATTTTGATTTAAAAATCTTCCCTAACCCTTTTAAGAAATCAGAATTAGAACCACGTAGGAACAATCTCCCAACCCTGCCCCCACTAAAGCCCCGAAGTCGAGAACATCAAAGCAGTGTTAGAAGTCTTCCTGTTTCTTTAACTTTATGTAATAAAATAATGAATTCTGGCCTCAACAAATAAGGATTTTTTGAACAGAGTCAATTAATATGAGCTTCTTTAAAGTTATTATAGACAATTCTGTATGCTATACTTTGACAAGGTTGGGTTAACTTTCTGCATTTTCACCTTCACTTAACGTAATATTAAATGGCAAGTGAGTCAGAACACAAGTGGGCAAGTACTATGAGTAATCCATCTTTTTTTAAGTTTTGCAGAGCAGGTTTTGAGAGAATGGTGGTTACTTTCAATAACTTTTTTTACTTAAAAATTATTTTTTACCTTCTTTTTAACATAAGGCGCTGTCACTTTACATATTACATTTGCTATGTTTACTTGGCGGATTGATGGTTGATAATGTAATCTGTAATGCTCCTGTAAGGAAATGACCCACATGCAACACTGGGGTAGGGACCGTGTGCAGCGGTCAAGGACTGTAAAACTTCACCCAATCATTGAGAAGATTCCATAGAACGACACCCATCAAGAACGAAGATTGCTTTGAACGCAACAAGCCATCAGTAAAGGTTAGTTATTATTACTATGATTTTAGTTATTATTACTAATGGTACGTCAGGCTTTGTGAAGTCTTAGTTCCAGACAATCTGGAATTAAACAAATTTCTCATTTTTTATCTTAATGAACATAATCTGAATCAGTATAATTCTCTCTATAATGTACAGCAGCATTTCAAAAAAATAAGAAAAATTACAGAGTATGCCAGAAGACATAAACATTAAAGCACTTCACTTTCAAGCAATTTTAGTACTATGATTGTTTTTTCTTTCTTTCTTTCTCTTTCTTTCTTTTCTTCTTTTCTCTCTCTCCTTCCTTCCTTCCTTCCTTCCTTCCTTCCTTCCTTCCTTCCTCTCCTCTCCTCTCCTCTCCTCCCCTCTCCTCCCCTCTCCTCCCCTCTCCTCCCTTCTCCTCCCCTCTCCTCTCCTTTTCCCTTTCCCCTTTCCTTTCCTTTCCTGTAGGCTCCATGCCCAGCACAGAGCCCAATACAGGGCTTGAACTCACAACCCTGAGTTGAGATCATGAGTCAGATGGTCAACCGAACGAGCCACCCAGGTGCCCCACTATGATTGGTTTCTTGACGAAGATTTTGAACTATACCCTCTAAACCCACTGAACTCTAAATTATGTTCAGTTTAATCTTAAATGAGATTATTATTAGATAGAATTGTTACCATGAGGTAATACGGTATGCTAAGTAAAAGACCTCAGAGTTGTGATTTTCTTAGTCTTTTAACTGAAACACAGCATACATATAGGAAAGTGCACAAATCATGAGCCTATAGTCTATAAGATAATGCATTTTTCATAATGACACACATTTGCGTCACCATTAGTCAAATCAAGAAAACACTATTGGCACCTTAGAAGAATCCCAGAATCCTCCCTGACTTTCACAAACCACCATCAAAAATACCCCCGAAACAAACAAACAAAAACACTATCATGATTCTTGCCACTATATATTAGCTTTCTTCTTTCTGAATATAGTGGGATAGGTCTTTTTTTTTGTATGTTGCTCCTTCCCGCGATGTGATGTGTGGAGGCTTCCTCCGAGTTGCTGTGTGTAATTGCAGTCTGTTCGTTTTCATTTCTGTATAGTATCTCATTGTATGAATATGCAACAATTTATATTTCTTTCCTGTTGTTGATGGACTTTTGCGTTGTTTTGTACTGGGGTAATTATGAGGAGTGCATCTATGAACACTCTTTGCATGTCTTTTGGAAACATATGGACATATTTCTAGCGGGTGTAGACCCAGGAGATGAATGTACTGAGTCATAAGACATGATATTCGGCTTTAGTAGACACTGTCAAACAGTTTTCCAGAGTGGAGTGCCAATGTCTATTCCCAACAAAAGGGAGAGTTCTAACTCCTTCACATCCTTCCCAACCCTTGGTTTCATTAACCTTCTTATTTTTAGCCATTCTAGAGGCTGTGCAGTGTCAGGTGTCAAGGACTGTAAATATCTGAGATTTTTATCCTATAGTCAAAGTTGTTCATTTACTCTACCTTCAGGGACCTTGAAAAGAGATTCGATAGTCCTGGGTCAGAGATGAAGGACAGTTTATTTCACAGCAATTATAGTAATGAGAATATCCACATTTCTTCATGGGTTCTCTGAGCCCCCGATCCTGCAGAGCAATGCAAAGAAAGCCAGATGGCACCTGCATGAGTAGTGAGTTGCATTACAGGCGAGGAATCCTGTATTAGGGAACCTAAATCTTTTATAGTGGGCAGTAAGCAGGCCTGCTTTGCTCCAAAGAGAAATACTATTTCTATCTCCCAAGTCTGTACACTACGCAAACATCTTTGAAAAGTAGTCTGGAGCAAAAAACAGATTCTCAAAGCAGAGTATTACCTTTGTTTGCAAGACATGCACACCCACGAGAGACTTATGGAGAATCATCTTTCAGTGGCAGTGCAATACGGTTTTAATGCACACTTCACGGATAATGAAGATCAACACCTTTTCATAGTTTTTGGCAATTCGTATATTCTCTTTTTAAAAATTGCATATCCAATTCATTTTCTTCAGGACCTTTGACTAGCTTGGATCTTCCCCACAAATCTGGGAGAGTCTCTAGTGGTTTTATGTTTGTAATTTTATATCTTTTTCTTATATAAGACAAATAGAATTGTGTAATCAGCAGGCCCTGAACACCTGGGTCTGCCTTCAGTTGCCAGTTAACCCTTTTATCTCCTAGGCAGAATGTTTCTCTTTTGTGGGTTAAGAGTCTTCTTTCTACCAGCTGATATCCTATGATTACCCATAGTTTCTGCTTCCTCATGAACTCAGCTCTCATGCCCATGATGGAGTCCCTGACCGCTCTTGCTTTCATCATGACTTCAGACTTTCCCACATAGTAAGTAGTAAAACTAATTACCTAATTCATATTCCCAGTAAAACTACAAGAGTAGAATAAGGATTGGCTCATCTTGTCCTTTTATACCAAACCCTGCTGTAAATCACTGATCAGCCTCTGAGATGATCGCCCTGTGTAGGTGTCTAAACCAGATTTAGCAGGGTCCCCCAGGGCACAGCACCACTGCCGGCTTCAATAGGAGCTCTGTCTGCCATTTCTAACACACACATAGGGTCAAAAGTTAATTCAAAAGACAACCTCAGCTTCTGGGTAAAAGTTCAAAGACTGAAATATAGCACCTGCAAGCCTCATTGCAGATATTAGATGGAGGTATGGCAAGAATCCATAACTTTCAAATATGGAAGAGAAAATTCCAGATCCATAGACGTCTGGCATTAGCTTGTAGTCTCTGAGCCAATTGCTGGTCTCAGAATCTCTGAACTAGGGAAATCTTAAAATAGCTCTGGATCAACTCTTCTGCGAAATCCATGGCTAATCCTGTATTCCTGAAATGGAGGGACCAGGAGGAATGACGGCTTTTCCCAGAACAGTCAGATTTACAGGGCGTGCCATTCATTACCGGGCCCAGAGTCATCAAACAGGTGAGACATACCAATTTTTTTACTAAATTAGTCCTATGGTAGTTTAGCGGTGGTCTGATTTGCTTCATTATTAGAGATTTTTTTTTTTAATTTTGATCATGAGAATACTTAATTGCTAGATAATATTAGGAGAGGAGTTTAGAATGCCTTTCTACACTAAGTCAGTTCTCACCGGTGTTTAGAACAGGCTCTTTAGACATGGAACAGAAAGAGAACTAATATAGCAACACAAACTACATTAAAGTTTTATAAGGAAAATAAAAAGTTTGTCCCACAGAGGAAATCACTCCCTGTGTGTGGGGGTGGAAAGACAGTTGGGAACGTAGGGACAGAGCCAAAGAGCGGAAAACATTGCAGCATCAGAAGAGAGGGAGAAAAAGTGGGCTGGGAAACAGCCCCCTCCATTAGCAACGAAGCCACCAGAGACAGAGGATTTTGGTTGATTCACAACTAGGTTACCCTGAGAACTACCCGGCTGTGTGTAAGGCAGGGACAGGCAACACAGCATTCTTTTTACCTCTTGGCTTTCATTTGTCAGATAACTGAAAGTTAACATTCCACGTCGTTTCACAGGTCTCTCTCTGTCTCTTTGTCTCTGTCTCTCCCTGCCTGCCCCACCCCCCCACTACGCTTCCCTACCCACCACCATGCTATCTCTCTTCTTTCCTTATGAACATGTTGAATGAACTAATAGGATGGACTATAGTACGTTACAGATAGAAGAGAGAGGAAAGAAGATATAAGACAGTATGCATTTTTTTTCCCTCTCTATGTTAGTGAAAGAACGAACAGTTACATACACATTCATTGGATATTAACCATGGGCAAAACATGGCGCTAGTTCAGGACAATAAAGCTCAACCTCGATCTTGTTAATATGCATGAACTAATAAAGCTGGTGCTTATGTGTTAGAGCCTCTATCTTCTCCCCTTCTCAAAGATGGTGATCCAGGAATCTCCTGCATTTCTCTCCCATTTCATCTACCTCCAGCCCTCCTTTTGGAGCATTCCCCTCAGCATACAAATGTAATTTCATCTTAAAACAAATGAGGAAACAAACAAAAACCAACAAATTCTTCTCAACCTACTTCCTCCAACTCCAGTTTCCAAGCAATTTCTCTGCTTCCCTTAGTAAACTTCCTTCAAAGGTCTGTTGACATTCATCATTGTCAATTCCTCTCCTTCCATTCTCTCTTTAGCCCATTTCAGTCAGGTCTTTTCTCTCTCCATTCTATGGAAATAGCTCTTGTGTGTCAGTCATCTTATGATCACAGTTAATCACCACGCTTGACTTCCAGGATGCTCCCTTGGGTTTCTCCATACTTTGCTGGTGCCTCCTCAGTGTCCTCTGTTCATTGGTCCTTGTGTCCTGACCAGTTAATGGAAGGCATATCAGATCCTCTCTTTTTCACTCTTTACACTCACTCCCTCATGGCTGTGTCATCTACGTACTAAAGATGTCCAATTTTTTTTTCCAATTCAGACTTCTCTCCCATACTGATTCAAATACTCAAATGTCTACTTGATGTATCTCTTGGATGTTGAAGAGCTATCTCTAACTCATTATGTCCAAAACCGAGATAACGATAACACTCACTCCATCCAAAGTATTTCTTACATCAGTTCATAGAAAGTTTGCCCTTCCAGTAGCTCAGACCAAAATCCTGACAGTCCTTTCTCAAATTCCTGCCGACTTCGAATTCCTTTAATTATGAAATCCAATATCTGGTCCCAGCAACTACCATCGCATCTCAGTTCTTGCAATAGCCTCGTAACAGGCTGTCCTGCTCCTTATCTGTGTATCCTTATAGTCAGTGCTCCGCAGAACAGCCTGAGCAATCCTTCCAAAACGTGTCAGATGGCATCAGTCTGTTGCTGAATACCCTGAAGTGGCTTCGCATTTCACGTAAGAGCCAAAGCCTTGTTGACTTCCAGGCATTATATGAAAGGGTTCCCATCACTTCTGCAACCTTCTCTCTAGCTACTTTTCCCTCATTTTCTCTATAGTGGCCAAACCAACCTTCTCGCTCTTCTTCCAAAATTCCAGCAAGATCCAGCCTTGGGGCTTTTACCATGACGTGATTGTGTCATCTTTCTGTATGCTCTTTCCCTAGGTATATCCAGGGCGATCTCCTCCATCTCTTCCCATTTTCCCTTGAATCTCACCTTCTCGACCTTGTTTATGCAATTTGAAATTGCCATCTGCCCCTCCACGCACTCCAGATCCCTCTACATTTCCATTTTTCTTTAACTCACAACCTTCTTACCTAGTCTGATTACTCATTTAGAATGCTATTGTTTATTATCTGTATCTTACCCAGAATGCAAGCTCCCTAATCGGCAGAACTTTCTGTTTTGTTCACCAATAACTCCCAAGCACTTTGAACACAGCCTAGCACGTAGTCAAAGTTCAAACATCATTCACTGAACTAGAGATTCCCATTTGTGAGGGGCTTACGTTCCAGTGGGAGAGATATACAGGCACAATTAGTGTGTTCAAGGTTATTTGAGAATACAGAAAAAAGAGCAATTTACTGTGTTGGTTGTGGGGGGCTGGTGAGCACTTCGGAAAAATGCAAAAAGTACCTTTGAACTAAATCTCAAGGGATGACTAGGTAAAGTTGAAAAGTTGGACTAGAAGCCCAGGGAAAGGGCAGAGCACTCAAAGTAGGGAATTCATCATGTGTGAATTTGTAACGTATATTGGTATGAGAGAGGCCAAAAAATGAAGCTAAAGAACGTATAGCCTCTGTTATCTTTATTTATTACTTTTACTCCCCCACAACACTGCCTTCTACCATCTTTTTTGTTTCTCTGTGTTTTCTTCTGCTTAGACACTGAACTCGATTGTGGTGACTATTTAAAACTATAATTCCTTGACTGAAGAAGTACAGAGAGGTCAAAATTTACTGCACGCGATAAGACCAGGAAGACACCCAGAGGGAAAGATCCAGGAAGGTGGATGAGGCTGGGGGTGATGGTAGGGTTAGAGCCAAAAAGAGGAAAAGGGAGAAGCTGGTGAAACTTTGAGCAGCTGCCATGAAGACTGAAACTATAGAAAGAAAATATTTCTCTGAGATGTGCAAAGTGTTCCCTTTCTCCATCAGAAAACTTCAGTAAAGAACAACATGGCGTCCATGCTTTTTGGAGTTAATTTGTGTTGGTTTTCATTGAAATGCCCCTAAGCACTCCTACGAAGAAATGACAGTTGACTGGTAGGTAGACCATTTGAGGGAAATGCCCAACGAGCCACTGGAATAAATTTCTAATTCTCAGGAGAGCTGGAAGTAGAGAGTTGGGTGCACTCACCAGACATGTGAGGGCGGAAACCATGGGCATGGACGTGATCATCTAGGGACAGTGTGGAGAGAGAAACAAGAGATCCAAGGACTGACCAAAGGAGGGTGGGCAGGGAAAATGGAGCCAGCAAAAAGAGCAGTGTAAAAATTAAAGGATACCTAGAAATTGTGCCATGGAAAAAAGAGAAGTTTCAAGATTATTTCTGTCTCTGTCTTTTACACACACACACACACACACACACACACACACACACACACACATTTCCCTCATTTTATGATCAAATGAGGTCCAGAGTCTAAGCTGTGAACTGCTGAGAAAGAACACTGCCCACTTTCACCTCCTCACACAATGCCTTCTTAATATTTTAGCTAACTCCAGAACACTAGATCCTTAGCCAGGAGCAAGGAAATAATAACAATAAAATCCAACCTTTGTTAAGGACCTGTTCCTGAACTAAGATTTGACATAGATTATCTCCACTAATCCTCATGACAACTCTATGTGAGCTTTAAAATTTCTACTAAACGTGCAAAAGTGTAGACGCAAACACTTCAATCATTTCCAAAGGTCAAAGATCTGAGCAAGTGGCCAAGCTGGGATTTAAATCTGAACAGAACATCTGGGCTGGTCCCTGCTTTGCATTCCACCTCAATGAGTCGCTGCATTTTGAGTACTGCACTGGATGAGAACGATGAAGAATTGCACTGAATTATTTTCTTTACAAGAAAGCTACAAGATCTAAAACAACATTTTGAAATCCACAGTGACAGAAGAAGGCCATGTCGGCAATTACGAATAAACCTGAGGGTAATGAAAGAGATTTTTAAAACATGAGCAGATGAGGAAGGGGTCACAATAATATAAATAATCCCAAGCGTTGGGGAATATTTATTTGTTTTATTAGAGACACAGAGATACAAACATTTGAAATCACTCACAAAAGAAGGCTGGTCTTCGTTCCTATCCTGCAGATCATTTCTGACCAGCTTCCTCTCTTCCCCTTGTTAAACTCCTAATCCAGATAAATGTTTAGTCATTTTTACTTTATCAGAGAACGTCCAAGTACCTGCACTTAAGCCTTCACTTCATGCCCAAAAAAGGATCACATTTCCCGTGTTACGCTGGCTATTTCTGATAGCGGAATCTTCAGATACGTTCTTTACGGGTCCCATGATCTAAGTCTGTTTTTAGAAGAACATTTTTCAGCTTAAATAAATGAAGAGCAATTTAACTTCATTTGTTATTAAAGATTCTGAGGGTTTTTTTTTTTCAGGACCCAATCCGCACTCTATTTATAAGGTTTTACCTCTCAAGACTAAATTGAGTTAGTGGATTTATGGGTATCCTTAAATTTGTGACTGAATATCGCCATCCCGATGGGGTGAAACACAGCGAGCAGTGGGAAGGCCAGAAATTATAAAATCCTCTATTTTCCAGATCACAAGATGTCTAAAAATGGCTCGACTTTTTATGGTGTAGAAAATATGGTACGATAATATTTCAGTTTCTTGTCAAATGCAAACCCATCTAAGAAACAGATTGAGGTAGTTTGGCTAATTTTCAAATGTCTGACTCTCTGAACGTCAACCTTTTCCACTCTTTACTTTCTTCCAAAACCATTACAGATAACAACAACTTTGAAAGGTCCACTTTGAAAAATCCAAAGGAAGAATGGAGAAGAGGCCACTCCCCCACCCTTGCTCTCTATCAGTCAACTCTGACTATGAGAGCAGATAAAAGGAGGGCTGAGTGACATCTGGTCCTTGTCAATGCAGGTGGGTGGTAGAATGTGGGGCACATTTGCTGGAAGACAAGGAATTGGGCTTCGTTTCTGGACTTGTTCAAGTCCAGGAATAGCCCTTGGTTACACAAGGCACAGAAAGAGATTTACTTATCCATTTAACCACTCCCTCAACAAACATTCACCCGCTATACTGTAAGGACGTTACTAGAAGTCGGTGATGTTTGAGTTGGCTGCTGGTAGGCCTCTATCCAAGCACAACTTCTCCTGCACAGAGTAAGCCTTATTTCTCTGTCTCAGCTCCCCCTGCGATGGCAGATTCCCCCCAGCATCCAAGCTCGATTGCTGAGAAATAGCAAAGGGAGTGCTACTGCATCCCAGTGGAAACCTTTCTCTAATAATAAAAATAAATAATGAAATGAATACCTGAGGTTACCACAAGTGCATTTTTTCCTACAATCTCTGCTTTCCCTGACAGTGTTAGTTACTTATCTTCTAGAGGAGGGAGGACAAAAATGGATGTCACAGAGAACATGACAAAATTTTAGAAGTCCAAGGACTAATTATGAGTGTTAAGCAGGCACATCAGTAGCTCCTCTCATTAAGCTGGAAGCTATTGAGTTTTTAACTTAAGTAAAATCCAGAACGAGAGGAAAGATTTCAATGTAAAATTCTTATGAAAAGATAGCTACAGAGATCTTGAAGCCATGGACTCACTAACACAAGACAGAGCCAAAACACAAAGCCAGGGTGAGTGAGGTGGCCATATTCTCCTCAAGGATGAAAGAGAACTAGGTTGAACTCAGCAATGGTTAGTGCAAGCTGATTATTAGTGAGAAGAGACACCTAAGCAACTACATTCTTTCAGGCTTGTTTTACATTGCTTAATAAATAGTTTATAGTTTATTAATTGAAAAGAATTGTAAGATTTATTTATTTAAGAGAGAGGCAGAGAGAGAGCAGGGGGAGAGGGAGAGGAAGACAAGCAGACGCCCCAGTGAACACAGAGCCTGACGTGGGGCTCGATCCCAGGACCCGGAGATCATGACATGAGCTGAAGTCAAGAGCTGGATGCTCAACTGACTGAGCCACCCAGGTGCCCTGAAAAAACATTTTTTAACTGAATTCTATTATCATAGAACAAGCACAACGGAGTGGGAAATTGTGGAATTTCTTTGACTCGGATACCTTTGGACCAAGCTCCAAATGGCAGTTACCCTAACCACAGAAGTGAAATAACCAGCCCCCTGGGATAATGATCTTGCAGTTCCGAACCTGCAAATGTAGCTGAAGATGAAGTCTCCTCTCTCAGTGACCATCTCAAATCTTTGCTTACTTTCAGAGTCTCGACCCTGACTCCGACCCCACATCGATCACCTGTATTTTTTTTTTAAGATTTTATTTATTTATTCGACAGAGACAGAGACAGCCAGCGAGAGAGGGAACACAAGCTGGGGGAGTGGGAGAGGAAGAAGCAGGCTCCTAGCAGAGGAGCCTGATGTGGGGCTCGATCCCAGAACGCTGGGATCATGCCCTGAGCCGAAGGCAGACGCTTAACCGCTGTGCCACCCAGGCGCCCCCGATCACCTGTATTCTTAGATTCACCTCAAAAGCCTCTGAGTTAAATTATGGACGTGCTTTTCCTGTAATTGCAAATGACTAGATTGTTCTTCTTTAAGCTTTAACCAACCAAATCATATTTCTAGTGTGGCTTGTTCACTGAGGGGTATTGGTCAGAAGGTACAGAATACCAAATGTATTAGAAATTGGGTTGCTGTTCTAGATATGTCTCAATGATTTAGAATGTCTCTGTAACCGTGGACTAAAACATCGGGCCTAACCACGCATTGCTTTTTATCTACACGTCCAAATTGTTGGACAGGCGTCCTTAAGCATTAATCTTGCAGTCAAACAATGAACAGGCCTGCACCCAAAGGAAATACGGAGTGTCAGAAATCTACAATGCCAAATATTTGTGGTAAGTACATCAAGACTGGGATATGGTCTTATACCAGCAGAATGAGTATGATCTATAGTCACCGTTGGGAAGACCTCCAGCACTGTCATTACCCACATGTGGTCATTTTCACCTCTGACCATAATTACTAGTTTACCAGACCATCTTTAGAGCAGAGTCCATGATTTGTTCATTGTTATATTCTCAGAGCCTATATTGCCTGGCAAAGAGTAAGCGTTCCTTGAGTGTTATAGAAGTGGCATTTTGGATGGACTTATGGGTGACATTGGAAGAGCTATAATCAGTGGTCAGAGCCAGAGAAGGATGCTGAAGTTTCCCTTCCAAAAATCTTGTTTTTCATTTTCTGTATCAACAAGTACCAGCCAGGCCAGCAGAGGGCAGTGTGACAAACTATGGAACTAGTTTCATGGGGGACGTGATGATAAAAGACCCTGAGAGAGCAAGAGGTTGGTGGTGTCTGAAACCTTCAGGTTATTGTCATCTGCCTGGTGCAGAATATTATCATCACTCATTTTCCTTTAAATAGTTTGACACAGGGTGCTAGGATGCTTTTGTAGAACCAGGAAGATGTTCAAGAAAGAGAGAACCCCAGTTTCTGGCTGAATGCCCAAGTCAAGGGGAGGGCACCCCTTTCTCAAAGTGACGTGGTTCCTTCAAGACCGTGAGAGGCACATACAAATAGCCATGACCGATCAACGTATTGTAATATGGCTTTTTAACAGAAAGCATTCCCCAGGTTCTAAAGAGAGATTTCACGCTCGTGAAAACAGAACCAAAAATAGAAGAAGTTACTTCAAACAATCCTGAATGATTTAGTGTGTTTCTGACAAGGGGAAAGACAAAGGGCATTTATTTTTCCTGCCACGAACACCAGAAGGCACTAACATTATTTTTGGCAACGAGGAAAAAAATGCAAATCACTGTCATAGTTCATCCTCAAACCCTGCATGCCCATGCATTTTCTAGAACCTGTGGAAGTATTTTGACCATTCTTTTTGGAACTAAGTACCAAAGGTCATTCTGAAAGCAACATTTTAATAATTCTGAAATCTCATTTTAATAATTATGCAAATATTTAAAATGTGGTTTGTTGGAGACAAAGTACCTTTGAGAACACTCCTTAACATCCCTCATACTATAAACATTTATTTCTTATCTAGAGTGTGTGATGTACTCAGCTAGTCTCATGTGTTACTGTCTTCAAGGAGTTCTATTTTCTTAACACCTAGACTGAGTGTACAGAAAATGGAAGTTTACCTGATGGAGTCCACTGTCACCTTCTTCCTCCCTCAAGCTTTGATTGCCCCTGGCACTTAAAAAAAGTAATTTCAACAACATTTATTGATCCCTTACTAAGGGTCTAGCATCGGGAAGTGCGTAGAAGAAGCTTAGAACTTATTCAGGCTTAGGGAAGTTCTGCAAAGTTGGGGGCTAAGAATTAGGAAGCATAGTCTAAAGATGTTCCACCACAATGGGGAGAGTACACCATGGTGAATTTTATATGTCAACTTGACTGGACCACATGGATTTGGTCAAACGTTATTCTGGGTGTGTCTGTGAGGCTGTTTCTGGATGAGACTAACATTTGACTCTGTACGGAGTAAAGAAGATTGCCCTCCCTAACGTGGGTGGGCCTCGTCAAATCAGTTGAAGGCCTGAATAGAACAAAAAAGGCTGACTCTCCCCTGAATAAGAGGGAACTCCTCCTGCCTGAGTGCCTTTAAGCTGGGACATCATTTTTTTTTTCCTTTCTTTCTTCTGTCTTTGGGCTTACACTGAAATATTGGCTCTTTTTGAGTCTCAACCCTGCTGACTTTTGGACTAGAATTACATACACTATTAACTTTCCTAGGTTTTGAGCTTGCTCACTCACCTTGCATATTTGGGGACCTAACTGTCTTCATAATCACATGAGCCAATTCCTTACGATAAATACCACGTTCCTCTATGTATGCAAGTATACATACATGCTATTGGTTCTGTTTCTCTGGAAAACCCTAGTACATAGACCTATGCCCAGACTGGAAGGGTCAGCCCATTCACTACCTACCTGTGGAACTCAGCATTCAGTGTCAGATGGAAACTGATCAAGGGAATGACTTGGGGAAAATAAGATGAAGTTTTCTTCCCATAATCACCATAATGAACCTACATTAATAATTGAGAATGCCATGTACCAAAAACCCAAATCTATCTCCAGGGTTCATCAATAAAATATAAAGGAGATTTTTCTCTATTAAAAACTCACCGGATTTGAAAGGAAGTCAATCTGGCTTTAGCAGTTTGTTTCATTTTGGTTTTTAAACCAACACAGATTTTTAACAGGTTGACAGTCTTATCTTTTCGTCTAGTGTAGAGAGGATTGGATCTTAGCTCAAGCAATGGAGTGGGAAAATTGGCAGAGTGAATGGATTCCACAAAATTTGCTTATGTTCCCAGACTTGACTATGCCCCACCCCCACGTCAGTTCTACTGCCCACATCAGGTGCCTGAAACAGAACTTTGGCTTGACATCTAAAGGACTGTGTGTGTGTGTGTGTGTGTGTGTGTGTGTGTGAATGTGTATGTTGAAGCAAAGGTATGCGGGGATTTTTCTTTTCTTTTTCAGTCAGCTGTGTCTCTAAAGAATCACTAAAGACACAGAATTATCTTAGCACTTACACTCACCTGCTTATTACTGAAAAGGACACGATGTTATTCCAGTTCTTAATATTTATTTTATGTTCTTCTAAAAGAGAAAAATCTTTATTATTATAAAAAAATTCATCCCTTCTTCTGAGACTTTCTAGCTTTCTAAACTTTTCTGGTAAAGGCAAAGTACTCCAGCAAAAATTTCGGATACTAGAATACTCTCCAACAATTTCTAACCTTGAGGACTAGATGAACAGAAAGGAGGCCATATAGGTGGTGAAAAGATGAGTCCTGGCATTAGACAGACCTGGATTTCAACTCTGTTGTTTACTGTGTGCACTTGAGCAGATTTCTTAATGTCTGTGAGCCTCGGTTACCTCTTCTACACAATGGGTTTATAATTGTACATACCTCATGAGTTGTCATAAGAAAGAATTGAAGTAACGTAGCTATGTGTTCAGTATAAAAAATGGACAGGTAGTAAGTTTTCAGAAGTGTTCGTGAAGAGAACAGTCATGTTTACAAAATAAAACTTAAATACAGTGAAAATTAGACATTATAAAATATAATCTGTCATTGTATATGTGTTCCTCAACATCTCCTTAACTTCAGAAGCCACACGTTGTATTTCCAACGCTAAGGTCATATATTCAACGTCTGTGATTGACAAAGAAATTTAGCTTTGTCATAAACAATAGTATTTGTGAAATCACAGATTTAATGTGCTAGTTAGATTTTCTCTAACAAGCAACAGAAAACTGAAACTGTTAAAAACTTTGTCTGTACGTCACTTAGAACCATCTCGTATCTCCCCAGTGGTCCACATATCACATTTTAGGAATGAAGGGATAACAAATAAGTGGGTGTAAGGACAAACAGAAAAGGATAAATTGAGGAAGGCTTTGTGGAGGAGGAAGATTGGAGCAGGGGCTTGAGGATAAATCAAATCAGAAGACTCAGACAAGAAACAATTGTTGAGTGAACTAATCGAGGTATCACCTCGTCCGTTAGAACTTCATGTATCAGTGAGGTGGGGTAGGAGAACACAAATGCCTGTTGAATTCGTGACTTAATTTGTGGCCCCGTGGCTGACCAGAGACAACATATGCAGAAAACCTACAGACATTTTACTCTATCCTTTTATGAAGGGTCATTTCCTTCATCTGGGAAATAGAGATAATACTTGCTTCACAGATTACTGGCAGGGTTAAATGAGATAATGTGTGTGAAGTCTTTTTCATGGTGCTGCCAAGTTCTCAAGAAATGGTGGCTACTAATATTATTATAATTATTATATGTAATGATAATGATTGATCACAAGAGTACCTAGAAGTTTTGACAACTAAGTACCAAGAAAAGTAACAGGGATTCTATATCTGGCAAAGGAGATACTCCTACTGACTCCATGTAGGTCCGTGTGGTTAAATCTAAGCAAACTTAGTTACCTCTAAGAAAAGCACACAACGGTTAATCTTCATACTTCTGATGATCCATGAAACATGAGATCCTGTTCACACTCTCCTTTCTAAAGGACCCTGAGCACTTTCAATGGAATTCTGGTAGAACGTAAGAGATGGTGCAATAGAGTATGTCCGTATGTGTTTGCACCCTGGAGATTCACTTAGTTCCTATAACAGAAACGCTATTCATTCGAGAAAGAAACAAGGCATAGTTCTCTGGAACCTCTAAGGAACTAAGAAATCCGTGAGAAATACAGGTGACTTACGTGAGTTCATGGAACACGTTCTAGCAAACTCAAGTACCCTATCTGTTTCCATTTGTTAGCTGCAGTAAAAGAGCAATCATATTCATGACTTGGCTTTGCTAGTTTTGATTTTCACAAACTACCATAAACATGAAAATTCACTTCAAGGAAATTGACTGGAACCAAGAAAGGAAGGCCTTAAAGTCTGAGAAAATCCACATGTGCAAATATGGTTTAATAGAAAGAGTATTTTACTAATATGTTTTAAAAAATAACAATTTCTTCGTATTTCCAGAAGAACTCAAAGTATTTTACAAAAAAATATATACTTTTAATATGCCTGCAAGGCAGATATGAGGACAGTAATCCTATTTTGCAAAGGAAAGCAATGAGGTGATTTTCTGTCATCTTTACCTCCCTCCCGAGTTTAATAGTTTGAGCAATATGTTGCCTATAGCAACTGCTTAAATCCAAGCAATTTGAAATATTATCAGCAGGGCACGGACTGAAGACTGCCAGCTCTTTAAACAGGGTCAGAACAACTTCTGTCATCTGTCTTCCAAAGCCAGAAAGCACTCAGTCTTGGGCTTTGACTCACATTGTTGGTACCTCCTCCCACAAAGATCTGACTTCACATTCCATTTTCTTCTTTCTTTTTTAAAAACAACCTATTCAGCATACGCCCATGACCACAAATCACTCATTTATACCCAGATGAATGAATAGTACAAGGAGTCAAATACTATCACTGTTTCAAGGTGTTTGCAGTATTGACAATCAGGAGTGGGCTGAGTTGCTTTATACCCTCCCAAAGCAAGAGGTAGAGTGGCCTTGCAGGAAGTGTTGCAGTGAAGGATGAATGGAATTGAAATACTGCGTGCTCTTGGTCATGCCTGAGAATCCTTTTAAAATGTGACCTTCTCATCGAACATTCTGGAAATTCTTTTCCAGGCCTTGGCTTTGATGCCACTCTCTGAAAGAGTAATGTGTTTACAGATAGTACCGTGAAGAGAGAAGGAACGTTACCAGGGCCATAGCGTTAGGCTAGATATGTCAAAATTACAGGAAAATAATCAGGGACAAAGAGCTCACACTGAGTCATCCTCACTGATTAGGAGGAGGCATTATTCCCACCTACAGGCAGTTTTGTGGGTAGGAGTCAACCAGATGACTAGTTGTGGGAGTGACGGAGTCTTGAGGCTGAGTCTACCTGCCACGAACGAATCCGGAATGGACCGGTATTGAAGAGTGAACACACAAAACAGCCCGTACTCCACGTCTGTTTGTGATTCTTTTACGTAGACGCTCAACGGTTACACTTCCAGCAGCCTGGCATCTTCACAGAGAGTTGATCAATAACCAAAGGAGAACAGACTACTGATGGATCTGGATTCTTTAATCACTGCAATAGGGCTGAAAGAGGTTAGAGAACAAGAAACCAAATCTATTGCCCCTGAGAACCAACCATACATCTGTCCCTCGACGGGTACAAACCTAATTAAAGAAAGATGGAAGAACCCGAGCCCCAAATCCTTTATCATCTCCATGATGTCCCTAAAACAAATTGTTTGGAAATCTCATCTTTTTCTAAAATTTTTTTGTAACCTCTCAGATCTAGTTCATTCTCTGGAGCTGGCTGTCTCAGGGACAGGGGAAATCACACCGAATATTCACTTGCCAATTTCTAGGAATTATCTTTGTTTACCTGCCTACCTGCCGATCAATAGCCTGTAAGATGAGCATTGTTATCTCAGCGTTTCATTTCTGAGAAATCTCTAGGGAAGTTAAGAATTTACTACCGTTTGAAGAATGTGGAGCTAGGATGAAAGGTGAAGTCCGTGTGATCTCATGCTTCTTATTTTTATCCAACTATGAGGGCACCTCTGATTTTGGTATTTGTGGCTGAGATTCTTCTCCTAAGGGCTTCATACATTTGCCCCTAGGGCAAAGCCGATTTGGGGTGGTAATTCCCAGGGAGGATTGAGGGAAGGCTGCACAAAGAAAAGGAGATGATAATGAAGAGTCAGAAAAAAACCCCTGAGGTTCTCCTGTGCAGATCAACTCCTTAACCTCTACCTCTCTAGCGCTGCCTCAAGGAGACTCCTCAGAGGGCTGAAGCTCCTTGGAGAATCATACTACCCTTTGCCTCCCTTTCTGGATATCTTTCCTCTCTTTCTTCCCAGAGGCATGACATTGTTAATTTATTTCAAAAAGAAATTTTTGGGGGGCCCTGGGTGGCTCAGTTGGCTGGGCATCTGACTCTTGGTTTTGGCTCAGATCATGATCTCAGTCTCATGGGATGGAGCCCCACATCAGGCTTCCCGCTCAGCGTGGGGTCTGCTTGAGATTCTCTCTCTCTCTCTCCCTCTGCCCCTCCCCCTGCTTACATGCTCTCTCTCTCTCTCTCAAATGAATAAATACATCTTAAAAAAAAAAAAGAAACTTTTCATATTAGACAAGTAAAGGATTCTCAGTTACTCTGACAATGTTGGACTCTGCCTGGAAAGCCATGAGTGGTCTGCCCATCTATATATGGCAGGACTTATTCTGATAAGAAGGGTCCAGAAGAAAAGATAGAAAGATGGATTGATGGATGGATCGATGGATGGATGGATCGATGGATGGATGGATGGATGGATGGATAGATGGATGGATGGATCGATGGATCGATGGATCGATGGTTGGGTGGATGGACAGATGTAGATGGATATTGGTATTTTTTATTTTATTTCAGAAAATTTGGTTAACTTTCAGATACTAATAGAAATCTAAATAAAAACATGAGGGGTGCTTGGGTGACTCAGTTGGTTAAGGGTCTGTCTTCAGCTCAGGTCATGATTCCAGGGTCCTGGGATTGAGTCCTGTGTTGGGCTCTCTGATCAGTGGGGAGCCTTCTTCTCCCTCTCCTTCTGCCTCTCCCCCCTCTGGTGCTCTCTCTTTCTCATTCTCTCTCTTTCTCTCATGCTTGCTCTCCCTCTCTCTCTCTGATAAATAAATAAAATATTAGAAAAAAGAAATCTAAATAAAAACTTGAATGACATAATCAGCAGATTTAGGGGTCCTTACTATGATTCCATGAAATTTATAAATGTTTCTAATCTCACAATTATCCCACTGTGTTATAATTACCTGTTTATCTGTGTTATATGGTAGCATGCAGTTCTACCTTTCTGGGATTACTCTTTATTTTAATATTCCAATAAACTATCTTAAGACACAATCTCTTTGTGAAAACTCTAACATATACTCCCAAGAATTCTGTGGAACCTCTGAATGAATTTTGGTTGTTTCATGATCACATTCTTTCTTATGAATTCTAACCCCTGATACATTCTCTTTTTAAAATCTTTTTTCTTTTTTCTTTATTTGTTTAGTAATCTCTACACCCAATGTGGGGCTTAAACTCACAACCTCGATATCAAGGGTCACATGCTCTACCACTGAGCCAGCCAGGCATCCTCTGATATAGTCTCAATCCTTACTTATTTACCTTTCTTAGTTGCTCTTTGTTGCCTATACAGATTTTTCTCAAAGTCTGGCCTCTATCTTCCTTCTTATGTTCCTTCTCCTCCCAACTTCTCCTTTGTTAAAGGATAATTCTACATCTAACTAAAAAGCTTTTGCACAATGAAGAAAACCATCGACAAAATGAAAAGGCAATTTATAGAGTGGGAGAAGATATTGGAAAACAATCTATCTGATAAGGAGTTAAGACCCAAAATACATAAAGAATTCATACAGCGGAGCACCAAAAAAACCCAATCTGATTGAAAAACGGGCAGAGGACCTGAATGGCCATTTTTCCCAAGAAGACATACATATATATATATATGGCCAACAGACACATGAAAAAAAGGTCAACATCACTAATTATTGGGGAAATGAAAATCAAAACCACAAGGAGATGTCATCTCACACCAGTTAGAATGGTATTATCAGAAAGATACGAAATAGTATCTGTTGGTGAGGAGGGGTAAAAAGAAACCTGGTGCACTACTGGTGAGAATGTAAATTGGTGCAGCCACTACGGAAAACAGTGTCGAGGTTCCTTGGGGGCGTCTGGGTGGCTCAGTTCGTTACACATCTGCCTCTGGCTCAGGTCATGATCCCGGGGTCCTGGGATTAAGCCCTGAGTCAGGCTCCTTGCTCAGCAGGAAGTCTGCTTCTCCCTCTGCCTCTGCCTGCTGCTCCCCCTGCTTGTGCTCGCTCTGTCAAATAGATAAATAAAATCTTAAAAAAAAAAAAAGAAGAGAAAAGAAAAGGAAAGGAAAACAGTGTGGAGGTTCCTCTAAAACTTATAAATATGAAATGCCACACAATCCAGTAATTCTGGGTATTTACCAGAAGAAAACAAAAACACCGACCTGAAAAGGTATACACATCCCTCTGTTCGTTGTAGCATTATTTAAAATAGCCAAGACATGGAAGCAACTTAAATGTCCATCCATAGACGAATGGATAAAATAGATGTGAGGTATCTATATCTATCTCTATCTCTAATGGACTATTATTCAGCTATAACAAAGTATGACATCTTATCATTCAGGACAATATGGATGGACTTAGAGTGAATTAATTAATCACTTAATTCACTTAAGTGAATTAAGTCAGAGAAAAGCAAATACCACATGATTTCACTTACATGTGAAATCTAAAAAACAAAACAAACCAAACCAAACAGAAACAGACTCATAAATACAGAGAACAAACTAGTAGTGGCCAGAGAGGAGGTTGTAGGGGATGAGAGGACTAAAGGGGATTAAGAGGTACAAACTTCCAGTTATAAAATAAATAAGTCAAGGGATAAAAGCCACAGCATAGGGAATAGAGTCAATGATACGTAATACCTCTGTCTGATGACAGATGGTAACTACACTTACGGTGAGCATTTCATAATATATATAGATGTTGAAGAACCACCATGTTATACACCTGAAATGAATATAATGTTATATGTCAACTATACTTAAATTAAAACTTAAAATTTAAAAATTTGGGGGCACCTGGGTGGCTCAGCTGGTTAAGTGTCTGCCATTGGCTCAGGTCATGATCCCAGGGTCCTGGGATTGAGTCCCACATCGGGCTTCCTGTTCAGCGCAAAAATAAATAATCTTTAAAAAATTAAAAATTTTAAAAATTTAAATTGTGATGGTTGTACAAATGTGTGATAACACTTGCCAAAGATTTAATTTATTAATGATGAGGGACCCAGTAAGATGTTACCACTGCTTCAAATAAGAATGTTTGAAAATATACAGGTATATGCTGAAAGAAATGTACAGATCAAAGGAAAAGTGGTCAATATTATATGGCAACGATCAACAGCACCTCTACATAATTTGCATTTAAAAATAGTTTATGTATTTATTTGAGAGAGAGAGTGCTCAGGTGCATGCCAGCAGGGGGAGGGGGAGAGGGGAGAGAGAGAAGGAGAGAGAATCTTGAGCAGAGTCCCCACTGAGCATGGAGCCCAACACAGGGCTCAATCTCACAACCCTGAGATCGTGACCCTGAGATCACAACCTGAGCTGAAACCAAGAGTCTGCCGCTTGACCCACCGAGCCGCCCAGGTGCCCCTACAGAATTTGCATTCTTATGAACAGAAAGATTTGCATCACTACTGCTTTCTACCTTCTGGAGTTGTAGAATAGCCCAAAAGACAATGAAAGCTGCAGGTCACACAGGAGGGTACTCTGGACATTGAGCGATTTTTTTTTTCCATTACAAAATCTTTCACAATTGTTCTTGATATCTTTTCCTCCTGCATTCTCCAAAGAACGTTATTTTAAACAGATATTTATTGTAGTTTAGGCTTATTAAAAACTGGGACAATAATGGACAACAGCACAACGTAGAAAAACGGGAGATAACTTGGAATTGAATATTGGGTGTCACTGTTACTCCCCAAGTCATTTGTAACATTGCCATTCTTGGTGACAGCCTTCTCATCGGAGAAAGGTCATCCTCACCAACCTCTGCTCCTCTGTCTACCCAGATACTTCCCTGTCTTATCTCCTAGGAGGCCAGCCTCTCTCCTTCTCTCATCTGGACTGGCTCTGAAATTTATTTGTAGACTCTAAGGGCCTGTTAGGTGTTCTCCCATATAAAGACCATTTTCCCACTTAAGCAGTGTTCTGTCCTTCTAGGGCAGTCTGTCCAAAACTCTGCCAGCTTTGACAATAAGAGCATTTTTCTCCCACTTACACAAGCACTTAGGCTCTTTGGGAACATCCTTGGAATTTTCAACACTTAGCACAGAGTGAGTCTTCAATAAAAGTCTGCTCTTTTACAATTTAGGTAGACTGAACCAAAAGAGTTGACACTCGACCAGAACCCTTCCCTCCTTACACTCTGGATACTCAGCTTTGCACATCAAAATCTGATCCGGCTCGTGACTCGGAGTCTTATGGAGGGTGTGTTATTCTTAGCAAGGAGAACGTATTCTTGATTAATGTGAAAAAAGGCATCTCCTCCCATCTCAAAGACCCTTTCAGCGCTCTGTCTTCCTTGCCCAGCCTGAGGGTGGGGAAGGGTTACACATGAAACGTGGCTGATAATTTGAAATAATCAGAAGGCTAAAAAATGAATCAAACACAATGTTTGTTTCTTGTTCTTTATATCATTGCTATTTGGTGTATTTCCAGAATGTAATAAGCTTAACACTCAACTCTGTTGTTGCAGAAGTTATGCTTTCTATTTTTGTATTAAAAAAAAAAAAGCACCCACTTNNGGAAAGATGAGTTCATTTACAAGATCGTTGCAGCAAATACAGAGAGGCCTGGTAAGAAGACCCACTGGGAACCAAGGACGATATTTGCTTCTAGGTTACAAAAGTATGTGTCTCATTCATTCATTGATTCATTCATTCATTCATTCATTCATTCAGGTTGCACTCTAATATCTATTGGGGTAGAGGGACAGGCAAAAAAATGAAGTATGTAAAGTTGAGGATATTGTGAGGGATAAATAAAGCCCTGGGATAAATGGCATTGCGAGGTGAGGGGCAAGTGTGTCCTGTAAAGTCTACAGCTGGTATTTGGCAAATCTATGGTCTGCAACTTGGGACCGAATGTGCCAGGTGCTCTCCAGATTTTCAAGAGCTAAAAGAAGAAAAGGAAATGGGGGTCCTATACGCTAGGAATCCTCACCTACCTTTAATCTTCCCAACTGTTTTAGGGAACATTCTAATCCTCAATTTGGAGATGGTGAAAAGTTCACGAACTTGCCCAAGGTCACACCACTCAGAGCCCAGGCTGGAATACAGGCTCCTGTGATTTGACACCATATACCCTCATTCTATTTTCTATTAGACGCTACAGCTAGAAGATTGGTTAAGAAGGATATAATCTTCAATGTACTCAGGAATTCAGAAAACATTATGTTTAAGAATATTTAGAGCATAAAATTGTAGGGAGAAGGAAAAAAACAAGAAATAATGAACAGTTCTGACATTCAGTCAATATAGAGGATTTCCTATTTAGTTTCCTTTCATGTATTTCAATGACCCAAGCTACTCTCCATTCTTATTGTTAACACCCTCGCCCAAGCCCTCATCACCACAGGCCTGAGATGTTGTAGGAACTTCTCCCTGGGCTCCAGGAGTCAACCAACACCGCCTAAGCCTTCATACCTCACCAATGCACACACCCTAGTTGCCTCTGAGGACTGGGCTATCCTCCCCAAGGCTCTGCTTTTGCTCTCCTTCCAATTCCTCCTTCTACCCTGCCTAAGCTCCAGCTCCCCAGAAACCTTCTCAGATTGGCCCATCCCTCACCGTCGCCCCTCTTCCCTGATTTCCGGTGGTACCTTGTTCTCTGCCATGTTAGTTCTATTTCCTTACTTAGATGATAATCCCTTTGAAGTGGCCAAGTCTCAAGACTGAGCATGTAGCAAGGTTTTGGCAGGGGCCAGCACAGTGCTGACCTCACAGCAAGTGATGGGTACATGCCGATGGACTCATTCATTAGTATCAGAATAGTGACAGAGGCCAGCAAGGCTTTGAAAAGTAAATAAGTGCCTTGTGTGAGGAATACATGAGAAGGAAAAGAAACCTAAAAGGTGTTCCCAGTGTTGATCAAATGCAACAATATGTGAAAATGATTTTGGAACCTCTGACCAAATCTCAAGGATGTCAGTAAAAAACATCTTAATAAATTCGCTTTTATAATATTACTTCTCACAACAGTTAGTCAGAGGCTCTTCAGAGTTACTCTGCACCCTCCCAGCCCCATTGTCCTCCTCACGGTTCCCTCTCCCAAGGGCTGGGTAGGGTCTGGCACCACACGCCTTTCCATGTACAGAACTCAGTAGACCCCAGTTACCACCAACCCACTAAGTCTGGATGATGATGGGCCTGAATCAGTCACACGTATCGTAAACAACAGATGACAAATGAAGTGTGCAGACCTGAACTTGTTTGTCACTGCTTCCATGAGCAACTCATCCAAAGTGGCAGATGGGACATTTGGGCAGCAATCAAGCACCTGCTGGATGGAGGCCCATCCCAGGCTGCCCGAGTTAAGGTCTTCTTGGAAGAGTTCAGACAGTCACCATATGAAAAGGGCAGGAGAGAATGCAAATTGCAAACCTGCCCAGGCTCATTTCCCAGGGCTTCCAGGGGAACCCTGAGCTAGGACCTTGAAACTCAAAGAGGTGTTGGCCTAACCCCTCATGTGTATTCCCATGTGTGTTTGGCAGGGGCACGCTGTAAAATCATACTCACCTTATCCTGGTAGCCTTTACTTAGGAACTCTTGATATTTACCCAACTGTCAGAAGATCCCGTGTGACCACTCCCAACCTACCCAATGTCCCATTTCTTGGGTGGCCTAAATGGGCTTTGACTCAAACTATATCACGTTCCATCTCTCCCCTATGCACAACCAGTTCTAACTGCTCAGAGGTTTTTACCAGTTTCTCCATAAGTGACTTATCTATCTGAACTTCCTAAACATACAGACTTTCCACTATTATTTGAAAATATTGTAAGGATTTCATCTTACAAGCCCCCAAAGATTACACTTTCTAAAAAATGAATCCCCACTGTTTATTTAGTCCTTTGTTCATTCATTCACTCATTCATTCATTCATTCAACACACACTCACTGAGCACTTACAACCTGCCAAGCACTGTGCTGGACTCCAGGGAAACCATTCAATAAGACATGGTAATTTTCCCCAAGGAGCTAATGCAATATCTATCGAAGGACAAGTTTTTGATTGTCTTATTATATTCCATAATCCTTATAGATACACAAAGAATCATTCTGATTCCCTCAAATACTACCCCAAAGTAGCTCATAAGTTTAAAGCCCAACACTTAGTGATAATAGGTAATTAATGATTATATTTTGCTTATCTTTGAAGAACAGTGTCAAGGTAAGGGAATCTCTTCAGCTATCAAGCTCAAATCTGAAGGCAGGAATTTTAGTCTGCCCCCTCCCAATATTTCAAAACCAGTCGTCCGATCTGAAATCTGCATATGCACCAAGTTGGAATCCTATCATTTAGGGAAAATCACATTACGGGAATTTATATACAACTGCTCCTTTCTACATAAAGCCTTTGTTCTGACTACTCTGTAATTTCTAAAGCTATGATATTTTGTGAAACCCACCCCCAAAATACAGCTTGGGGAAAGCTGCTGATTAAAGGCGAACAGACAGGAATATACTAGGTACAGGGAGAGCGGCACATTTTGAAATATTTGGACATCAGGCCACGAAGCGAAGCACCCTAGTCTTTTCTAAAATGATGACGGCCTTTTATCTACTGGTACTCGGAATCTGTTCAAAAAGGGAGCTTTGAACTTTGTGTTGGGCATGCTTCCCAGGAGTTCCGCAAATCTTCCTCTGGCTACCGGCCAACTGAGGACAGCTCGAGGAGGCTGGGCTGTGGTTGTCTGAAGTGCTCTGAGCATTCTGGCTTCTTATTCTGGGGGTGTCCATTGTGTGATGAGCTCTCTTTTCAGCCAATTGGAGGCCTTTCTTCTGCAAACAGTTTTGGCCCATGAACCAGGGTTCGGGTTCCAGTTCTCCCACTTTACCTTCCTTAACAGTTACTAAGATTTCCAGAGAAAGTAACAGCTGGGTTTCCATGTAAAATTAAGTGCCTGTGATAAGTTGTCCTGCTTCATGGTCAAACATTTCCTTTAAAAACAGAACACATCCTTAAGGTCATGATCACCAAGTATTACCCTGTGAAATTAATGAGAAGTTTCAGCCAAAAATAATGCAGGACTAGGGCCCCTGCTCAAATGCTGTAGTATTGGTTTTACCAAAAAAAAAAAAGACAACTTGAAAAAAATAAACGTGAAATGCCAAATTGAATGATATTAGCTAGGGCATATTGCTATTAAAATCTCAGTATAGCAATCACTTACGTTTTTTGGAAACTTTAAAAACAATTGCTCACATATCAGGATTTGATCAACTCTAGAAAGCAAGGCATCTATTTGCTGCTGTTTTATCCCAGGGTCAGACTATATCCCCAAAGGAGGCCCAGGTCCCCACAGGATTGTTCCTAGTCAAAAATAGCTTCCCTATATCATCTACCAATTCACTATTGGAATTAATACGCTCAGCTTTTAAGACGCAAGCAACCTGGGCGGAGAATAAACAGAGCAGACTTTTTACCTACAGCGCCCACAGATTTCGTACACCCCACAATTTCAGCTCTGAGGAAAAGGAGGTTTCGATGGGAGGGTGGGAGCGGGAAAGAGCAAAATGGGAAGGCACTTTTGGAAACGGAATGTCAGAAGGTCGGGGGCCGAGTGTTGAGGCTTTGACCAGCATCAGCACGCTGGCTTCCTTTCTTCTGGGAAGGGAGAAAGGGGGCATTCAGAGGCAGAAGGGGAGATGAGCCATTCCAGGGCAAGGCCTGTCTGAAATTTTCCGAAGCCCCTGGTAGCTGTCATCTCTTCCAGTAACACAGCAAGAAGATGTCCTCTCAAATGGTTTTCTCTCCGCAGAGAACTTCATGCTCCAAATTCTGTTGACTAATAGAGAGCTTCCTAAAGTTCACTGAGAAGGTAACCTTTGAGCAAAGGAGGGTGAGGGAGTATGAACTAGGTGCTTCCCGGGTGTGGGCTTTCCCAGCAAAGGAAGGAGGGCAGAGGCTCTGGAGGGAGCAAGCTGGGCAGGTTTGGGGGACGTGAGGAATGGAGGGATCAGGCTGGAGAGGGTAGGTCAGATCTCGGAGAGGCCTGGATGTGATGGTCAGGGCTTGGGTTTTTGGTTTTTTTTTTTTTTTAAAGATTTTATTTATTTATTTATTTACTTGAGAGAGAGACAGCCAGCGAGAGAGGGAACACAAGCAGGGGGAGTGGGAGAGGAAGAAGCAGGCTCATAGCAGAGGAGCCTGATGTGGGGCTCGATCCCATAACGCCGGGATCACGCCCTGAGCCGAAGGCAGACGCTTAACCGCTGTGCCACCCAGGCGCCCCCAGGGCTTGGGTTTTTATTCCCTGTGAGGTGGGAAGTGATAGAGAGTTTGAGCAGAGGAGTGTCAGGATCTGACATAGATTTTAAAAGGTTCTGGCTGCTGTGCTGTCCAGAGTCTTTCCTTAGCAACTACTCCTTGTGAGCAGTTGATTCACTCCAGTAAATCCTAGGTCAGCAAACGGTCCACACGTACCATGTTCTTCGGCAACTCCAAAAGCATTCCAGACTAGGTATTGCATTTGAGTAGCTATTCTTATACCAGTTGACTAAAGTGTTAGAAACATTAAATACCTATCATTTACAAATACCTCAGAAAACCTGGTTTGGCATTATAGAAGCCTGGACAATGAACGGACCTTGGTTTCCCTATCTATCAATGAAGCATTTGAACTAGTACATTCATTCATTTTATAAAATCTTTACTAATAAATATTTCTTTTTTTAAAAAAAGATTTCATTTATTTATTTGAAAGAGAAAGAGAGAGGGAGAGGGAGTGCACGTGAGCGCGTGAGTAGGGGGAGGGACAGCGAGACAAGCAGACTCCCTGCTGATTGGGGAGCCTGCCTCAGGGCTCGCTCCCAGGACCCCTAGATCATGACCCGAGCCAAAGTCAGGTGCTTAACCAACTGAGCCACCCAGGTGCCCCATATTAATAAATATTTCTAACAAGAGCAGGGATTATGCTGAGGAAATACCCACTTTCTTTTCAAGGAGTTTGTATCCTACCGGTGAGAGACCAAAAGCAGTCTAAAGAAGGAGGTTATATTTTTTTTGTTTTGATGGGTTGAACTAAGTATTTTTTACTTCTGAGGGAAAGGAGCTATAGATAGAAAGATGTGGAAGATTCAGGAAAGCAGGAAGAAAATCTGTAGACTGTGCTCTCTGAGAAGAAGGGGAGTTGGCCCCCAGAGGCCAGAGGGAGGGGGTCAGGTGCTCCTTCATGATAAAACATTTACTAAAGATCACAGGTTCCCAGGTTGGAAGGTGAGAGAATTATCACTGAAAAGGCTTCAATTTTCCCTCTGAAGTAGCAGGCGAGGTCACCTGTTGAGCATGAGGAGGGCACGAGACGGTAGAAGAGTTGAGAAAAGCAGTGAAGTCTTGAAATGGCCACTGTGGAGAACGGGACAGTGAGTGCCCAGATATTCATGCCTCCTGGTGCCAACCTGTGCTCTCGGTGATTTTATTTCTGAAGAGTACAAATGAATGGAGAACACAAACAATTCCATTGGCTCAAGGTTGGGGAATCGCTCCACAGCACGATGTGAAGACCATGGCTAGACGACAGCGGTAAAAACTAGTTGACGTGAAGAAGCATCTGTTCTGGCTGGATGGGAAGGGAAGGGGAGGTGGGAGGAGATGAAGGCAGGAGGGAAACTGGGGGTGAAGGGATTGGATACCTCACTGAGACAATGGCAGGTGTGGTGGGAATGCCTGAGAGCTAGAATGAAGGGAAGGCATATTCAGAGAGTGCAAGGTTTGGATTTAAGGTTTTACAAAGGAGCCAGTTGGAGGGATGTGATATCTGGGGTCTGGCAAGGAGAGTGGAGAGTGAGAGAAGGAGGTTCTCGGGGCTCAGGTGGCCCAAGAACGGGGCAGTGGGAGTGTGGGGAGTAAGTCTGCTGACAGGCAGTTTGAAGGCAGCTGAAATTGCAGCGGGCTCTTGGGCAGAGAGGATCATGGTCCCTTGTAGCTTTAACGCCATATTATTTGGATTTATAAAAGTAACCAATAACTAAGAAAATGGTGATTTTTAGTGAAGGTCAGTGAGCGATTCTGGATACCAATTCGTTAAGAACTCAATGTTCATCTCCAACCAAATATTATTGTGTGTCATGTCACAGTGGAAATGGGGTAAATTTTGATGCAGAAGTCGATCTGACCACCATTTATCACTTTGTGTGGCTCAATGTCTCCAAGAATCTTTCATTATTTGTCAAATGGGAATAACAATATTGACTTCCTGTGATCACTGAGGTTTTCATATGCTCTGCTATATATGAAATGGATCCCTAAGATGATTTGCTTAGAAGCCCCTCCTTTCTTCCTACCCCCTGCAGGTCCTTCCCTGGGGCCATATGGGAGCTGCTGCATTAAGGAGACATGCCTGTCCCTAGACCCAGTCGATTGGTTCCAGGGTGGGCACCTGGCCCAGGTGAAGCCAACACGTCACCCTCCAGTATTTTGCACTCCAACCAGAATCAGTATGGTTCATCTCCCTCCCACAGCTGAAATCCTGGGATGCAAAATGCAAAAGGAATTAGGTGTTTTGTTTTTGTTTTTGAGAGAGAGAAATGGAACTGGTCTGTAGATAAGAGCCAAGGTACGCCCTCTTTTGCCTGAACGGCAGAGGTGGATTTCTTCAAAGTGTCTCGGACACAGTGTGTGAAAGTTAATATCAGAGGACCTGACCCGGTTCACATGTTGTACAATTGCTTTCATTTTTTTCCCAAGGCGTTGTCATGTAGGAGAGGAAGAAGGAGTCAAATGTAATCTACATGATTTATCGGACAGTACAAACACACGCATGCGCGTGACAGAGACAGAGAGACAGAGACAGGAGAGGAGGTATTGGAAGGCAGGCAAAGGCAAGAGGGAAGAGTAGGAGAAATCACAAATGAGAAGGCTTTGCCAGCTACCGGATAAACAAGTGAATACCCCCCCCCCCAAAGAACCAAACATGCTCCCTGTCCCTACCCTCTCCATCAAGCCCAACTTTGCAACGTTCCTGGGAAGGAAGACACAAAGGCATCAGATACCTTAAACGCGGAAGGAAATGAGAGAGGAAACAGTGATCTGGTGCTGAAACAGCCATGAGGAGCTGGCAAATGGGTGATTGCTCTGCTGAAAAGTGCACCTGACAGCTCGAAAAACTCAGTCACCAGACTCTGAGAACAGATAACAGCGTGGGAAGCTGGGCTGAGGCTCAGCAGTGGGGAAACATCTCATAAAACTCTGCAGCCCTGAGGCGCTGAGCACACAGCTCTGAAACTCCCAGCCTGTGTTGCCAGAATACCAGCTAGCGGGAGGCAGCAGAGAGATCCGTGCTGTATTGTGAAATGCAAATATGACTAACGCCCATCCGATTGAGGCTTTAACGGCAGAGACAATTCCAAAAGAATCATCTACCATGGAGCATGATTATATTAAGTCCTTGAAAAATTTGTAAAATATGCCTCGATTTTGAAAATGCCACTTTGGGTCGAAATGGCCTTTCTTAAAAACCTGCTTCACTATTTCACTCAGTCTAAAGTCCCTCACAGTTCTCACCCCAAGTTAAAGAAAAATTGCATTAATTGTTTTTGACCAGCCCTGTAGGGCACAAGTAAACACAGAGACCAATACGGATGGTGAAATTGTCAACCCTAGGTTACAGACTCCCAGATGATTCAATACTGATTCTAATTTTAGATCTTGTCATCAGCATAATGACACAAATTGTTTCATTGTTTAGAGAGAAAGTAAGAGATCCCTGAGAGGGTGTCACCAAACCCCTCCAAGACCATGGATTCCTGTTTAGGGATGGGGAGCCTGGGAGTCAACACGGTTGGGTTATTTCTTGCTTGGCTCTGGGTAGGATGACCCAGTTGGGTGAGGGGGAGAACTGGAGGCAGCTCTACTTCAGGGGCCGTTCCAATGGCTCTGGAGGAAGGTGAATGGGCTGAAGGACTAGCAGGGAAGGGGTGGAAGGATGGGAGGATTTTGAGAGAAGGAAGGAAGGCTCATTGTCTCCTCATGGCTCACTAGAGGTGGAGGCTGAGGGGGAAGGAAACAGTGTTCTTAAATGTCAACCAAATAATACATATATATTTAGGTTTCAAGAATCCTCTTCAGAACTATGTAATGTGGCAACAAGTTTCTGGGTACAGCTGATTAAACAAAACGCTCCAGAAGGTATACTTAGGCCCACTTCAAGTGGGATTTGTAATTAGAACCCCTGGGCCCTCTTCTCAACTCTGCCAATTCTGGGCACTTGAAGCCATCAGGGCTTGTTTCCCGGTCTGCAAAATGGCAGGTGTGTGGGAGAGAGGACGCAAGGCTCAAAGAGAATCACAGAGCAGCCTGACAGAAACACCCACTGAGAAAAAGTGGCGCCAGACAAAAATTCATTCTGGAAATCCTTTTGTAACTTGCACAGGCTAACATGAACTTAGCCTTTAAAAAGAGAAACACATGAAGCCAGAGATAAGATTTTGAGAAGTAATTTCAAATAATTGCTGCGTTCTCCGCAAACAGGAGTGAGAGGTTTGGCTTTCTGAATAAATGGCCATTTACAGCTGTCATCGCCTAATAGGGCCACCTGCACACCGCCCAGACTGCCCCCCCACACACCAGGATGGTCAAAGACACAGAAAGAATTTTCACACAAAAGAATCTTTCTTCTGGTATTAGTAGCCATTGAGTCGGATTGTGATTGAAGATCAACACATTTAATATTATTGTCACACCAAGGTTTGATTTTTGTACTGGCACAAAGAATGGAAAATTACCCCTTTTTACTTCAAAGAGTCATGCTGATTTCCTCGAAATAAGTAACACTCTAGTGTCGCCCAGGGCAACTGATTTAATTCAAAGAGATCCTGCCTGTTGATTGACAGCTGAAGAAAGGTAGAGTTTATTGGTAATAGATTGGAGAATGGGTTATAATAGGTATGCCGAGAGATAGCAAGCAGCTAGGAAAACAATAGCAGACTTCAGATAAGTTTAGCTAGCTGAAGAGCCCATTATGTAAGCTGGAGTTCTTGTGAGAATTTGCACGCAAGCTATTGGTAACTTCTAAGAAAAAGATTAACTGGAGGCATAGAAATCAGTAAACAAATCTGGCTAATGCGTTTTCACACAGGGAACAGATGTCGCTACATAAAATTCAATTCAAATACATTTTCTCCAAAGTTCCCCAGACTGGGTTAGAAGTCAGACAGGTATCTGGGATATAGGGTAGTGGAACCGACGGTAGAAAGCAGACTTTGGAAATGCCACTGGATCCCTAAGCCCCCAGCTGCATATCTTTTTACGGTAATATATGACTGGATATGAATACAATTAACTATCATTTTGTTGGTTTACTTTCCTTTGAAGAAAATAAGCAACTAGTAAAACGTTCAAAGACATGCATTTTCAACCAAAGGAACATCTGAGAATGAATTGTTTATTGAACATGGCTTCCGGTGAATTCTAATTTGCTAGCGATGTCTGCCGCTTGACAATAGTCATTACTGAGTCACAGAGTGACTGATTTCAGATTGCACTCAGGGCTTGTCGGAAGCTATGGAAAATAACTGCAATATTCATCTTTTCCTGTATTGGTTGATATGTTTTCCTCAGACCAAAAGAGACCATTTATCCTATTGTATGCCTTTCATATCATGTACTTATATTGCAGTACGTATGGCATGTGGTTCACTTAATTTTCTTCCGTATCTGTCGCCCGCTTGTGTGAAAGCCTTAAAGAGCAAAGAATATCACCCTTCTATTTTTAGCTCCTGGCCAAATGCTTGGCACAGCAGTTGCCCTCCATAAAAACGTATTGAATGAATGCATAAATGAATGGATAATTGTTTTCTTCAATTTTTATTAACCTTCACACATCTAAACCTAACACAGTTTTAGAAAGCCATCAAAGGGAATCAAAATATGTTATCCTGAAATATGTCACTTTGGCACAAAGATTATTTTGAGCTAAGACGATTCAGAATCAACAGATGCAGGAAGAGTTCTCTGTCCTTCCCTTCTCTGCCTGAAAGTGTGAAGGTGTCTCCTCCTCCCCTCCTCTCTCCCCTCTCTCTTCCCCACCCTGCCCAGAAAGAGAAGAACAACTCACATCCTCAGAGACAGGGGAGTCAATATCAAGATTACTTTGCATAAACAGATCTTACTAAAATAGCCTTTCTTTTCCATTGGTTCTCCCACATATTTCCTATTACTTCCCCAATATGTCTCATATCTTGAAGCCCAGCGCCTTCTGTTTTTTTTTTTTTAAAGATTTTATTTATTTATTCGACAGAGATAGAGACAGCCAGCGAGAGAGGGAACACAAGCAGGGGGAGTGGGAGAGGGAGAAGCAGGCTCATAGCGGAGGAGCCTGATGTGGGGCTCGATCCCATAACGCTGGGATCACGCCCTGAGCCGAAGGCAGACGCTTAACCGCTGTGCCACCCAAGCACCCCCCCTTCTGTTTTAAGAGTGTACGTAACCCCTGAGTCTAACCACATTTTCGAATTTTACTTCTTTTTGTGAACTCCCATGCCAGGAAATATTAATAAAAATAGTGTACTTTTTCTCTCGTGAATCTGTCTTGTCTTTGTTTAGTTGGCAGCACCCGGGGCTCTCAGTATAAGAGGGTAGAGGTTAGACTTTCTTTCCTCCCTGACACCATTGTATTTATTCCTATTTCTTTTTATACCCATCAAAGAAATCTCTGTTCTGGTTATATTCTCTTTATTTCTTATCACTTCTTGCCTCTTTTAGCATTTCAAAATATAAAAGTAACACACAAACAAAATAAAAAAACTTCTAACTTGACCACATGGGGTTCTTTTAAAACACTCTTGCTTCCTGTTAACATCTCAAACAAAAAAATAAACTCAAAAGTTCTCCACTTTTTAGCCCCTGCCCTTATTACTTACTCTCAGTTCTTACACTTCATTAATTTTCTTCCTTCCAAAGGCCACATCAAATTCTCACCTTTGTTCAGATTAATGAACTCTCTCCTTGAGCAAACTTGAACCCGGCTGTTCTGGACCCACTTCTCAATTAGGCCTCAAACTTTGGACTTCCAGGTCCATCTGTACATTGCCTGATTTTAGCAAAAACCCTGCTAAGTCAGGACAGAGGAATTCTCACATCTGGGTAACTGATTACTTTGATGCTTGATCAAATTCTTGATCTCCCAACTTCCCCAGGTGATGTCTAATGACACAGCCCGTCTTCAGCAAAATTCTGTCAAGTTGAGTTAGCCAGAATCCCCTTTAGCCCTCTGTTTCCTTAGTAATGTTCCATCCAGTGACCCCCACCCTGCTCCTGGGCCATAAATCTCCACTTGTACGTGCACACACGCTGTCTTCAGAAGAGAGCCCAGACCTATTGCGATCATTCTTGAACAAAATCTCTTTTTCTCATTTTACTGTTAGGTTCTGATTTTTTCTTTTTTTAAAATATTTATTTATTTATTTATTTGAAAGAGAGTGAGGGGATGAGGGAGAAAGGGAGAGAGAGAGAAAGAGAGAGAATCTCCACAGACTCCCTGCTAAGCACAGAGACCCATCCCAGGGCTCAATCTTATGACCCTGAGATCATGACCTGAGCTGAAATCAAGAGTCAGACGCTTAACCGACTGAACCACCCAGGCACCCCTCTGATTTTCTTTAAAAACATGTACAGGGACAAGTATCTCAAAAAGGATCTCTAGCAAAGGAGTATCTCTTTGTCACTCACTTTGCCCTGCTGGAGTATAATTTTAAAAAATTATAAAACATGGCTCTCATTGCTCTTTCTCGTCCATCTGATAAGAATCACCAAATAGCCCATAAAACTAAATCCCTCATCGTTGCTGCAACCATTGGGAAGTGACACGGTGGCCAAGCATGAACTAGAATCAGAAACAACATACACACACTCCGAAAACCAAAAGCATCAGAGGACAAAAGAACCTAAAGAACAGAGTCAGCAAAGTTAAAGTTCTGCTGCTATTTGTTATTCACTCTGGGAGCCAAGAAAAGATGAGGCTGGGCTTCCACAGCCCCCAAGGTGCACTTTCCAAGTGGAGCATTTTACCAGGCGTCCATGTGGAGCCCACTTGAGCGTGGCACTGGAGCCTCCAAAATTCATAGGGTGTAATTTTTTAAATGTTAAAAACATGCATCTCATGCATATCTGAACATGGGGCGCCCGGCTGGCTCGGTGAGTGGAACAGGTGACTCTTGATCTTGGTTGTGAGTTTAAGCCCCGCACTGAGTGTAGAGATGACTTAAAAATAAAATCTTAAAAGACAAAAAAAAAAAAAGAAAGAGCATGTCCAACATTTTAACCAACTCAATAATCAGTGAAGGAACCAGTTAAGATACTAAGGCTATTTGCAAAGAGACTGAAAAACTGAGAGGTACACCGTCAGTTACCAATGCTGACATAAAGTTGTTAATAGAAGTACAACGTGTTCATATCTGATGCGGCGATCAGATGTAATGCTTGAGATTGTCTTTCGTACCAGGAGGAAGTGAATTGCTTCTCTAAGGAAACCACAGTTCTTTGCATTGTCGTGGGCAAGAACCATCAGTTTTCAGCAAGCTAATGTCTTCCCTCGCAGAGATGTAGAATTGCCTAGATAATAAAAAGTCAATCAGAGGTACACAGCTGCTACAGAACCCGATAACCTCCAAAGGAGTTGCCAGCCCTTCGCAGAAAGGACCCTTGGTAAGGTCTTTTCCCCCCTCCTAAGTCTTGGATCCTTTCTCCTGACATCCTTTTGGAATTTTATTTCTCTTCCACACCTTCCTCCCTGCGTCCTTCCCATCGTTCTTTCTTTCTTTTGTCCTCAGATACTTATCGACCACTTACCGTGGTCTAGATCTGCGCTGACCACTGGAACTCTCTACGATAATGGAAATACCGTCTGTCCTCGCTCTCCAGTATGGGAGCCACGAACCACACATGACTATTGAACAGTCGCAACGACGGTCAGGGGTGAACTTAGACTTGACAACTCTGACTCTGACCATAAAAAAGAGTAAAAAATATTCTAGTTTCTACCCCCAGCTCTGTGAATCTCTACAGGAGATAGGAACAGGACTTCGATGATATATACAGGGTCAACCCTGGACATACATAACTACCATGTAGTTATTGATCATTTATTATGCACCTGGCCCTTCATTAGCATCTTTAAATATTAGTTTCTTATGGCTGCGATAAATCACCACTGATTTGGTGGCTTGAAAGAACACAAATTATTATTCTACACTTCTGAAGATTAGAAACCTGACGTTCTCACGGGGCTAAAATCAAGGTGTCAGCAGGGCTGTGTTTCTTTCTGGAGGCTCTAGACGAGAATCTGTTTTCTTGACTTATCCACCTTCCGGAGGCTGCCGGTATTCCTTGGCTTGAGCCATTTCCTCCACTTCAAAGACGGCAATGGTGGGTCAAGTTCTTTTCATCCCTCTGACCTTCTCTTCTGCCTCCCTCTCCCACTTTTAAGTGTCCTTCTGATGACTTTTGGACCCAGATAATTCAGGATAATTTCCCTATTTTAAGGCAGTTGATTTATACCTTTAATTCCACCTGCAATCAATCTTTCTTTCTTTCTTTCTTTCTTTCTTTCTTTCTTTCTTTCTTTCTTTCTTTCTTTCTTTCTTTCTTAGCTAGAGCAAGAAAGAGAGAAAGAGAAATCACAAGCAGGGGGAGCAGAAGAGGCAGAGGGAGAAGCAGGCTCCCCAACGAGCAGGGAGCCTCCCGCAGTGCTCGATTCCAGGATCATGACCTGAGCTGATGGCAGGTGCTTAACTGACTGAGCCACCCTGGTGCCCCTTCCACCTGTATCTTAATTCCCCGTTGCCATTTTCCCACCCCAAGTTCCTCAATTATAATCAACCACAAAGTCCCTTTTGACATAAAAGGTAACATATTCATAGGTTCCTGGGATCAGGGTATGGGCATCTTGGGATTATTATTGGGAAGGGGCATTATTCTGCCTACTACAACTGTATTATCTCATTTAATTCCCACCGCATTCTTACTATGATTATTTCCATTTTACGGAGCCTCAGGACTCTGGGACTCGGTTGTAGATAGTGAAAGGAAAGCTGAATTCAATGACCCAGTGGGATATTTTGAGCTTGAGGCTTTCTCAGCACTTCTGGGGCATTGATATTTGTCTACTTTGCTTCTGCAGGGAGAGCCTGGATCCCGGCAAGGCTTGGAGGACAGGGGTGACAAGACGTTGAGAGTGTTGTTATCTCAGAGTAAAGTGGGATGGCGCCCTGCTGCGCTTTCCTGGGAGCCGTCCACTGGCAGTATCAAAAGTCAAACTGACCACATCCATTCAAAACGAGCTCCCACTTACTACAACATTAAGCTTATTTTTAAACTGAGAGAGAAGCAAAAAAGCCAGTAGGAATTGTATACCAAATACGTGCACGGAGATCAGACGTGCTCATTTCGGAAATTCGGAAATATCGGGCACATTCAGTGGGAACTCATCTTTGAAAAGCTACGGTCTTGTTTTAAAGCAACAAAACATGTTATACTATGGTCCATCTGTTTGTTTTCTTGCCCTGGCCTCCTTCATCTGCTAAAAATACAGCAAATCCAGCCGGCCAAGTCTTCTGATTTCTTGATTTGAGTGCTGGTTGTATAGACGTGTCCACCCTGTGCAAATTCATTGAGCTGCACACTTAACGATTTGTGTGCTTTCGATATACATGCTACACTAATAAATTTAACAAGACACTAAATACAGAGAGTGAGTGTGAGGGAATGGTCTCGATAGAGGAAGCAGGAATGCTGGGTAGCGGAGGGCGACTAATCCTGAAGCGAACGCTCTAGGGCCCCTCACCCCTCTGGGTTCCCATGAGTGCGAGAAGCTGTTAAGGAGCAGTTGAGTGTTCTGGGTGGGGAAGGGAAGCCAGACTCCGATCAGGAACCGCCTACAGAGAAAAAAGAACCAAGGAACTGATCTCGAAGGACTCAGTGATTCCATTTCTCATTCAAAATACATATTCATGTTTTGATTCTAAAAAAGCAAGCAAACAAAAACAAATGAGCCATGAACTTAGCCTTGTGGAAGTCACAGAAGTCACAGTGCTAGGAGGGAAGCAGCGCAGGCCAGTGGGACGGGAAAGACCACACCCAAATCCCCACCAAGCAGGAAGGATGGACACTTGGAGTTGCTGCTGTACTGAGCTCCACAGAGAAAACGTTCACAACGTCCAGGGGGTGGGGAGGGGTTCTTGTGCCTCTTAATGTCTTTTGAATCCCTGCCTTCGAGGAATTTTCATTCTAAAGTGGGGATGGAGAGAGACTGACAGAAACAAAAACAAGCTCCACATACAGTTATTAGAAGGGGACAAGTGCTATGGAAAATAAACCAGGAAACAGGAAAGGGAGGGCCATGGCAGGAGTGCGGAGGACAACGTGTGATTTTTACATAAAGGAAACAGGGACGTCCTCACTGAGAGATGGCATTGAAGCAAACATCTGAAAAATCAGAATCCTGGGGTCACCTGTGGAAACACATCACAGTAAGAGGAACAGCACGTGCAAAGGCCCAGAGGTGAGAGACTACAAGGGGTCAGTGTGGCTGGGGCAGAGCTGAGTGAGGGGTGAGCGGCAGGAAAAGTGTTCACGGGGAGGGGCAGAACTTGCAGGGGTCCTAAGCCACTGCGAGGAGTTTGACTTTTACGCTTAGTGATTTGAGGAGGATTTGATCACAGGCGTGATACAATCTGAGTTAGGCTGTAACTGGATCATTCTGGTATGGTACTGAGAAGAGACAATTTGAGGGTTGGTGTAGAAACAGGGAAAAGAGCTAGGACCCTAAGAAATGATCCAGGTAAAGACAGGAGCGCTGCTGGAAGTAAGAATGGAAATGGTGAGAACGGGTCAGAGTCTGTTCACACTTCCAAGGCAGAGCAATAGGACCGCCTTACAGATTGGATGTAGAGTGAAAGACAAGGAGAAGAGTCAAGAATGATTCTAAATTTTTTGAACGGAACAGTGAAAACATATAGTAGCCTCTAACAGACATGGGAACACTCCAAAGGACCCATAAAGGAAGTGAAAACACAGACCACAGAATGGAAGAGAATATTCACAACTTAGATCTGGCAAGGTCTAGTACCCAGAATATAGAAAGAACTCTTACAGTTCATCAGTAAAAAGATAAGTAACATAATTAAGAAACGGACAAAGGATTAGCATAGACATTTTTTAAAGAAGTTATACAAATGGCCAACAAGCGCATGGAAACGTGCCCAACATCATTAGTCATTAGAAACATGGAAATCAAAACCAAATGAGGTAATATTTCATATTCAGTACAATAGCTACGATCAAAAAGATTGACAGTAAACAAGAATGTGGAGAAATTGGAACCCCCAGACATTGCTGGTGGGAATGTAAAATTGTGCAGCTGCTTTGGAAAACAGTTCGGGAATTCCTCAAAAAGTTACACATAGAGTTGCCATATGACCCAGTAATTTGACTCCTTGGTATACATCCAAGGGAGCTGAAAACTATGTTCACTCAGAAACATGTACGTGAATGTTCGTAGCAGCATGATTTATAATAGTAAAAAGCAGACAGCACTCAAATATCCATCAGCTGATGAATGGGGTAACAAATGTGGTGTATCCATACAGTGGACTATTGGCAACAAAAATACTCAATACTACTGATACGTAGTACATGGATGAACCCTGAAAAGTTACGGAAAGTGAGAGAAGCTAGTCATAAAAGATCACGTATTATATGATTCCATTTAAGTAAAATGTTCAGAATAGATCTGCGGAGATGGAAAGTAGGTTAGAAGTTAGGGAAGAATGAAGGGGGGTGAACAGAAGGGGGAATGAACCACAAGAGACTATGGACTCTGGGAAACAAACTGAGTGCTTCAGAGGGGAGTGGGATGGGGGAATGGGATAGGCCGGTGATGGGTATTAAGGAGGGCACGTATTGCGTGGTGCACTGGGTGTTATACACAACTAATGAATCATGGAACACTACATCAAAAACTAAGGATATACTGTATGGTGACTAACATAATAAAAAATGATTAAAAAATAAAAATAAATAAAAGATACTCTGACAAAAAAAAAAAAGAGTGCACTTGTTGTAAAAAAAAAAAAAAAAAAGAAGTTACCAGGGGACTGGGGAAGGGGAAATATGGTCACTGCTAGTGGGTACAAAGTTTCTTTTTAGGGTGAGAAAAAGGTTCTGATTAGAGTAGAGTGGAGGGTTACAAACACCCTAAAAACCACTGGATTATACACCTTAAAAGGGTACATTTTTCCATAGGTGAATTATACGTCAAATTAAAAAAAGAATGAAGGTTTTTGAGAGTTAAGTTACTCTTAAAAGAAAAACTATGAGCAGGACATGAATCAATTATTAAGACTTACCATAGTCATGGAAATAAAAACAGTATACTCTGGCATCAAAGTAGACCAATGAAACAAAACAGAGGTCAGAGGCAGATCCACGTGTATAGGGAAATTTAACAGTCAAGTGGCATCAAAAATCAATGGAGAAAGATTAGATTATTTAGTAGCTAGTATTAGGAAAATGGACGACTATCAGAAGCAAATAAACCTGAATTACTAACTAGCACCAGATAGACGGATTCCAAATGGGTTAAAGACCTAAAGTTACTTGAAAATGTAGAGGAATAATTTTGTGACTCTCAAGGGGGAAAATTCTTGTTTCAATTTAAATTCGCTTTCAGATGTAGAGTTCAGTAATTCATCAGTTGCGTATCACACCCAGCACTCATCACATCACGTGCCCTCAGTGCCTATGACCCAGTTATCCCATCCCCCCACCCCCCTCCCCTCCAGCAACCCTCAGTTTGTTCCCTCTAATTAAGAGTCTCTTATGGTTTTCTCCCTCCCTGATTTCTTCTCATTCAGTTGGGGAACGAGGAAAATTTTTTAAATGAAACCTCAAACAATAAAGCTCGAACTTGACGAGTTCAATTATGTGGAACTTAAAAATGTCTGTTCAGTGAAGAACATTGTGGACAAAATTAATAGACTCGCAGAATGGAAAAGTGATCTGTGATGGCTAAAGTCAGCACACGGTTAACATCTGACAATACAAGAGACATTTTCACATCAACAAAGGAAAAGGTAACAATTGCAATAGGCAAGTCAACAAAGGACATGCAGAGGCAATCTACAGCAGAGGAAAGTCACATGGCTCTAAGGCATAAGAAACAATGGTGTGAGAGGTGAGCAGAGGGAGGACGTACCACCTCGTAAATTGGCAAAATTAGAAAAGCTGGAAAATGACAAACTTGACAGGGATCTGGGGATGTATGAAGCCTCCTGCACTGCTGGGGGAAATGGAGACTGGTGTGGTCATTCCAGACAGTGATCAAGCTCTTATGCCTACCCTATAACCCGGGAATCCTGTTGCAGGCATACTGTCAAAGAAGTCCTCACACGGGTCCGTAAGG
This sequence comes from Ursus maritimus, assembly GCF_017311325.1. Classification (NCBI taxonomy): domain Eukaryota; kingdom Metazoa; phylum Chordata; class Mammalia; order Carnivora; family Ursidae; genus Ursus; species Ursus maritimus. The sequence continues at coordinate 16,919,787 of NW_024425675.1, forward strand.
AGAAGTATTTGGGTCTAATTGTTGCAATATTGTTTTGGGCATCAGGAAGTTACAGGAAGGGGCGCCTGGGTGGCTCAGTCGGTGAAGCGTCTGCCTTCGGCTCAGGTCATGATCTCAGGGTCTTGGGATCGAGCCCCCGCATCGGGCTCCCTGCTCAGTGGGGAGCCTGCTTCTCCCTCTCCCTCTGCCTGCTGTTCCCCCTGCTTCTCTCTCTGTCAAATAAATAAACAAAATCTTAGGAAAAAAAAGAAAAGGAAGCTACGGGGAATCTTGCTATGTATCACTTGGGAGTAGATAAATAAAATGTAGACTTTCCAAAATTCGCACGCCCCAATGTGCGCGCACACACACACATACATACACACATACAAATGCTCACTAGCCTTAGGAATAACTAAATCTTTGTCTCTGCAAATCTGATTGGCCTGAGCCTATTCCTAGTTCTAACCATAGAGAACCTCATACTTTTCTTGAGTCCCTGCTTACCTACCCCACACAAAGCTCACCCTACCAGGTTGGGATAACATGATTTCTAAAATCTACGGGGTGCCTGGGTGGCACAGCGGTTAAGCGTCTGCCTTCGGCTCAGGGCATGATCCCGGTGTTATGCGATCGAGTCCCACATCAGGCTCCTCCGCTGGGAGCCTGCTTCTTCCTCTCCCACTCCCCCTGCTCGTGTTCCCTCTTTAGCTGGCTATCTCCGTCGAATAAATAAATAAAATCTTAAAAATAAATAAATAAATAAATAAATAAATAAATAAATAAATAAATAAAACCTACACTCTCCTAACACACTCAGGCCAAGAAATGATGCTTTCGCTGTTTTCCACATTCTGAATTCCCAGTGCACACATAGACTGGTTCTCCTGGTTATCCTGTGAACCCTGAAGACACACTTGATTCTTCTCGGTTTTCCTTCCAAGAGACTAGCTCTTCTTTTAAAGCTGAGCCTAAGCAGGATCTCTGGTTCTACTGACAGATTCCTCACGACGGCTGTCCACGTACACTTCAGATCATCAGCCATCTGGACCCCTGCCTCCTTTCTTTCCATGTGAACCCTTTGTAATTCAGCTAAGACCTCCCATGAGCTCTTGACTTGATCGGGATATGAGCTTGTTGAGTTCTGTTCGACCCTGAATTGGCCCTAGTACAATGAAGCCTCGCTGGCACCTGGGCCCATTCTTTAGTACCCTGCCATAGGTAGCTCACCTGTCATCATGCCCTGGCCACCCCTATCTGCCTTTTCTTCTTACTTGAAGGGTGGACCACAATGGCTGATTCAGGAGGCTGAATAATAGTCCCTGAGTGGAGTCGTCCTTCTCCTCCCTGGGACCTGTGAATGTTGCCTTCTATGGCAAAAAGACTTCGCAGATGTGATTAACTGAAAGATCTTTAGAAGAGGGAGATTATCCTCGGTTACCCAATGGACCCAATGTAATCACAACAGTCCTTAAAGAGCAGTGATGAAGGAGTTAGAGTAAGAGGAGAAGGTGAGCTGAAGTGGAAACAGGGACTGGAGTGATCTGCTTTGATGATCAGGAAGGGGCCACAAGCCACGAGAAGCTGGCAAATGCAAGAAAACACCAGAGACTTCGAAAGGAACCAGTCCAGCTGACACCTTGACTTTGACCCAGTGACACTGATTCTGGACTTCTGACCTCCAGAACTGTAAGAGAATAAATCTGCCTTAATTTAAGGCACTGCCTTTGTGGTAACTTGTAACAACGGCAATGGGAAGCAAATACATGCAATAAACACTCTGGACGTGTTATATGGGAAGATCTCCTAGGCATAAAACCCGGTGGTCTTTTCCTTTTCCCCTTCCTCCTTAGCCTCTCTTGGGAGGCTGCCAGATGTAGCCACAGGAAAAATGTGGGTTTTGAGGGGCAAAAACCCAGATCTGGTTCTAATTAGTGTTTCCATGCAAGACTTCTTTTTTTGTCATTTCTCAGAAAATTTATATGCTTTTCTACATCCTGAGAAAAAAATCAGTTGAGAAATTGGGGAAAGGGGAAAATGTAATTCTCTAGCAAAAATGAAAGCTTAGCCATCCACCTGGAAGGGGCATATTTATGATCTAATCAGTCCGTCTTACTTGTAGCTGTTTATAAAGTGTGTGCTTCTGCCTCATCCTGCTGCTAATCTGAGTCATTCTGGCACATAAAATAAATATTAATAAGTTTATACACATTGTATGCTTGACTTAAATCCTGTGGATGATGTTTTAAGAAATAACAAGACTTGGAGGCAAAGAAATCCTTAAATTGGCAATTTCTACACAAGATTTTTTTGTAGTTAATCTTGTGAGGAGCTCTAAATATTACATTATTTGAATACTAACCCATGCTGTTTGCTGGCTTTTTCCAATGTTTGAACATTCATCATACTTTGTAAATATTGTGAAACTTAGTAGTTCTTATTTATTAAACACAAAATTTTAGATATCCATAATAATGAGTAAAGTGCATAAAGAATGCTGGAAGTATTTGAAGAAGAACTTACAATTTGGGGGAAGTCCTGAGAAGTCTTGTAAATGATGATATCTCATTCCTGAACCCCCAAACTAGTATCTATTAGGAATTTGGAAGCACTTTTCA
>NW_024425675.1:16922388-17120054 GCF_017311325.1 Ursus maritimus
CTGCTGTATCATTTTACTAGTTGCACAATCTTGGGCAAATTATTATTTTAAGCTTAAGTGTCTTCATCAATCAAAAGGGGACAATAATACCACATAAGTTTGCTACAAGGACTCAGTAAGATTATATGTGGGAGTTGCCTAGGTCTTCCAAAAAAAGTGCAAGACAACATGGGGTAATTTTCATAATCTTGGATTTGGCTATGGACTCTGAGATATGACACCAAAAACACAGGCAACTAAAGGTAAAGTAGATCTATTGGACTTCAGCAAAATTAAAAACTTTTGTGCATCACGGACATTGTCAAGAAAGTGAAAAGACAACTGATAGAATGGGAGAGGGGGCGCCTGGGTGGCACAGTGGTTAAGCGTCTGCCTTCGGCTCAGGGCGTGATCCCAGCGTTGTGGGATCGAGCCCCACATCAGGCTCCTCCGCTGGGAGCCTGCTTCTTCCTCTCCCACTCCCCCTGCTTGTGTTCCCTCTCTCGCTGGCTGTCTCTCTCTCTGTCAAATAAATAAATAAAAAATCTTAAAAAAAAAAAAAAGAATGGGAGAAAATATTTGCAAAGTATATATCTGGTATATACCTGATCATATTTCCAGAATATATAAAGAGATCCTAAATCTCCACCACAAAAACACAACGCGATTTCGAAAAGACACAAGATGTGAGTAGATAGTTCTACAAAGAAGATAGGAAAATAACCAATAAGTACAGGAAAAGATGGTAAGCATCTTTAGTCACTAGAGAAATGTGAATGGAAACCATGATGAGATTTACACCTTCTAAGATGGCAGTAATTATAATGATAATGTAATAATAATAATAATAATAATAATAATAATAAAATGGAAGACGGTAAGTGTTGGCCAGGATGTGGAGAAGCTAAAACCCTCTCATTGCTGGTGGGAATGTAAAATGGTACAACTACTGTGGAAAACGGTTTGATGGTTCTTCAAGAAAGGTTAACATAGAATTCTCAAATGACTCAGCAATTCCACTCCTAGGTGTATGCCCACGACAACTGAAAGTAGGGACTCGAACACACACTTGTGTACTATTCACTGTGCATCACATACAATAGGTAAAATGTAGAAGCAACCTGAGTGTCCACCATCAGGTGGGTGGATGAACAAAGTACAATATATCCATACAATGGAATATTATTTCATCACAGAAAGAAATAGATGAAGGGGACAAAAGAGATCGAGGGGATCCAGAGCACACTTATCATCATGGGCCCTGAGAAATGCGTAGAGTCGTTGAATCATGATATTGCACCCCTGAAACTAATATCACGCGGTATGTTAATTATATTTCAATTTAAAAAAAAGGACTGGAGTTCTTACACCTGCTAACTTGGATGAACCTTGAAAACATACGCTGAGTGAAATAAGCCAGAGACGAAAAGACAAATATTGTATAATTATATGAAGTATCTAGACCAGGCAAGTCAACGAGACAGAAGGTAGCCTGGGGCTTCCCCGGGCTGTGGCAGGCATGGGGAGTCACTGCTTGACCGCCATAGAGGTTCTGGTGGTGGAAGAAGTGAGACGAGTCAGTAAGGACAGCAGCACATACTATGAGTGTCATTATGCCTCTGCATCAGTCGCCTAAAAATGGTGCAAATGGCAAATTTTGTATTAAATATATTTCCCACCCCCGTCCCCCCAAATGCTCATCCTCATGGGGCTTCCTCATGAGATTGTGCTGGAGGAAAAGTTTCGGTGGCTGGGAGACTGAGAAGCCACTCCCCTGCCCCCCGGGGGGTGCTGTCCCTGGAGGACTAAGTGTCCTCTATCTTCACCAGGACCACGAACCTCAGGTATGGAGCCCGGCGAGGTGACTTGTGACCCTCTGAATGGCCGACTGTCCTTTTAGCTTTTCCTTACACTGGATTCATTGCAACACGAGACCCTGCGCCAGTATCTGTCCCTGTAAGACGCGCACACGAGGCCGGGCGACTGCGGACTTAACCTTATCTGAAAGGCATTATGTGATCAAGGGGGATTTGGCAAGCGCGCGCGCACCCGGCTCCGCAGAGGGGGCTGAGTGCTGATTTTCGCTTCTCCAGCTCATTTCGACTCAGCTAAATGAAGGAATAGCAAACACAGCGTCAGTGTGATGACTGAAAGGACACAAACCAGACACAGGCTTGCTAAGTTAAGTACATTCAAAGGAGAAATATTTATATTTTACATTTTAAATAGTCCCTGAGGGGAGCGCAATATGTTTTTCATCTCGCTTGTGTTTAAGAACTTATCGTACTTGAAAAGCAGAGGAGGCCCCCGCAAGCTATGGAGTCAAATGACAGTGATTGTCTTATCGTGCAGATCAAAATAACAGACTTGGATACAAACGAGGCTTTCTGTGCGAACACGTGTGGTATAGGTTATGCAGAAGAAAAGGTAAAAATGACTGTTCGAACCACACGCGTCCATTCCGTCCCAGGGCTGGCTGCCTGGACCCAGGCACCTAGCAGGTACCATGTCCCCGCGCTTCTTGGGCTAAGGATATAGAGATTCGTGCAAAAGGGGAATTAGGAACATTCTAGAAAAACTCAGAAGGGGACACAAAGGCATATGGATCTCTGCTCTGGGTTGACCCGCAAGATACAGTGTGGATAGAAAAGGCGCTGTTTTAAAACTGTCAGTCTCTTAAGAGAGTGGTGACTTTTCCTGGTCCCTATGTGAGCAGAGTCTCTTAAGAGAGTGGTGACTTTTCCTGGTCCCTATGTGAGCAGAGTCTCTTAAGAGAGTGGTGACTTTTCCTGGTCCCTATGTGAGCAGAGTCTCTTAAGAGAGTGGTGACTTTTCCTGGTCCCTGTGAGCAAAAAGAGGAAAGGGATCTGCATGGTTGAGCTGTTTTCTGAGAGACAAAGGACCACCCAAGCAGATGAAGACAGAGGGAGAACTGGATGTTAGGGGCTTGGAAGAAAATCATTATCTAAGGAAATGAGGGGAAGAGGTAACATGAAGACAACTGCACCAGTTTATGGAAGATAACCCTCCTCTCCATCATGGGCTACAACCTTCTACTCTGTGGGAAATAGCAGTACGATGTGATGCTTCAGCGTGAGGGATACAGGAATGGGCTTGCCAGGATTTGGGTCCCAGCTTCAGCTCTTGCTGTTATGTTGGCCAAGTCACACGCTCTGTGAGTCAGTATCCCTAATTGATAAATGAGGAAAATGATAGTATTTATCTTTTTTGTTTTAATAAACACACAGCTTGTTGTATGCCAGTTACTATGCTAACTACTTACAAGTATTTACTCCTTGATTCTCATACCTTGAGGTAGTAAAGGTCGTTGTGAGGATTAAATGAGATAATACAGGTCATTATTTATGAAACAGTGCCCAAAATGTAGAAAGTGCTTGGCATATGGTGCTAATGTCACTATTCCTATTGCCTTTGAATGAACTCAATGTAATCTGTACTCATTTTCTTATAACTGGGTTGACCAAAAGTATTCTGAACAGAAGCAGCAGTGTAATGAGAGCGATCATTTACGGACTGCTTATTCTATGCCGGGGACTACGTTATGCTGCTCACCCATACCGCAGCAGCCCTGCATGGCAGCAAGTGTTACATCTGCCTCAGATGGGAACCGAGGTTCAGAGTAGTTACGGAATTTGCTCAAGTTAACACAACAAATAAGTGTCAGGGGCAGACTTCAGAGCCCATGCTCTTTCAATATGCCAGGCTATGGAAGCCAGAACTAATAAACACATTTCACGATCGCTGAACAGACCACAGAAAGAAGTAAATTCATTTGAACTGCCGAATGATACCCATATGTGGCTATGGTATGTCCTCTAAACATCAGTGAACTCACATAGGAATAACTACCTCCAAGTAGTAGCTACCCTCCCCATGCCTGGTACATGTTGGTGCTTCACAAAAGAAGGTGGGTGGTCCTAGGGCTGGCAGTGGTACGGAGGGGGTGCAGCTATTCCCATTATGTGATAGGATGAAGATACAGCATGATCCCCCAAACCTCTCACTCTTTCAGTTACAGGGTGACATCAGTAATATTGTTAATCCTTTTGGAAGGAAAGTTCTTGGTGAAGGAAGAGACAGTGGAGGTCCCAGAAAGAAGACCACAGCAGAACACAGACTCAAAACAGACAGGCAGTGTGGAGGAGAGTGGACAAGTCAGGGGAGCTGGGTTCTGGGCTCAGTTCTGCCACTCATCCACTGTAACACCTTAGCCAGGATCCGTGTGACTCCCCATCCTCCATTTCCTGGATTCCTAAACCCTCTGATGAGCCAGTAGTTGAGTGAGACCTGGGGGTGGTGTTGAAATTCAGACACACCGGTCTAACCCTGAGATACAGTGATCCGTCCATCATCCTGGTCAGAGCCTCCAACCCCAGCCCACCTGACTCTGCTGTCCGGATTCTTTGATTCTTTGACGCTAAATGAAAAGAAGGCTTCTGGAATTATTATTGAGGCTGTGACACCCCTTCCAACATCGTGTCTGGACAGCTTTTTCTCCCTCTCCCAACAACTTGTCCCCAGTGCCAAATCAGTTTCTCCAAACCTCTTCCTTGAGATGAAGATCACCCTTTGTCATCCAGAACCTAGGTTTCCCCAACATAGTTCTGATCACACTACATTGTACCAGCCTCCTGGTATTTTAAGTACCACCTTTGTAAAATAAAGGATTGAGCTGGAAGCTGTCGAAGTTTCCCTCCCGGCCAAGCATTCTCTGATTCTGTATGTGAAGTTGTATATATTCATATCACATGTCTATTTCAGAGAAGAATTCTGTTTAACCTTTAAGGTACTGACTTACCAGATTCAACACTAGTCTTGAGGCAGGATATATTTGGACAATCAGACAAGTATTATGACATGAGCTCAAATTTGAGTATGTCTCGTCTTTAAATAAATTGTCCAGAATGAAATAATCTACTCTTTGTTCAGATATTAACTGTTTGCAAATACTCTCAAATGCCCTTTCTCCTATACTTTTTGCACTAACGCTAAAAGATAGATGTTAACCCTCCATCAATTTCTTACAAACATCAGTGTTCTCATCTAAGAATAACTATCTCAATGTGTACTAAGGGTTAAAGGAGATGATACTTACAGTACCTAGGACGGTGCCTGGTACACAGTCAGTGCTTAATCAATGAAGATGGTGGTCATGGCATGGCAGTGGGTGAGGGGTATTCTCATTATGTCATATGACAGAGATGTGGAATGTTCTCCCAATCCTTATCTCTAGAATCACTATCTTCTAAAAAAAAAAAAAAAAAGGCACTTAAATGGAGATCCTACCATGTTTTACCTATCTTTTCTCATATTAGTCAGAATAGAAATTCCGAACAGTGGTATGCCAACTGTTGAGTTCTGGAGCTAGTGGTAGCCTCTGAGTTTGACGGAAGAACCTATCGGTAACTCACTAGCATCACCTTTGCTGAAAACCAAAGTGTCTTAGTATGTTCGGGCTGCTATAACAAAAGACCTTAAACTGGGTAGCTATACATACCAGAATTTTATTTCTCACAGTTCTGGAGGCTGTGAAATCCTAAATCAAGTCCCAGGCAGATTTAGTGTCTGGTGAAGGCCTGCTTCCTGCGTCACAGCTGGCTGTCTTCTTACCGTGTACGGACATGGTGGTGGTGAGGGGAGCTCTCTGGGGTCCGTTTTATAAAGACACAAATCCCATTCATGAGGGCTCCACTCTCATGACCTAATCACCTCCCAATGGCCACATCTACAAATACTGTCTTTGGGGGTTAGAATCTCAACATATGAATTTTGGGGGGACGCAAAAATTAAGTCGATAGCACAAGGCAGTTTTATCCACCTTGTGACACTATTAAAATAATAACTAAAAGACTTTTTAAATAATTTACAAAAAAACAAAACAAAACAAAAAAAGGCCCAACACTTGGTTTTGGCTCTGGTCATGATCTCGGGATCATGCGGTCAAAACCCCACGTCCGCGCTCAGCACAGAGTCTGCTTGGGATTCTCTCTCCTTCTCCCTCTGCACCTCCCACTCATGCTCTCTCTACCTCTAGAATAAATAAATCTTTAAAAAATAATAGTAATTTACAAAAACACCAGACTAATACTTGTACCATTATGGGTAAATACTTTGAATATCCTACTTGTGACCCCATCCAAAAGATCAGGCTGGCATTTCATTAGACTGATCTCATCTTTTCTACTCAACAGGTTTTAGATATGGAGGGTGATTTATAAATTTTATCCCATGAGAAGAATTTAAGAGATAAGCATAATCTCTTGATAATCAAAGCCTCCTAAAAGCCGTGCATTAAAACAACACTGAAAAAATAATTATATGCCATTATATATATTTTTTAAAAACCCCACAACTTGTACAAAGTAATTCTTTGTAGCTTAAAGATTTGCACAACTCTACCAGTGATTAACATTGGTCACCATAAATAGCTATGTATAACAAAGTAATGCCATATTTCTAGACACATCTCAGCTAACTTATGAATCTATGAAGTAACCAGATAATCAGCTCCTATGAAGCAAATGGCGATGGTTTCTCCCTTTCAGGCCATTTAGGTAAATTAGATCTGCTTCATATTCGTGAAGACAAAGCAATTTGGCATCTCTGTGAGGTTTTCCGTTTGTTTTCAAATAGACTTTGAAAACATTTTAAAAACTGAAATATTTGTTGAATTTTCAATTGCTAGAACACTTTGATTGATTTATTCAGTTATTCATCAGATAGTTAATAAATGTCTTCTATGGGCCAGGGAAAGATCATGGCTCTGTAAATATCAGGATAAACAAAACGGAGTATCTGTTCTCAAGAGATTGCCTTCTGGTGGGAAAGAACATTGTCTAAACAGTGATATACCAGAGCCATGGGTACCATGATGGGGATTCAATGGAAGGAGAAAAGATGGTGATAGAATCCCTCTGGGTTTGGTGAGATCTAGGAGGAAGAATGAGGGAAGAACTTCTGAAGGAAGTCACGCCCAAGGCATGCCAGACAGAGGGAACCACACTGCAAACTTATGGAGGTGAGAAACAGCAATACTACGAGGAAAATATACAACCAGTCTGATTTTGTTGGAACATAAAACACAAAGAAGGAGGGAATGAAAATCCAGCAGGTGAAGGAGAAAGAGGGCAAATCATGGATTTGTTAAGTTATTCCATGTTAAGTAACTTGGACATTCTCCTGAAGGCAATAAGGAGAAACAAAATATTTTGAATAGGGGAATGACATGCTCTGGTTTGTTTTTCAGACAGTTCATTTTAACGAATTTTTATTTAGCACCTTTGGGGCAGTATGCTAGGTTCTAAGAGTATAAACATGAATAAGAGAGATCATTTTACCCTAGAAGAACTAAACGTCTAGTGGAAAACGCGGGCAAGGAAAGGGTTCCCTTCAAAATTTTGGGTGAGTGCTATGATAGTGACCTGGATATTTGAAAAAAGAACCCTCAGATATAGTTGGCAAACCTAAAATAGCTCCAAAAATAGCTGGGAAAGTGCTTCTCTTCCTTGAGTTGTTTGAAGTTTGAGTCTCTGTAGCACAAATATGTTGTCAATTTTCATTCCCTCCAACGAAATGCCCTTGCGTGGCTGTCAGCTCCCAGTCTGGTGGTGGTGGTGGTGGTGGTGGCGGTGGTGGTGGTGGTGGTGGTGGTGGTTGGGGGTGGTTAGAGGTCGTCTAGCTCCACATCTCCTTAATGATAGCCTTTCCCAACTGGGGAAACCCCTCCATGCCAAGGCCGCTTGCTCCACTGTTGGAAGTAGACGTGTAAGAAAGGGGATTCCCACACAGCACTTCAGAATGACCTCTTCGAGTGCTGTCTTTTGAGTTTCTCGTCCGAGGCAGTGTGTGTAATGGGAAAGACCCGAGACCATGGAATCACAGTAGCTCTGCCATTTATGAGCTGTGTGGTCTTCGTTAAGCTACTTAAACTTTCTGACTCAAGTCCCTCATTTCCAAAAATGGTTTAATATGGGACTTAAATGACAAGAGAAATATTACAGGCAAAGCAATGAGCAAGTACCTTGTATAAAGCAGTTCCATAAATAATAGCTATTACTATTATTATTAAAGTAGAATTCTGGATATGCCCTCTGCCCTCACTTCATTAAAAAAGAAAACGAACTCTAAGTGTTGGTCTCAATATCGCACTCATTACCTGGGTTCATCACACATAATACTATCATACAATACTCTCTCTCTTGAGCAGAAAAAATATGTAGGGAATTTCTGACCTCTATTCCTATCTATTCATTTATTGTGACTGCTGATCTGGGTAACTTAGTGTCCAAAGAGCATCTAGCTTTTCCAGGTTGGCCTGAGAGCCAGGTATTTCTCTCTGCATTTTTTTAAGGGCAATGCACTTAAAACTCTAAATGAGACCAGTTTTTTAATCATAGTAAACACGTTAGGTGACCTTGCATATATAACATTTTGTAATTGTTTACTCTATTGCTCCCAATCACAAGATAAATAAACAGCTTCTGGTTCAAGATCCTGAGCTTACCTCTCCCCACAGACAAATCTACAGCTACATAAGGAATAATTTCTTCTGAAAACAAAGCCCCCAAACTAGCTGTGTGACTCCTCTATATGGGGTAAATGAGAAAAAACCCGCATTGAGGTGGGATGGAGAGGCTGAGACACAATTTTACCACAAACCTCGCCCCTAGCATGACAACCTATAATGGAAAGGGAACTCAAAATCCCAACCTTTTTCCTGAGGAGTGAAGGGTTTGAACCTCACCTCTGGCATCTCAACTTCAAGAGCTCTATCTGAGGGATGAACCCCAAAACATCTATTTTTGAAAGTTAATGGGGCTTGCCCCCCCCATTCCCCCGGCCCGCAAGACTACCATGAGCTAAGAAACAGTTCTTAAATAGCTTACACAGAGCCTCACCCATGCCAGGGCCCAGGGCAGAGGAAGCTGAATGAAAAGTGCCCAGACTTTTTGTGAAAGAGACTTATTTGCTTATTTTAAAGCATCAGCCTGAGGGGCAGGCTTCCAATTTAACACACAGCTAGGGGCTTAGTGAAATATTCTTCAAAGACAGAGGCTGGCAGGCACCATCTTAGCTCTCTCCCTCTGCCTCATTCCAGTGCCTGTATCTCCCAGGAAGGAGTTTCTATATTTATCTGGCACCCTGATTTTTACAGCCTCTGCCCAGGACAAACCTCTAGATTTCCTGGCTCTGGTAGCCAGTGAGGCTTATGCTGTGGGTCCCACAGGACAGTAACAGAAAAAGGGTTCTTAACCAGCTCCCATGCACAGAGCACAGCTGGGAGGCAACAGGCTGAGGCAACTAGTCTTGCTGTTCAAGAAACCTATTAGCTTGTCTTCATAGCTGTGGCCTGAGGGCAGGCTTCCAATTAAACACACACATAAGGATTGACAGTAATCCTCTTCAGAGACTTCCGAGCACGAGTGATATCTTTGTGTTTTCCCTCTGCTGTGCTCCAGAGCACTGGGATATCCCAGAGGGGAGCTTGTGTATACATCTGGAGCCCCAGTTTTTATGTTTGGCACCCCAGATTTTGTTTCTGCCACACGGAGGACACATCCTTTGGTAGTCTAACTATGATGGCCAGTGTGGCCTGTGTCCATGGGTTCAATGGGATGGCGGCACAAAACCAAATGGTTCTCACATCAGAGCTCAGTGTAAAGGGAGCAGACAGAAGCACCTTCCAGCCTTCCTTTGAAAAGATAAATTTGCATATTTTAGAAGTTACTACCCGAGGATCTGGCTTCCAATCAGCCCTGAATCTAGGTGTTGACTGAGATCCTCCCCTTGGGGACAGTGACAGGTATGGCACACTCAACTTTTGGGAGCCACTAAAGTATAAAGAAGGCTGCTTGGGCAATCACAAAAGTTTGAGAGACAACCAAGAGCTAGGGCAGGGTTGGACAATAAAGTTCATCTCTTGCATGAGTACACGCCTTCACGACTGGGAAAGATGACTGTTTTATCTAATGCACAGAAACCAACATAGTGAGTCAAAGAAAAAGAAGAAATAGAGGAATATGTTCCAAATGAAAGAACAAGATAAAAAAAACCCAGGGAAAGGCTTTAATAAAACAGAGATAAGTGATTTACCTGAAAAAGAGTTCAAAATAATGGTCAAAAAGATGTTCACTGAGCTTGGGAGTAGAGTGGATGAACAAACTGAGAACTTAAACAAACATAGAGAAAATATAAGAAAGTACCAAATAGAAGTCGCAGAGCTGAAGAATATAATAATTGAACTGAAAAAGACAGCACATCAGATGAAGCAGAAGAAAGGATCAGTGAACTCAAATACAGGACAGTGGAACTAACCCACTCAAAGCATCAAAAGAAAAAAGAACGAATATAGTTTAACAGACTTATGGGATACCATCAAGCAGACCAACAAACCAACATTTGCATTATGGGGGTCCACGAAGGAGAAGAGAAAGTGAAATGATCAGAAATTTTATTTGAAGAAATCAGGACTGAAAACTTCCCTAACTGGGAAAGGACACATACGTACAGATTCAGGAATCTCAGAGAAATCCAAATGAGAGAAACTGAAAGAAACCCACACTGAGAGACACATTATAATTAAAGTGTCAAATTCAAAGACAAGGAAAAAAATCTTCAAAGCAACAAGAGAAAAATAAGTTGTCAAGAACAAGGGAATCCCCCATAAGATAATGAGCAGATTTTTCAGCAGAAACTTTGTAGGCCAGAAGAATGTGGCACCATATATTCAAAGTGCTGAAAGAAAAAAACTGCCAATCAAGAATACTCCACTGGGCAAAACTTTCTTTCAGAATTGAAGGACAGATAAAGAGTTCCAGACAAATAAAAACTAAGGAAGCTTATTATCCACTGACAGGCCTTACGAGAAACGATCAAGGGACTTCTTTAAGCTGAAACAAAATGGCAGTAATTAGTGAAGGGAAAACATGTGGAAGTATAAATTTCACTGGTAAAGTTAAATGTATAGTAAAATTAGAATAATCTAATGTAAAGGTGATAGATTAATCACTTATAAAGGCATATGAAAGTCAAAGACAAATACAAGTAAAAATTACTAAAACTGCAATAATCTGTTAATGGATGCATGAGCTAAAAAGATATAAGTTGTGATATCAAAAATAAAATATTGGGAGGGAATGTAAAAATGTGGAGATTTAGATTCATTCACACTTAAGCTGTTACAAATTTAAAACAAATTATATTATTTTTAATATATTAAAATTATATTATTTATATTATATATAAATATAAGTGGGTTTTCTTTTATGTAAGCCTCATGGTAACAGAAAACAAAAACTTATGGTAGATACAAAAAAGAGAAAGAGAAAGAGAAAGGAATCAAAGATCTCTACAGAAAATCATCAAATCACCAAGAAAGAAAGCAAGAGAAGAAAAAAAGGAATTACAAAACAGCCAGAAAACAATTAACACAATGGCAATAAGTATATACCTATCAATAATTACTTTAAATGTAGATAGACTAAATGTTCCAATTGGTAGACATAGAATGGGTGCATAGGGGAAGGAAGGAAGGAAGGAAGGAAGGAAGGAAGGAAGGAAGGAAGGGAGGAAGGAAGGAAAAATCCCCAGTTATATGTTGCCTACAAGAGACTCACTTCAGAAGGAAGGACACACAGAGACTGAAAGTAAAGTGATGGAAAAAGATATTCCATACAGATGGAAACCAAAACCGAGCTAGGGTAGCTATACTCACAACAGACAAAACAGACTTTAAGATAAAAATTTAACAAGAGACAGAAAAGGTCATTATATAAGGAAAAAGGGGCCCATCCAAGAAAAGGACATAACACTTGTAAATATTTAGCCACACAACATAGCAGCACATAAATATACTAAGCAAATACTAACAGACCTAAACAGGGAAACATACAGCAACACAATACACAAAAATCTGTTGCATTTCTATACACTAGTAATGAACTATCAGAAAGGTAAACTAAAAAAACAATCCATTTCCAATTGCACCAAAAAGAATAAAATACTTAGGAATGAATTTAACCAAAGAGATGAAAGGCCTGTACACTGAAAACTATGACACTGATGAAAGAAATTGAAGACACAAATAAGTTGAAAGATTTTCCATGCTCATGGAACATTGTTAAAATGTCCGTGTTACTCAAAGCAATCTACAGATTCAATGCTATCCCCATGAAAATTCCAGTGGCATTTTTCACAGAAATAGAACAAACAATCCTAACATGTGTATGAAACCACAAAGACCCCAAACAGCCGAAGCCATCCTGAGGAAGAAGAACAAAGCTGGAGGCATCACGCTCCCTGATTTCAAACCCTTTTACAAAGGTAGATTAACCAAACAGTATAGTATTGGCATAAAAACAGATAAATAGATCAAAAGAACAGAACAGAAGGCCAGAAAAATCCCCATGTCTGGTCAATTAATTTATGACAAAGGAGGCAAGAATACACAATGGGGAAAAGACAGTCTCTTCAATAGTCTTGAGAAAACAACAGCTACACGCAGAAGATTGAAACTGGACCACTGTCTCATACCAGACAGAAAAACAGAAAATAAGACCTGACATCTTAAAGCTCTTAGAAGAAAACATAGGTAGGAAGCTCCCTGACATTAATCTTGGTGAGGACTTTTTAGATTTGACACCAAAGCCCAGATAAAAATATCACAAATGAACAAGTGGAACTTTATAAAACTAAGAATCTCTGCACAGCAAAGGAAACCATGAGCAAAATGAAAAGGGAGCCTAGCAAATGGGAGAAAATACTTGCAAATCAGGTATCTGTTAAGACGTTAATATCCAAAGCAGGTGAGGAACTCATGTAACTCAATGGCAACACAAACAAACAGAGAAACCTTGTAAAAAATCTAATCAAGTAATGCGCAGAGGACCTGAAGAGACATCTTTCCAAGGGAGACTTCCAAATGGCCGACAGGTCTATGAAAAGATGCTCAACATCACTCATCATCAAGGAAATACAAATCGAAACTGCAATGAGCTATCACTGCATACGTGTCAGAATGGCTGGTATCAAAGAGACAAGGAGCCCTGTGCCCTGCTGGTGGGAATGTAATTGGTGCAGCCACTGTGGAAAACAGTATGAAGAGCCCCCAAAAGTTAAAAATAGAATTCCCTTATGATCCAGCAATTCCACTTCTGCGTATTTATCTGAGGAAAGGAAAACACTAACTCAAAAAGATCTCTGCACCCCCATTTTTGTTGCAGCGTTATTTATAATAGCCAAGATATGGAAACCTAAGTGTCCATCAATGGATGAATGAATAAAGAACATTGGAGCTTTCTATGTATATTTATACATATACATGGTGATATATATGTAGTGATAGATATACCTCCAACATATATGTATGGAGGCATACAAATATTAATCTATATGGAGTATAGATCTGTATTCCTTTATATATATATGTAATATATATTCTACATATACATTAATATTCCATATAATATTCCATTATACATACACAATATGAAATACCATACAGCCATAAACAGAAAGAAATCCTGCCATTTTTGACATGGATGGATCTCGAGGACATTAAGTGAAAAAGGTCAGACAGAGAAAGATAAATACTGTATGATCTCACTGATAAGTGGAATCTTAAAAACAAAAAACAAACAGAATCCCCAAACAAACATACAGGTTGCCAGAGGCAGGGGGCTGGGGGTGGGAGACACACATGAAGGTTGTCAAAAGGCATAAACTTCGGGTTATGGAATCAGTAAGTCGTGGGATGCGTAACGCACGGCATGGTGACTATAGTCAATAATACCGTGTCGTAGATTTGAAAGCTGCTGAGTGTAGGTCGTAAAAGTTGTCCTCACAAGAAAACAAATTTCTAACTATGCTGGTGATGGATGTGAACTAGACCTACTGGGGTAAATATTTCATGTGTATACAAATATCGAGTCATTTTGTTGTACGTCTGAAATACAATGTTATATGTCACTTATACCTCCATTAAAAAGAAAACTTGCTGCTTAGACTCTAAATCCTCACGGGGAGAAATTAACCTGAATTGGGTAGTAAACACAACCTCAAATGACTGAGGTCTTGCAGGCGAAGAGTTTGATTGGGCAGGACCAGGAAGGGCTGGAGACTGTGAAGGTGGCTGGACTAGAGTCAGAGATCTGAATTAAGTCCTATGTCAACTCCTTTACCGGGAGAGAAGAGCTCAGGCAATCATTTAGACTCTCCAAACCTCAGTTTCCCCTCTGTAGGGATTAAGACCACAGATTCTGGAGCCAGGCTACCTTAGCTCTGCAAGCTTGGGCAAGTTAACTGACTTCTCTGGGCCTCAGTTCGTTCATCTGTAAAAGGGGACACGAAAATAGTATCAGGCCCACATTCTCAGGGTTCTTAAGAGAATTCCATGACTCTCCTAAAGCACTTTTAATAGTGTCACAGTGCTATAAATGTGTTTGCTATTATGACACTACTATAAAAACCAAAGAGTTGAATTAAATGCTTGACTTCGGTTCCAGCACCTTTCCAAAATTTTGAGTGAAGCCAAGCGTACAGATGGGAATCGGTGGGAGCCCAGGTGGGTCACAGCTGGACAAAGCGTCTTTCTCTGTGGGCAGAGGAAGAGGGACATTTTCTGCTGTTGTTCAATATGATTGGGGATGTGGAGGGAGTTATACGATGAAAGAGAAACTTCTGAGAAACAAGAGGCTGTGCAAAGCAGGTGAAGGAGTGTGTGTATTGGGGGTGGGGCGTTGAGGAGTGTGCAAGGGGAAGGTCTATATGACAAATATCTACCTCTAAGATGTGGATATTGTGGGCAGGGCAGGGTGGCTGGGTGGGTGCAGTCAGGTTATGCAAATACATTTCATAGTAGGCCCTTCAAAGAAGCAATAGGTGTGGGGTAAGATCACGTGGGATTTGGGAATGTCTCGTAGGTCCTCAAATTCCCTACAGTTTCAGTGGGTTTTGCCTGTGTAAGTAAAAGTATGAGAATGACGGGTGTTATGACACTAGGGGTCTGCGCAGCATCTGGGGGAGATGGAACACCACTACCCGTGGGGTCCTTGGGCCCCAGCATAGGCTGTGCGTGCTGCCAGCCAGAGGGCATCTGGCTGTGTAGACAGGCGAGGCCTCTAGCAGGCAGACGCCTCACTTACCCTGATGGGGCCAGACTCTTTTCAGAGCTGGTTTCATTCCCTCGGCAGGTGCACGGGCAACAGGGGCCATCCGCTGAACTACTTTTTGCTCTCCCAGAGTTGAAATCGAGTTGTAACAGTAACCATGACCTCAGACAGGTTTTTCACCATCAGACTCCATGATTCAACCTCCATATCCTTAAAAGTGTGAGTGGAATAGAATATAATTTCCTTTTTTTTTACGAGAGATAACGAGTAAGAGAGAGAAGGGCTCACACTGAGCGCAAGCATTATGACCCGTGGACGAAGGCTTCCCAGGGAGATGGGCGGAGTGGGGTCGACCAGAGAGGGCCCCCTCTGTCTCCGGAGGTGAGTAAAGGGGAAACAACCCGCGGGCAGCTTTGAAGGACCGGTGGGGCCTGGCTTGGAGGCATCACTAGAGGGCTGCAGACATTACATAAGAAGCCTTGATCGCCATTCTCCTTCACCCAAAGTACAGCTCGAAGAGGTGAACCGTGAAACTGACGGCACAGGGGGCACTGATGGCAATCGCATCTTTACGGAGCCATTTCTGCTTTCCAGGCACCGTGCTAAGTGCTTCACGAGCCGTGCTAAGTGCTTCACACGGACCTCACCACCATCCTAGCAGTCAGGTTCCATTTCCAGCCTTATTTTACACGAGAAGAAATAGTGTTCAAAGAAGTTAAAAGCTAATAAATGGCAGCACTAGGATTTGAACCAAGATTCCAGTATAAAGCCTGATTTTTTAATGATTACGCAAGAGCCCCAACCTGGTTAGTCCAGTCTACCCTAGTGATGAGCAGCCTCGGGATATAACCCTTCCCCTCCGGCTTCGAAGGAGAAAGGAGAGGGTAAAGGCGCCGTGGCCTGACAGGTGTGTCTTACAGAAAGAGGCGCAGTCTCACCCCCCAAAGTGTGGGTTCTGGGAGGAGTGGTATAGCCACAGTTTATAGGCGCATACACAGAACATGCTCTTCCGGGTAAGCACCCAGCACTGGACCCATTTCCCAAGCCCCGCACTTAGCATCACAGCGACCTGGGGCCAATCCCCTCCCCCTAAAGATGGCTGTCAGCGGGTGATGGCTGTTCGAGTAAGATCTCTGGGTGATTTGCTCTTTGATTTGCTCGTGGACCATTTCTAGCTCAGTGACTACAAAACAAATCAATCACCAAGTAGAAACACAGTGGAATCCTAAATTTAGGCCTGGCAAACAGAAACGCGCTAACATTATTGAGAAATCTGGCTTCAAGGAAAACACCAATTACGCCACATCTCCATGAATAACACATAATTTAGACGACTTACCAGGATGACAAATTTCAGCCACCCCAAATTTAGGCTCTGTCCATATTTAGAAGGCAAATAGTTGTCATAATAGTTCTATCATTTCCACTCAATTTTGAGGAAAAAGAGAATTTCTAGCAATTCTAAGATTGTTTGTGGCTGGAGGTCCATCTCGGGCTGTTGGGTTACCCCATGGAGTAGAAAAAGAGCCAGCTAAGGTAGCAGAAGGAAGGAGTGGTGAGCCTAGAAAGGTGCCCTCAGGAGCCATTACACCACACTATTAGGGTCACCCCTCCAGGGGACCTCTGATGGCCAGGACTGAGGGCTTACAATCAGGGCACTGGTTGTAGGCTTGCAAAACGCTCACTGGGGATGTCCCTCCACTCATTCCAACACGTGGCTCCCCCCAAGCCCCTCCGCCCTGTGCCCACAACGTCATCCTGGATGTCACTCCCTCTAACTTGAAGGTCATGGAGTAGCTCACATCGAACATTTTCATTTCATTCGCCCCAAACCACTCTAAACTTGAGTTGCGAATAAAGTCATCCGTCAGAGCTTTCTTAAATTGGCATAAATTAAGGCTCGATGTCAACATCCGAATTTTTTTATAAAAACCGAAACACAGATGGTGCCAGGTGCTTCCTGTAAGCGACCCGCACGCCGTGGTGACCTGCACGAAGGCGTTTTCGTTCACCTACAAATTACTAGGTTCTGTAACAAAAGGCAAAGCTCGGTGTGTCAGGTCCGCTTACCTTAAGGCCAATCCAAGTAAAAGCGCCTCTCCGTGGACTCCTCAGCCGGGGACCCCTGTCCCGATCCGACGCTCGCAGGCAAGGAGGCGAAGGGACAGGAGTCTCAACCTAGGAACGCCCGTCCGCACGACGTTTGCGGTGATCATCAGCTCGATCAGAATCACCCGGTTCTTGAGCAACAGGGCTGTTTACCCGCTCTTTCTGGAAGCCAGGTGTGCCTGACTCTCCCGCACCAGTGGAGCTCACACGGGGGCCCGACCTGCAGCCTCGGTATCAGCTGGAGGTCGTTCAAAATCAAAGTCTCTAAGCCCCGCCCAGACCTTCCGAATCCGAAACTCTCGGGTCGGAGACGAACGTTCTGTGTTTGAGTTAATCGTCCAGTCGATCCTCCCGCGGGCCCCCATCTGTGAACTCCTGCACTGGATCAGGAGGCCCGCGGAAGTCAAGCTCTAACGACAACTGAGGAAGAAACCGGCCTCATTTTGAAATCAAATAAAGGCGGTTGAAAAAGATGGCGCTTGGGTGGGACGTGGCAAAGGGCATCGGTCTACCGGTAAGAAAGAGGCAGAAGGGATGTATTTGATCGAGTGCCGTGAGTCATTTTGGCAGTAAAATGGGCTTTTTCCCTTGTCAAGATATATCATTAAAAAAATAAGAAAACTATTAGGCCTCTGTTTTCCAAGAAAAATAACTAAAGCCAGGGTTATTTTCTATTTTAATAATTTTGCTGGGTTATCAGTAATGCGGCTTGCACATTTCACGAACATACCTACTGAAATAATGTTTGGGTTTTTTCAGAAAAATATAAGCTATGTCACATCGTCAGTAATATTCTATCCATAGACACATTCTGTGGAATCTGTGAGCGTTTAGGCACTGATCTACGGCCTCATTCCAGCTTTTTGACTTAAAAAAAAAATTCTTAACTTCCCTTTTTGTTTCCATTTCTCCTTACCTAGAACAGATTTCATTTGGTGATTAGATAGAATGCTGATCTATTATCCTTTCGGCTTCCTGAGTTTGCTGATTTATAAGCATTTATGAGCCAGTGGATAATGGTTCCAGGTGAACCATACTATATTGGTTTTGCAAGAATTGACTCAGAATCTGACACCCCAGAAGGTCATTCAAATCATCACATCAACACTAGACTTTATTACATTTGTTTGTCATTTATTTTGCTTATGGTTTTTCGTCTTGCAAGAAGAAAAATATTACTGACATCAGAAGTTGCAGCCCATTTGATCCCAAGAGGCATCTGTCCACTTCAAACACTACAAATATTCTTTATTGGCAAAACAATATTGTTTGAAAGTTTACCAGCATTAATTTAGAATTTGCTAATTACTAAAAAAGATAGGAGTTCCACCATGGTGCTGGGCACTGATACCAAAATTTCAGCTGAGGACCACCTGACATTTATATCCTAAAACAAAAGTGCATCATAAAATTAATAAGTTAATGAACTACAAGACACACACCCTTCCTTGAAGATAAACATGCTTAATTTACAAGCCACCCTAGAGTACAACAAAAGAAACAGAATGAAGCCATATAAATTCAGTTTTGAAGGATTTGGAGACTCTTAACTTATATTTTAATATTTTGTTCATATATAGCCAACAGTAAGAGAGAAAGCCAACCGAGGGTCAATCCAAAGTTCTGCAGGAGAAACATCAACCAGGGTCGCCGTGTTTGAACATGAGTCATTTCAGGAAGCTAAAAAAAGAACGAAAAACCAGAATAAGATCCAGATATACTCACTGCTGGGAAAAGTTTGGTGGGAAAACATGAGAGACTCTGTTATTCAGAACTTAATAACCTTTCAAATTCCCAAAACAGTTACAAAATGCTTAATACCTACTCTTGACTAAAATTTAAAAATGTAAGATAAATTAAGTCATTCGACTGTGGTTAGAAGGATCCTCGGGTTGCCAGAAGTCTTAAAATGACATAGATATCAGCTGAAATCAAACCCAACCCTTCTTTCGTTTTCAGAGAGTGCTTATGTGAAATAAATAGATTGAAAGTATTATTTCTGACTGTTCTGCTAGGTTTATGAAGCCGCTACATGTACTCCTTGTTACGAAGCACATATTTGTTTCCTTTCAAAGAGATCACCAAGGTCTTCCTGACCTTTAGAACAATGAACACATCACGCCCTAAGGCTGTATTTTACTCTCGGAGAGGCAAGTGGCAGCTGTTTTGTTAGTGGAATGCCTTTAACACCATGTAGGAGAAAATGTTCTCGTGAGCGTCTGGGGGAAAGCATCTCAACATGTTCCCTTTTTTTTTTAAACCTCTTTGTATTTTTTTTTTTTTAATCGAAGTACAGTTGACACACATTGTTACCTTAGTTTCGAGTGTACAACATGGTGATTTCCCATCTCTATACGTTATGCTGTGCTCACCACAGATGTAGCGACGGTCTGTCACCTTACAAGGCTGGAATACCACTGACCGTATTCCCTGTGCTACAGCTTTCATCCCGGTCATGTCTCATGCTCCCTTGAATCCCTCATCCTGAGAAGGTGGGAGTGACTGTATCTCTTGCATGACATAGTGGTTTCTATTGGGAAACTGGCTTAGGTCAAAATGGAGAGAAGACTTCGCTGGACCATGGCGTTATTGACGTTTTGGGTTGGAAAATTCTTTGTTACGGTGGATCTTCTGTGTGTTTGTTGTAGGATGTTCAGCTGGCTTCCACCTGACGGATGTCAGCTGTTACCTCTGACCCCAGTTGTGACAACTACAAATGTCTCCAGATGTTGTCACATGTCCCTGGGGGGTAAAAAAAAAATGACCTCTGGTTGAGAACTACTGGGCTATTTACAGCAAGAAAAGGGTAAAACCTATAAAATAGGCAAGGGTTTTAGATTTTATGGCAATCAAAAGTCGATATATTCTTTTTCTAGGTTGACTTGATTTTTATGTCTGTACAAGAGCATCCCGAATGTCCTCGTGGAGTATGCTTGAGATGGATGTTTCTCCCTTTTAATTAGAGAAATGGACAGGATGAAGATTAGGACTTTGGTGACCTGTTATCTCACACCCTAACATTGAGCAGTGGACCAAAACGCAAAGTGGGATCCAGAAATGCTGTCCTGGGTGGATGACCTTAAACAATTATGTGTCCTTTTGGTGTTTTTCTGCCATGTTGAAAAATAAGCTTAACCATACTACTTTAGAGTAATCCTGTATGGTTCTTATCTATTATAAATTTAAAATGACATTTTGAAAATCCATAGACTGTTCCCAAAGAGCTGGCAATTGAAGGTAATCTTGTGGGATTAACAAGATACAGGTATTGGAGTTATCTAATACATCGGATTCTTAATAGTTTGTAAGCAACTTCCAAGCATTTACTTTAAGGCCAGACAACATAGGTGACCAGTTTCCTTCTGTCTCAATCATTTGTCTATCAGACCATCTTTGAGACATAATTATGCCATCTCTGGTCACATAAAGGCTCAAAGTTTGATTAAGTCTATTTCCAAATACACTGACATTATGTAATTGCCTCTCCTCCTTGGTTTCAAGCAAGATCGTTAATATTCACCCTCAAGATGTGGATGAATTAACAGCTCATCTTATGTCTACTGTGTCTAGGGCCACCTGGCTGTTGTTCATCTCTGATGAAGTGGAAGTAAGTTCTAAAAAGATTTTTTTGCGGGAAAATACTCCTAAAATATAATCATTGACTGAACCATCGTGGTTGTTTTTAGTGAATTGTTGAGAAAAATACCTCAGCCAAGATACAAAGCATGGAGGTGAAAATAGCTCAACAGCTAGAACTTGAGATGCATTTTCAAACCATCTATGTTTTAACCTACATTTTAGAAAGCTCACTTTCTAAGTTCTGTCTTTGTCTCAAACGTCTACTCGGGGCCTTTGGTTGGAAAGAAGTAGGTCTTGATTAGGTAGATTTAATAGCCAAAATGTTTAAGATACAAAACTGCAGAGATTAAGTTAGTATCTTGGGACTTCCTTCATAATCTCAGTCAGTTTCTGTCCCGACTAAATCCAAAAATGCCACAATTTTTAAAAACAATTGTTTGATCTATTGTTTTTCTCACCAGCCTAAGTTTATAGACCAGCTATTGTAACACATGATAAAATTGAATAAATGTGTTTATAAGAGTTTCCAGGCTCTGTCGGTGGCCCCAGTCCCAGTAAGAAAACCAAGAATCCCTGATTTTGAATATGTAGATGGCATTATCCACAAGAAAACACCATGAATATTTTACAGCTCCAGGAGCCACCATTCACATGAACGCAATGTCTTCTGGAAAGTTTTGCAGCAGGATCCCTGCTTTTCACTTTTTAATCAAAATAACTGGCTCTGCGGTATCTTGCCATCTATGTAGGTGTGACTTCCAGCAGCTCATCTTTTCCTTGAGGTCCTTCAGGATGCTCTGGCTGAGGGTCTCATGCAGTGCTTACTTTCATTTACATCTGTTTTATCATGCCCTTTCTTATATCCCACAGCCCCATTTACTCTTGGATTCTAGGATTCATAATCCTGCAAGAAATAAAATTATTAACTCCTTTTAGGAGGAAACAATGGCTCAAGGAGGATAAGGACGTACTCAAAGTCACATAGATGTGACATCAGAACTAGGACAAGAAGCCAGCTCATCTCATTACTGTAGAGGACTGTAGAAGTGCAGACAATACTGACTCCATCTTTGGCCCTCCATCATGTTCATGTTTTCTCAGGGACCTCTCTTAGGGCTACATGTTCTGGCCCCCTTGGAGATTAATATACACCTTAGAAATGCACACCGAGGCTGAGATTGGGGGAAGCTTGTTTTGGCCTCCCATGAATCTGTTAGAGATAACGTAGTCTTTCCCCTTCCTGATGCACAGGTGATGCCCGCGATCTAATTAAAGGTTAGCTGTCAATTAGGTGCATGCAAGCCCTTGGAGGTGCATGTGACCCCTTTGCTCTCATGACAATGACCTTCAGCGTGTCCCATCTATATAATCTGTGCACTAAGGTCTGGATTTTGCAGAGAATAACTATGCTGCTGTCATGGGTCATCGCCTGCCCGATTGCCCCTGTCAGTAAATTAACCTGAATAAAATTCTGTGTAAACTATATAGAGTGGTCTGCTTCGTTTTCTGTTCTCACCATGCTTTCTCAGTTTTGGGGATACTTTACTGTCTCTCCTCCTCCTTCTAACAAGGACATTTAAAGACCTGTAAAGACCAGCTCTCTACCTGAAATTCATCTGTATTATGACCAACACATTCCTACTGAATTAGAAAAAAGTGGAAATATCAATGCTAACAATGTTCAGACATAAAAGTCATTGCATGTGATGAAAACATAATGAAAATATATTATGCAACATATAGGTATCATGCTGCTTTTGTTATAAAAGATATCATGTTTTTGGTTCTGTTTTTAAGGCAGACAACAAGTACTTGAAAAAAGCTATTAAAATAAAGACGAAAACTTTGTAAGCCTATAGAAATGGAGAAACAATGAAATCAACATTTCAAAAAAAGTTTAAGGAGAGTCTCATCCTGATATCGTCATCTTTTTTTTTTAAGGTTTTTTCATTTATTTTATTTTATTATTTTTAATTTAATATTATTTATTATATTATGTTAGTCACCATACAGTACATCCCTAGTTTTTGATGTAAAGTTCCATGATTCATTACTTGCGTATAACACCACATGCCCTCCTTACTACCCATCACCAGCCTATCCCATTCCCCCACCCCCCTCCCCTCTGAAGCCCTCAGTTTGTTTCCCAGAGTCCACAGTCTCTGATATGGGTCATCTTAATTTGGATGGTCTATCTGAACTTATTTCATGTCTGTACATAAATGGGCTTGGTAAGAAAATCCAGCTAAGCTTGCTTTTGAGACAATACTTGGCTCTTTTTTGAATGATTATGGATGAACATATAAATCATAATATCTCTTGGGTATATACCAAAATACCAGAGAGTCTTACAGAAAGTCTTTCCAAGAGATACAAATGTAAAATGCCAAATCTTAGCCATGTCTGATTACAGCATTTCACTTACTTTGAATCTACCCATATTTTTTTTATTTCAGTCAGTAAATTCTGAAGGAAAATGAAGATCTATATGAATTAATTTTCAAGGGTATATATTTTGTTTTTTTTCTTTTCAAAAAATTCCTGACATCAGTTTTATTGCTCCTCATTTCCCCCTGGATTTCAAGAAAGAAATCTTTTCCTTTTCCTCTAGGGCAATTAAAGTCTTGTATTGAACAATTCTATAGATCTTGATTTATACCCTAAGACTAGAGGGGGTAAAATGATGGATAGAGTATGTTAACAATGAAGAAAAAGGTCAGGAAAAAAGAGAAGAAATGTTAGCAAAACACTTTTGCCCAGAGATAGAGCAAGAGATATATTTTTTAGATTTCTGCCAGAAATTTGGAAACCTTGAGGTAGAAATTAATTTTCTTTTTTTTACCTTCAATGTTTAGCAAGTTCCCCAACTCAAACCAGTGGATACCAAAATATATGACAGTCAAGGAACTGTAATTTTCTAGGAAGGAAGGAAGGAAGGAAGGAAGGAAGGAAGGAAGGAAGGAAGGAAGGAAGGGAGGAAAGGGGAAGGGAGGGAGGGAGGAAAGGGGAAGGGAGGGAGGGAGGAAGGGGAAAAAAGAAAAAACATCTTTACCTAAAAGATAGCTCTTTATCGTGCAATTGTTTTGTTTTGTTTCAAATTTGAATCAGACACAGGAGAGCAATTCCATGAGATGCACCAAGTCTACACAGTGACTGACTTGTCTGCAGATAATGACCCCAATTATTCTAATTAACGAACTGAGATGTAAGTACGATGGCCAAGTGCTAATTAGAACTTCTGAACATTTTAGAAAGTGATATTAAGTAAATGATTTACACTCGAGTCAGTCCCCATAACTGTATTCATAGTCAAGCCGAAGTTTTAAAAGGAATGCTCACAGAGAATGTTAGAACCCATCAGGAAAGAAAATGGATAAATTCTAATGTTATGTGCTATGGAATTAATAGGAGGGAAGACTTATCACAAAGGAGGATGGTCTATAAAACACCCTCTAGAACTAAGATTTTTGGTCTCTCTTTATACATCTTCAGAGCCTTGCCATGCAAAGCCTTCTCTGTCTACTTCCATCTGTAATCTGAAACTTGTTTCTTGTTGGCGTTAAAGATCTCTCACCAGATATTTCAACATTTGCTTTCAGTATGAATCATAAATACACATACTGAAAAAGGAAGTTCAGCATCCGATGCTTCTAAAAAAAATCAGAGTCCTTTCATTATGAAAAATTTACAATTTAAATATAAATACTCAACATTCACTTGCAGAAGACATTCAATGATGTCTCCTTTGAAGGTAAGACTATAATTCAAATATTTTTCCTCTCTCAGGAGTGCATAGTTTTTGGCATTATCAACTTTCAAGAGAAATGATTTGCTTCTCCATTCATGAAGCTCCCTCGATAACTGACTTATACCATCTTCTTTTCAGAGATCCCTAAAACCCTTTGTGCACATTGAGTTAGGCATACATTTGCATTTGCTCACAGGAGCCACTCTTGTTCCTAAGAAATATGAAGAGAGAGAAAACCTCAGACACTTATTTTATAGGCTGTCCTAATAATGCTTAATCTCTCTAGGGGCACATAATCCATGGACTGCTCTTACTGTCACATTTGTAATGAGCTTAATTGTGTCCTTGCAGAAGACCCACATCTGAGAACAAGATGGAAATTTGTTCGTGAAAGTCATGATTTGGCTTGCAAATCTGCAATTATCTGTTTGCATATGCAAACTATACACTGAAAAATTTAATATCAAAGACTTCTGGTTTCCAGTATGTCATACAAGACTAGAAGTTACCAACTCATCCAACAACAAGTAAAAAGATGAAGAAACGAAAAAATCACAACTCTTCTCGGATATGACAGAAAAGTGAGGTCAAATGGCCAGCCCAAATATTGGAGAGAAAGACAAGCATATATAGAGAATCAAACTTACCTGAGCAGAAACCTACAAGCAGAAACTTTTGTGAAAACCAGTGCCAGGGTAGAGCAATAAACTAATTGACAAATTATTAGAGGCTTTGTGTAGACAAGCCTAAAAGTTAAAAAATCTAGGGGCACCCAGTCTTAAGTCTTAATCCACATTTCCATGGATTTTTCTGCCAGGAGCTCTACTGAATTCTCCCAGTGAATTTTAGGGGTGAAATCCCCTCATATTTTTATCAGGAGGAAGATAATGGAGCCATTTTGAAATATGCTGGAGGATTCTGATCTTAACAAGGACTTCCCTTAGGAGAAACTATTTCATCAGAGCCTAACCTGCTGGGGGTTTATCAGAGTTTATCCCACCTATGGGAGGGAAATACTCAATTTTGTCCCCCTCTAGCCATTCTCTTCCACCTAAAGGGGGAGGAGACAAGAAGTTCACCATCTCAGAGCACTAGCTCACAGAAAGACCAAGACCAAATCAAAGAACTATATAATGCTTCCTTTTTCCCCATAACTCACTACTACATTATTAAAGGACTATTTACCACAGCTCTTTTTACCCAGTACATCACGTCATCCTTTCAACAAAAATAACACAAGTTACATGAAAATAAAAAACACAGTTTGAAGAGACTGAAAACTATCAGAACTAGAGTCAGATACAGCAGGAAAGTTGGCATTATCAGAGCAGGAACTTAAAAAACAAAACAAAAAATCTATGATTGATATGGTAAGGGCTTTAATGGGAAAAGTAGAGAACATAAGCAAAGATAATATAAACAGAGAGATGGAAATTCTAAGAAAAATAAAAGAGAAATGTTGGAGATAAAAACACTGCAAGAAAAATGAAGAACGAAGGGCTCTTTAGTAGATTGGGCATGGCTGAGGAAAAACTCTGAGTTTGAAGATATGACAGTAGAAACTTCCAAAATGGAAAAGCAGAGAGAAAAAAGACTAAAAAGAAAAAAAAAGAGAGAGAAAAAATACCCCAAAACACAATATCCAAACCATGGGGAGAAAGGTATAATGTAGGTGTAATGGTGTAATATAATACCAGAAAAAGAAAGAAAAACTGAAGCAATATCAAAAGCAATAATGGCTGTGTTTTTCCCCAAATTAATGTCAGTTACCAAATCACAGATGCAAGGAGCTCAAGGAATAGCAAGCAGGATAAATGCCAACAAAACAAAGCAAACGAACAGACAAAAACACAAAAACAAAAAACTCTACACATAGGCTTATCATTTTCAAACTTTAGAAAAACAAAGGTAAGAAAAAACCTTGAAAGAAGCCAGAGTAGAAAAAAAAAAATCTTACCTATAGAGAAGCAAGGATAAGAATTATATGTGAACTCTCCAAAACTATGCAAGCAAAAAAAGAGTGAGGCGAAATGCTTAAAGTGTTGAGAGAGAAAACCACCGACTTAGAATTCTGTACCCCCGAAACTTATCCTTCAAGAATGAAAGGAAAGTAAAACTTTCTCAGGCACACAAAAATTGAGGAAATCTGTCGCTAGCAAAAAATGTTAAAAGAAATAATTTGTAGAGGAGAAAATGACAAAGGTCAGAAACTGGGATCTGCATAAAGAAAGGAAAGGCATCAGAAAGTAAATAAGTGAAAGTAATATTAAAACTTCTATTTTTCTCATTTTTAACTGATCCAACAGATAATGGTTTGTTCAAAATAATAGCAGTAATGTATTCGATTATATATGCTTATGTGTGTGTATATATATGTATGCTTATAGAATAGTGAAATGATTGACGGCTATGATGCAAGGAATGGGAAGGATGGATTAGGAGTATTTTTTCATTATAAGGTCCTTCTATTACCCATGAAGCAGTGTTGAAAGTGGAGTTGGATTACTTGTAAATGTGTATTTAAAACTCTAGAGTAACCACTTAAAGTACTAGAAAAGCAGTATAATTAATGTGCTAATAAATGAGTCAAAATGGAATTATATAAAATGCCCAATTAAAATCACAAGGTAGAAAACCTGTGGAAGACAAAAGTAGCAACAAAGAACAATAGGCAATAATCAGAAAACAGTAACAAATATGGTAGCTATTAATCCAACTATATCAATAACCACTCTAAATGTCAATGGACTAAATACAGTGAAAAAAAGACAGGGATTTTGAGAATGGATCAAAAAATAACACCCAACTCTATGCTGTCTACAAGAAGTCCACTTTAAATATAAAGACACATTTAGACTAAAAGTAAAGGGATGCAACATATTATCATGCTAACACTAACCAAAAGAAAGCAAGAATACCCATGTTAATTTCAAACAGAGCAGACTTCAGAGCAAGGAATGGTATCAAGTATAAAGATGGTTATTAGATAAAGATAAAAGTCTCAATACTCTAAAAAGACATAACAATCCTTAATGTGTGTTCACCTAACAACAGAGTGCTAAAATATGTGAAGCAAAAATTGATAGAATAGCAAAGAGAAGAGATGGATCCACTATTCTAGTTGGAGACTTTAACACCCCTCTATCAGAAATGGACAGATCCAGCAGGGAGAAAATCAGTAAAATCACAGTTGAACTAAAGAGCACCATCAATCAACTGGATATAATTGACATCTGTAAACTACTTCATCCAATAACAGGAGAATACACATTTTTTTTTGCAAGCTCACATGGAACATTCACCAAGATAGAACACATTCTTGGCCCTAAAACACACCTTAATAAATTTTAAAGAATAGGAATCATACAATATCTACTCTCAGATAACAATGGAATTAAACTAGAAATCGATGACAGAAAGGTAGCTGAATAATCCCCAAATACATGGAGATTAAACAACATAATTCTAAATAACATAAAGGTCAATGAAGAAAAGTCAAGAAAAATTTTAAAGTATTTGAACTAAAAGAAAATAAAAATACAAGTTATCACAATTTGTGGAGTCGGTGAAAGTAGTGAATAAAGGGAAATTACAGCATTGAATGCATATATTAGAAAAGAACAAAGATCTAAAATCAATCATTTAGACTTCCAATTTAGGAAACTAGAAGAACAGCAGATTAAATACAAAGTAAGGAGAAGAAAATAAATAACAAACATTAGAGTAGATATCAATAAAATTGAAAATAGGAAATCAGTAGAGAAAGTCAACAAAACCAAAAGTTGATTCTATGAAAAGTTCAACAAAATCAAAAAACCTCTACCCAGACTAAGAAAAAGACAGAAAACACAAATTACTAATACCAGAAATGAAAGGGATATCACTACAAACACCAAGGATAATAAAAGCATAATAAAGAAATGTTATGAATAACTCTATACCCACAAATTTGATAATCTTGAT
This sequence comes from Ursus maritimus, assembly GCF_017311325.1. Lineage (NCBI taxonomy): Eukaryota > Metazoa > Chordata > Mammalia > Carnivora > Ursidae > Ursus > Ursus maritimus. The sequence goes on from NW_024425675.1 coordinate 16,950,895, forward strand.
GAAACACACAATTCTTTGAAAAACATAACTGCCAAAACTCACGCAAGAAGAAACATACAATCTGAAAAGGCCTGTATCTATTTTAAAAATTGAATCCATAATTAATAATCTTCCAAAAGGTTATTCACTAGTGAATTCAACCAAACATTTAAGGAGGAAACCCTACTGATTCTCTACCATCTTTTCCAGAAGATAGAAGCAGAGGGAATATTTCCCAACTCATTCTATGAGGCTAGCAATGTCTTAATACTGAAACTAAAGACATTGCAAGATAACTGTAGAGCAATATTTCTTATGAACAGAGAAACAAAACTTCTCAACAAAATATTAGCAAATTGAAACCAACAATATATGAAAAGAACTGTTCACCACAATCAAGTGGGATTTATCCAATTATACAAGGCTGGTTTAACATTCAACAATCAATTACTATGATCTACATTGCAACATCAACAGACTAAAGAAGATATCAATAGATGCATAAAAATCACTGGCAAAATTCAACACCCATTATGATAAAAACTCCCAGCAAACTAGGAAAAGAGAGAAACTTCCTCAAATTCATAATGAAAATCTGTAACACTGTATGGTGACTAACATAATAAAAAAATATTATAAAAAAAAAGAAAATCTGTAACAAAAAAGCCTATAGGTAACATCATGCCCAATGGTGATAAACTAGAAAATTTACTGCTTAGATCTGGGACAAGGCAAGGAGGTCCCGTCCCACCACTTTTTCAACATCAATTTGGAAGTCCTAGTGAGTGCAATAAGAGAATAAGAGGAAATAAAAGAAATACCAAAAAAGGCCAACTATGTATAAAATCCAAAAGAATCATAAAAAAAACCCTCCTAGAACTAATAAGTGTTTATAGCAAGGTTGTAAGATACAATGTTAATATACGAAAGTCAATTCTTACATATGAGGAAAATGAACAAGTGGAATTTGAATTAAAAACACATTACCATTTATGTTAGCAGCAAAAATAGTGCTAAACCTAAGTATAAATCTTTATGAGGAAAAGTATAAAATTCTAGTAAAAGACATCAGGGAAAAACTAAATAAATCTAGAGATGTTCCATGTCCATGAGCAGGAAAACTCAATATTGTCAAGATGTCAGTTCTTCTCTAGATTCAACACAACCCCATTCAAAATCTCAGCAAGTTATTTCATGGATATTGACAAACCGATTCCAGAATTTATATGAAGAGGAAAGAGACCCAGAATGGCCACCATAGTATGAAGGAGCAGAATGCAGTTGGAGTATTGACACTATCAGTCTTCAAGACTTACAATAAAACTACCACAACAGTGTGGAACTGGTGAAGGAACAGAAAAACAGATCAAGGGAACAGATTAAGGGGCCAGAAGTAGAACAACATAAATATAGTCCACGGGTCTTTGACAAAGTAGCAAAAATAATAAAATTGAACAAAGATAGTCTTTTCAAACAAATGGTGTTAGAATTATCAGACATCCACATGTAAAAAACAAAACAAAACAAAACAAAACAAAAAACCCTATAATGAATCTATACATAGAACTTGTACCCTTCACAAAAATTAAGTGAAGATGAATCATAGGTCTAAATGGAAAACACAAAACCATGAAACTCCTGGAAGATAACAAAGGAGAAAACAGATGATCCTGGGTACAGTGATGCCTTTTTAAATATAATACGAGAGACATGATTCATGAAAAATATAAATGATAAGCCGAATTTCATTAAAATTAAATTTTCTTCTCTGCAAAAGGCAATATTGAAAAAATGAAAAGATAAGCCTGGGGTGCCTGGGTGGCTCAGCCGTTAAGCGTCTGCCTTCAGCCCAGGTCATGATCCCAGGGTCCTGGGATTGAGCCCCGCATCCTGGGATCAAGCCCCGCATCGGGATCCCTGCTTGGCAGGAAGCCTGCTTCTCCCTCTCCCACTCCCCCTGCTGTGTTCCCTCTCTCGCTGTCTCTCTGTCAAATAAATAAATAAAATCTTTTATTTATTTATTTGACAGAGAGAGAGACAGCCAGCAAGAAAGGGAACACAGGCAGGGGGGTGGGAGAGGAAGAAGCAGGCTCCCAGCGGAGAAGCCTGATGTGGGGCTTGATCCCAGGACTCTGGGATCACACCCTGAGCCAAAGGCAGAGGCTTAAAGACTGAGCCACCCAGGTGCCCCTAAATATATAAAATCTTAAAAAAAAAAAAAAAAAAAAAAAAAAAAAAAAGATAAGCAGAGACTGGGAAAAAAAATGTTTGCCGAAGACACATCTGATAAAAGACTGCTATCCAAAACGTACAAAGAACTCTTAAAACACATAAATAAGAAACAACTCAGTTTTTAAAAAATGGTTAAAAGACCTGAATAGACAGCTCCCCAAAGAAGGTACACAGATGGCAAATAAGCATATTAAAAGGTGTTCAACGTCATATGTCACTAGAAAATTTCAAGTGAAAACAGCAAAGAGATATCACTACACAATGACTAGTGTGGCCAAAATCCAAACATTCACAACACCAAATGCTGACAAGGATCTGAAGCAATAGGAACTCTCGTTTATTGCAGGTGGGAATGCAAAATGGTACAATCACTTTGGAAGACATTTGGAAATGTCTTTTAAAACTAGACATGTTCTTATCGTAGGATTCAGTGATTACACTCTTTACTATTTTCCCAAATATATAGAAAACTTAGGTTTGCACAAAAAACTTGATCATGGATAGTTATAGCAGCTTTATTCATAATTGCCAAAACCTGGAAGCAACCAAGATGTCCTTCAGTAGGAGAATGGATAAATGTACTGTGGTCTATCCAGACAATATTATTTAGTGCTACAAAGAAATGAGCTATCAAGCCATGAAACAACTTGGAGGAAACTTAAAGCATATTACTAAACGAAAGAAGCCCATTTCAAAAGATACGTATTGTATGATTCCAACTACGTTACATCTGGAAAAGGCAAAACTACAGAGATTAAAAAAAGATCAGTGGTTTTTAGGGGTTAATGGAAAGGGCGGGATGAAGAGGCAGAATACAGAGGATTTTTAGGGCAGGAGAAATATTCTGTATGCTATTACAAGGGTGGTACACGTCATTTGTCAAAACCCATAGAACGTAAACGCCACACATGAATCCAAATGTAAACTATGGACATTGGGTGATAATAACATGTCAGTAGTTTTATCAGTTATAGCAAATGTACCTCTGTGGTGTGGGGTATTGAGAGTAGGGGAAGGTATGCACGTGTAGTCAGATGTTATTTGGGAATTCTCGTACTTTCTACTAAATGTTGTCGTGAACCTCAAACTGCTCTAAAAAAATAAAGTTTTTTAATTAAAAAAAAAATCCATTTCCCAGTTATACTAACCACATGTCAAGTGTTTGATGAGACAGCCACACATGGGTAGTGGCCACCACTGCAGATAGCACAGACCCCCAAAAAGCTAATTAACTAAGTCGCTAGATAAATTTTTTAAAGGTTTTATTTATTTGAGAAAGAGAGAGAGAGAGAGAGAGAGAGAGAGCTCACGAGAGTACGAGTGGGGGAGGGGCAGAGGGAGAAGCAGACTCCCCGCTGAGCACGGAGCCTGAAGCAGGGTTCAATCCCAGGACCCTGAGATCATGATCTGAGTTGAAGTCAGATGCTTAACCGACTGAGCCACCCAGGCTCCCTTATCACTAGATAAATTAAAGAAACACTCTTAGCGGGAAGTATAGGCCCACTGGGAGAAGAATTATAATGGTTATGGATCATTTTGTATTTCTTCTGTTCCACCCACACATTCTTATTATTCTAAAAATGGGGGGGGGGAAGGAAAAGAAGAAGGAAAAACTAAAGCATATTTTGAGTTTCTGGACTGTTTAGTGGCTTAGGTCAAACTAGATAGTGCCATTTCAAAGTCTATTTATACTCAGGACAGAAGGATTTTTTTCCAAATATTTTCCACAGTCTTATACCACTAATATATCTAGATTTTTTTCAAATGATCATCACTGCTACGAAGAGACACTGGAACATCTGTATAGTGTCCAATGCATGAGAAAAAAATTAGCTTTTGAATATTCACTCACCTACATATTTATGACAATGTTAATTAGGCAATCACTTTTTCTTTTGATCTTTTGAAGGATTATTTGATAATTATTCATTAATAACATGTTATCTAAAAAATGTTTACAAAGAGACATGTAGGAGTTTTTCCATGAAAGATATAGATAGATAGGTTTATTATGGTTCTTAATGACACTCACAAGTTCACCCAGTGTTTGAAAAACCTAACAGTCTATACGTTCCTTCATACATATGCTGTCTCCAAGAAAATTTTCTGAAGAAGTCATCCATGAGATCATAACTTGCTGAAAAATTGATAAATTAGAAAGACTGTTGGCCTTTATGTATTCAATAAAAATAGAGGGACTGATTTTTGTTTGTCTTTCTTCTCTAATCTGTCAGCTGACCAACTTACTTGTTTTGGTAAGTATTCAACCAGAGAAACAATCACATGACCTTTTTGCTTTTCTCCCAGACTGCTGACAACATGAAGCCATACATGGGCTGTTTCTTCGATAGCAGCGATCATCTCATGCATTCAATAAACTTTAGATGAACTAAATTGTAAACAACCTATGTTAGTCTAATGAGTAAACAAGATTGTATCTGGCATTCACTGTCACAGACTTCATAAATTTAACAAGGAATTCGCTCTACTAAAGGAAAAGTCACACAAGGATCAAATTTGTCATACAGTCTTCATTAAGAATTTAAGAAAACATCCCTTCCAACTTTAAGAAAAAACAAAGATTTGTTTTATTTGCTTATTCTCATCAATGCATGTTTATTCCTATTAACTAAAATTGAGGAAGAAGAGAAAAAATGGATAAAATTGAAGCTTTATGTTTCTAGTGAGTTAAAGAAAAACAAAACAAGAGAAATTAGCTCATGTGATTAATAATGGAATTCTTCTGACTTGTAAATGCCTTTAACTTAAACAATGGTATTCACTATAACTTTACATTTAAAAATTACTGCTTGGAAAACATGTCCTCTGATAAATAAAAATTTGTTACCCAGTGTCAATACCTTTTTTACTTCTGAGATGTTAAAATGTAATTTAAAATTCAGCAGTTGTATGATACAAAATCAACACAAAAATCTGCTGTGTTTCTGTACACAATTAACGAACAGTTTGAAAAGGAAGGATATTAAGAAAACTATTTCATCTGCAATAGCATCAAAAAGAATAAAATACTTAGGAATAAGCTTAACCAAGAAAGTACAAATAAAGGGAAAGACATCCCATGTTCATGGATTGGAAGACTTAATATTGCTTGGATATCAATATGAGGTAAAGTGATCTACAGATTTAATGCAATTCCTATCAAATTCTTAATGATTTTTTTTTACAGAAATAGAAAAATCTATCTCAAAATTAATTAAAAAAATCTCAAGGGATTCTGAACAGCCAAAACAATCTTGAAAAAGAACAAAGTTGGAGCTCTCACACTTTCTGATTTCAAAGTTAACCACAAAACTACAATAATTAAGAGTGTGATCCTGGCATAAAGACAGACATATAGACCAATGGAATACAATAGAGAGCCAGAAATGAATTCCTGCAAACACAGCAATTGATTTTGACAATTCAGTAAGGAAAGAACAGCCCTTTCAACATATGGTATTGGGGCAACTGGATATCCACATGCAAAAGAATGAAATTTGACTCTGACCTTACACCATATTCAGAAATTCACTCAAAGCGGATCGAAGACCTAAATGTAAGACTTAAAACTATAAAACCTTTAGAAGAAAACATAGGCAGAAATCTGTATAACATTGGATTTAGCAATTTCTTGGATATGTCATTAAAAGCTCAGTGAAGGGGAGCCTAGGTGGCTCAGTTGGTTAAGCATCTACCATTGGCTCAGGTCATGATCCCAGGGTCCTGGGATTGAGCCCCGTGTTGGCCTCCCTCCCCAGTGGGGAGCCTGTTTCTCCCTCTCCCTCTGTCCCCTGGCTCCTGCTCTCTCTCTCTCTCACTATCTCAAATAAATAATAAAATATTTAAAAAAAAGAAAAAAGCTCAGGGAAGAAGACATCAGAAAAAATAGATTAAATTTGATTTTACCAACATGTAAAACTTTTATGCATCAAAGGACATTGTAAACAGAGCAAAAAGGCAACACATGGAGTAGGGAGGAAGTGTCTGTAAATCACACATCTGATGAGAGGCTAACATCTAGAACATGTAAAGAACTCCTACAACTCACACTCACACAACAATTGAAACAAAATGACCAAAGGACTTGACTACACATTTTCCCAAAGAAAATATACAAATGGTCAATAAGCACACGAAACAAAGCTAAGGAACATCACTAATCATTCAGGAAACACAAACGAAAACAATAATGACACACCACCTCACATCCATTAGGATTGTTATTTTCAAAATGACAGAACATAACAGGCATCGGTGATGATGTAGAGATACTGAGAGTGTAAAATGATGCAGCCACTATGGAAAACAAATAATTAAAATTAGAATTACTATATGATTCAGCAACTCCACTTCTGGATATATACATCAAAGAATTAAAAGCAGGGCCTTCAAGATCTATTTGTACACCCATGTTCACAGCAGCATTATTCACAGTAGCCAAAAGGTGAAAGCAACTCAATGTCCATTGACGGATAAATGCATAAGCAAAATGTGTGTACATACAGTGGAATATTATTCAGCATTAAAAAGGAAAGAAATTCTGACCCATGCTGACATGGATCAACCTTGAAGACCTTAGGCTAAGTAAAATAAACCAGTCACCAAAAGACCAATACTGTATGATTCCACTTAAATGGGGACGACTACAGTAGTCCGATACATATAGACAGAAAGTAGAAAGGTGGTTGCCAGAGAGTAGGGGCAGGGATAATGGGGAGTTAGTGTTTAATGAGTATGGGGTTCCAGGTTGGGAAGATGAAAAAAGTTCTATAAATGATGGTTGTATAACAATGTGAATATACTTAATGTCATTAAATTATATATCTCAATAGGTTAATTTTCTAGATTTTATTCATTTATTTGTCAGAGAGAAAGAGCAAGCAGAAGCAGGGAGAATGGCAGGCAGGTAGAGGGAGAAGCAGGCTCCCTGATGAGCAAGGAGACCGACTCAGGACTCGATCTCAGGACCCTGGGATCATGACATGAGCCTAAGGTAGGTGCTTAACTGACTGAGCCACCCAGGCATTCCTTAAGCGGTAAATTTCATGTTATGTGCGTTTTACCATAATAAACACCACACACACACACACACACACACACACACACACTCCAAGGTTTCACAATTGCTTTAAGTCTTTAGCTTATTATAATGTTACAATAAACAGTATCTAATTACATCCAAGAAGCTATGTGATAGGAAGACATATCATTCACTGCCTGGTAAGGATTCACTATCATCACTTTGCAGTGAGAAACATGTGTTACGTTTAGATCTCAAAGTCCTGGAGTATAGATATTATGGACCAAATGTTTTCTTTCCCTCAAAATTTGCATGTTGAAACCCTATGCCCCAGTGTGATGGTATTAGGAGGTGGGGCTTTCAATGAGGTCGTGAGAACAGGGCCCTCCTGAACAGGATGAGTGCCCTTATCAGAGTTCTGAGAGACCTTGCTTCTCCCTGAGCTCTGCCATGTGAGGATACAGCAGGACAGCCCTCTGCAAACCAGGAAGCAGGTCCTCACCAGATACCAAATCTGCCAGCACCTGGATCTTAGACTTCCCAGGCTCCAGGATTGTGAGAAGAAATGTTTGTTCAAGCCACCCAGTCTATTTTTTTTTATTATAGCAGCCCAAATGGATTAGGAAATTAACCCATAAAATAATACATTTCTAGAGGATTAGAATCCCCTTTTTCATAGTCTGCAGTGTGGACTACTTTGAAATTCTTTGTGATTGTTGGCTATTACATGAAGGAGGCAAGTCTTTGTCTCCTCTCCTTGAAGGAACCTGGCTGACTCCCTGGCTGCAATTGGTTGGGGAAGGTTGCCTGTCCACAGAATGAGGTTATATCAGCTACAAAATCTCAGAAGGGCCCTGCTGGATTTCTCTTTCTACACTCTTCTGGAGGATGAAAATTTTCTTTGGAATATTTGCTGAAAAATACTCTATCAATTCTTGCCTCTTACAGTCTCATAAGATTTAAATTCAGTAAAAGTTTGGCTGTGGTTTCAACCTAATCTATCCTTTTGTCTATTATATATTTTCTCCTTTGTTTTATTGAATTTGTTTTCTTAGTCATTTCTTTTGACAGCAATGTAAAGGGGGTTAGAATACGAACAGACATTTCTCCACAGAAGACATCCAGATGGCCAACAGACACATGAAAAGATGCTCAACGTCACTCATCACCAGAGAAAGCAAATCAAAACCACAGTGAGGTGTCATCTCACACCTGTCAGAATGACTAAAATCAAAGACACAGGAAACAACAAGTGTTGGTGAGGACGTGAAGAAAAAGGATCCCTTGTATACTGTTGGCGGGAACGCAAATTTGTGCAGCTACTCTGGAAGACGGTGTGGAAGGTCCTCAAAAAATTACCATAAGATCCAGTAATTGCACTACTGGGTATTTACCCCCAAAATACAAAAACGCTAATTTGAAAAGATATGTGCACCCCTATGTTCATTGCAGCATGATTTACAATCGTTGAATTATGGAAGCAGCTCATCCATCCAAAGAGGAGTGGCTAACAAAGAGGCGGTATATACACAATGGAATATCGTTCAGCCATAAAAGAGAATGAGGTCTTGCCATTTGCAACACCATGACGGTCGTGGATCCTCGAGGGTATAATGCTGAGAGAGAGAAGTCAGTCCGAGACAAATACCATGTGATTTCACTCATACGTGGCATTTAAGAAACAAAGTAAATGAACAACAAAAGAAGAGATAAACAAAAAACCAGACTCTTAAACAGAGAGAACAAACCCACAGTTACAGGAGGGGACATGGGTGGGGGAGGGGTGAGGAAGGGGAGGGGGATTAAAGGGCACACTTTCACGGTGAGCACTGGGCGATGCACACAATTGTTGAATCACTGTATTGTACATCAGAAACTGATAGAACACTGTATGGTAATTGTAACGGAGTTAAAAATTCCCTGGGGTAAAAGCAGTTGCTGGAATAATAATATTGTCGGAGTGGCTGGGTGGCTCAGTCGTTAAGCATCTGCCTTCGGCTCAGGTCATGATCCCAGGGTCCTGGGATCAAGCCCCTCATCGGGCTCCCTGATGGGCAGGAAGCCTGCTTCTCCCTCCCCCACTCCCTCTGCTTGTGTTTCCTCTCTCGCTGTCTCTGTCAAATAAATAAATAAAATCTTTAAAAAAAAAGTCTTTATGGAATAATAATATTGTCTTGAAATAAAATTAACAGAGTCTATACGACCAAAAAAAAGAAAGAAAGAAAGAAAGAAAGAAAGAAAGAAAGAAAGAAAGAAAGAAACAAGTTCTTTTTAGCCTCACATTTGATTACTAATAGTAGCACCCTCAACACAGGTCATTACGTTGACTCAGCAATATCCTAAAATTGGGAGATTCGTTCTCATTGACACAAGTCCTGTTCTGAATTCGTCTTTTTAAATTAGTAGCTCTCTTCACAAAACAACTTAATACAGCAGTTTAATTTTTCCTTTGCACGCAAGAAAGCAAGGACGACAGCTCTCAGTGTACCAGGGATCACCAAGGTGAAGGTGCCAAAGAGTAAGCTTATTTTAAGGTTATTTTTAAAAATTCAACTTTACATCAAAAACTAGGGATGTACTGTATGGTGACTAACATAATATAATAAAAAGATATTATTAAAAAATTCAACATTAAGTATTTTATTTAAAAATTCAAACACAGGGTACTATAGACTTCTAATTTCCCGATCTTATCTTCCCAAGGGAATTTATGAAGCAGTTTACATCAGAAAATAAATGAAAATCTCTTCTTTGGAAAACTAACTTATAAGACAAAGACCACATACAATTCAGAGAGACAAGGATGCTATTTGCTTTTAACTTGTATTTAATAGTTCACGTCTCCATTTTTTCCTTAGGGGAAGTGATTCAGTTAGACAAATTCTTAATTGTATAGCTCAGGAAAGACAGTCATTAGCCATCTTTAGTATTTTCCTAAGAAATGGATGACTTTAGAAAATGTGTGAGTACACACACGCATGGTTTGAGAGACTGGCTAGAAGGAAAAAAAAATATATAAGGAGCAGAAAAATACAAACGTTTCTGGTGGTCAATTTTTTAAAATCACAGGGCACAACATTTATCAAAATTGGGTCTATTAGTCATTTTCTCAGTAGAAAATATCTACGCATAGAGTTTGACAGATTTATAGAGAAAGAACAAAAATCTTTCAAAATTGGTGGTAAGAATGATTCATATTTCTTGCTTTTGTGAAGAAATAATTGTGCATGTTAAATTATATTAATTTTGCTGCCTGAAAGGGTTTTTCAATGCTTGTCATTTTTTTTCCATGGAAAAAGAGTATTTTAAATGATGTGAGTTGCACGCCTTGATTTCAAGTACAATATTCATTGAAAGCAAATATGTATATCAAGGTTATTTTATATGCCTTTCAAATAAAATATCTCCTTTTATGGGTACATATTGTTTAAAGGGTATCACCCCTAGGTATTATCAAACTTCAAAGAAAAGATAGCTTACTAGTTTTTTGGGGGGAGAAAGGACTCTTTTACCAGAACTAACTTGGTGATTGTAGATTATTGACTGAATTGCACTGGACATATCTAAGTTTCTCTGAGAAAGCAAGACTCCACCAAAATCAATAAATTGGAAGATAAAGAATGATGGGGAAGAGGAAATAGGATCAATATCCTAAAAGCATAGGATTCTATTTTAGTTTAATTCTGTAGTCATGCGATTTAAAAAAGATAAGAAGCCTTGCTAGAAAGTTGGCTGTTTTGTCAGTCAATTTATATTCTTTTGACCCAATTCACTATCATGAAGCTGTTAAATTTACTGAGTTAAAATAAACATAGAAAAGCCAATGGATGCTCTTTATCTGACTACTGATAATCCTATTTATTGACTGGGTTTAATACATAGATCTTACTTTTGTGTGTTGGGGTTTATTTTCAAAGCAAAGGATCTTAAGCTCAGATTCAAAATACTCTTTACCCTGCCTTTCCCTAAAGGAAAATTATCTGGAAATTGGAAAATGCTCCAGGCAAAAGTCTGGCTGTGATATTACTCCAAGGGGACACTTCCCGGAGAGGACAGATACACAAGGTACTCTGAGTGAATGCTCTTCAATCTTTCAGTTTCCTTCCCCTGTTATGTAAGTGAAATCAAGATTGAAGGAACATTAGTAATAATCTGGAAGAGGAAGAGAAGTTTTAAAAGAGCATCCCTTTAAACAAACAAGCAAACAAACAAACAAGCAAAAAAGCACAGAGGGGAGGGAAAGAGATCCAGAGAACTACATAGTTAGGGGAGACTGGTTGAAGAGGGAGCTGGAAAGAAGGTCTATTCTCAACTAGTTGGCCTTGATGTACATGGAGGGGGCACCTGAGTTTTGTTTCCTTTTGTTTTGGCGTAAACTGGTGAGCTCTGTGCTTCCTTCTCTACTACCTACCTCGCAGAGTAGCAGCTTGGGTGCTAGTCATGTATTGGGGTCCTGGGCAGTTGTCCAGTTCTGCCAGTTCTAGGGACATCTCTAGTTTTATCTGTGGTGATAGCCCCTGGAGGTTTCTATGGGCTCGTTGTTATGGAAACAGTTTTTCAGGATCTAAAACCTTAGGAAAAATGCCTAAAGGTCTAAAACTTGCTTCAGGTCCAAAATAAACCTTCCTTTGCTATACCCTCTTCTGTTCTTTAAAATGAGTTAATTTATTCTTTAAATAATAAATCATATTTATTAAAAAATAAAGTCTCTCTTACCCAACCTGCTAAAAAATAATAATTCCAGGGCTTACCTTTTCCTTCTATTTGAGAAAGTTTGTAAACTTTAGAGAAGGTGAATATGAGAAATCCTCTGGACTTTTTTAGTTCTGAGAATTTTCTTAGAAGGAACTCTCGGTTCTCAAGCAGAATGAGACGGTCCTACATAGCGACTCTGTTCCCAAACATATCTAAACCAGGGTTAGTAGTTAAGGAGTAGTAGTAGGGATATGTTAGCTTTCTCTGGTTGTTGTTAACAAATTACCACTAATCTAGTGGCTTAACACAATAACAAGTTCGTTATCTAACAGTCTATCGGTCAGAAACCCGGCATGGGTCTCATGGGGCTGAAATCAACATGTCAGCGTGGCTGTGTTCCTTTCGGAGGCTCCAGGGGAGAATCTGTCTCCTTGCCTTTTCCAGCTTCTAGAGGCAGCTGGCATGCCTTGGCTCCTGACCCCCCTCCTCCATGGGAAGTCAACAGCACCAAATCTTTCTAATCCTCCTTTGGCCACCATATCTCTCTCTGACTACAGCTGGGGAAGGTTTCCCATTTTTAAGGACTCATGTGATTAGAACGTGACCACTCAGATAATCCAGGCTAATCTCCCCATCTCAAAGTCCTAAACCTTAATCACATCTTCAAAGTCTCTTTCGATATATAAGCTAACATACAGGTCCCCAAGAAGAGGACATGGATATCTTGGGGAAGGGAGCATTACCTATAGAGAACACATCTCATGAGATCTTTGCAGCAGGCATGGGAGTAACAAAAAGATACCAAACCAATAGATCTGGTTATGAAGACGATTTGGAGGAAGTGGAGAGACAAGATGAATGGATACTAACCTATTAATCCCAGAGATTGTTGATTGTAAAAGACACTTCTGTTATGTGACACTTCAAATACTCTATCACGACCCCACCCCTTACTTTCTGTAGACGGGGAAGACAAAAGGATGGCCAAGACATTCTGTGCAAACAATAAGCAGAAAAGCAGATGTGACTCTATTAACATCAGACAAAGGAAGCTTCAAGACAAAGAGTTTTCTCAATGGTAAAGAGGGCTCTTTCCACATGATAAAAGTATCAGTTCAATCAAGAGGACAGGACAACCCCAAATACGCATGCATGTAATAACAGAGCTTCAAAAGCATGAAGCAAAATTGGTAAAACCAAGAAAGAAATAGGCAAACCCACAAGCATAGGTTGGTATTTTAACATCACTTCTTCATAATTAAGAGAGCAAGTGGAGAAAAAAAATCAGTATGGAATTTGAAAATAACAATAAAGCCATCAACCAGCCTGACATAACTGACATTCACAGAACTCTACACCCAACAAAAGCTGTACTCATCGACTTCCCAAATGCGTATGAGGGCCCAGAACGGACCATAGATTGGGCCATAGAATATGCCTTAAAGTATTTCAAAGGACTACCATAATACAGAGTCTATTTTCTGACAATGAAGAAATTAAAATAAATAACTAAGAGCTACTTTTAAAAGTCACAAACATTGAGCAATTAGGCACCATACTTCCATAAGAAACAACGTACATGAGACATGTAAATACATTTCAGTGATCCGTACTGAAAACGCAACATATTAAAATACATGGGATCCACGGAAGAATGAACATAGTTAAAATGTCCCTGCTACCCAGAGCAATCTACACTTTCAATGCTATCCCGATCAAAATACCGAGGACATTTTTCAAAGAACTGGAACAAATAGTCCTTAAATTTGTATGGAACCAGAAAAGACCCCGAATCTCCAAGGAACTGTTGAAAAGGAAAAACAAAGCTGGGGGCATCACAATGCTGGATTTCGAGCTGTACTACAAAGCTGTGATCACAAAGACAGCATGGTACTGGCACAAAAACAGACACATAGACCAATGGAACAGAATAGAGAGCCCAGAAATGGACCCTCGGCTCTTTGGGCAACTAATATTTGATAAAGCAGGAAAAAACATCCGGTGGGAAAAAGACAGTCTCTTCAATAAATGGTGCTGGGAAAATTGGACAGCTACATGCAAGAGAATGAAACTTGACCACTATCTCACACCATACACAAAAATAAACTCCAAATGGATGAAAGACCTCGATGTGAGACAGGAATCCATCAAAATCCTAGAGGAGAACATAGGCAGCAACCTCTACGACATCGGCCAAAGCAACCTTTTTCATGACACATCTCCAAAGGCAAGAGAAACAAAAGATAAAATGAACTTGTGGGACTTCATCAAGATAAAAGCTTCTGCACAGCCAAGGAAATAGTCAAAAAAACTAAGAGGCAGCCCATGGAATGGGAGAATATGTTTGCAAATGACACTACAGATAAAAGACTGGTATCCAAGATCTACAAAGAACTTCTCAAACTCAATACGCGAGAAACAAATAAACAAATCAAAAAATGGGCAGAAGATATGAACAGACACTTTTCCAATGAAGACATACAAATGGCTAACAGACACATGAAAAAAGGTTCAACATCATTAGCCATCAGGGAAATTCAAATCAAAACCACACTGAGATACCACCTTACGCCAGTTAGAATGGCAAAAATTGACAAGGCAAGAAACAACAATTGTTGAAGAGGATGTGCAGAAAGGGGATCCCTCCTACATTGTTGGTGGGAATGCAAGTTGGTATAGCCACTCTGGAAAACAGTGTGGAGGTCCCTTAAAAAGTTAAAAATTGAGCTACCCTATGACCCAGCCATTGCAATACTGGGTATTTATCCCAAAGATACAGACGTAGTGAAGAGAAGGGCCATATGCACCCCAATGTTCATAGCAGCATTGTCCACAATAGCTAAATTGTGGAAGGAACCGAGATGCCCTTCAACAGATAACTGGATTAAGAAGTTGTGGTCCATATATACAATGGAATATTTCTCAGCTATCAGAAAGAACAAATTCTCAACATTTGCTGCAACATGGACGGCACTGGAGGAGATAATGCTAAGTGAAATAAGTCAAGCAGAGAAAGACAATTATATGATTTCTTTCATCTATGGAACATAAGAACTAGGAAAATCGGTAAGGGAAGAAAGGGATAAAGAAAGGGGGGGTAATCAGAAGGGGGAATGAAGCATGAGAGACTATGGACTATGAGAAACAAACTGAGGGCCTCAGAGGGAAGGGGTGTGGGGGAATGGGATAGACCAGTGATGGGTAGTAAGGAGGGCACGTATTGCATGGTGCACTGGGTGTTATATGCAAATAATGAATCATCGAACTTTACATCGGAAACTGGGGATGTACTGTATGGTAACTAACATAATATAATTAAAAAACTAAACTAAAATAAAATAAATAGCTAAAAAGCAAAAATAAAAAAAATAAATAAAATACATGGGATCCAGCAAAGTAGTGCATAGATGGAAATTTATAGCTTTCAATGTTTGGATTAGAAAGGAAGAAAAGATTCAAAAATCAATGATATGTCATTCCACTTCACAAAAGCAGCAGCAGAAAATGAATGCCATGTGAACAGAAGGAAGGAAATCACAGAGATAGCAGAAACGAGAGAAAATCATGAAGCAATGATACACCATCATCACCAGCTCGTCCATTGGTAGAATCTGTGCTTCCTACTCCGGCAAAGTTTAGCACTGTCAGATCACAGATCCTTGTTTTTGAAAATATACCAGGGAGTATTTCCACTGAACTTGAACCTGTGAGTACGCTTGAGCGCCTCCTGCCAGTAGATCAACCAGCAGAGATAAACGTTATGAAACTGGCGGGAGTCATTGCCACTGCCTACCGTGAGGAGGTAGGGTAATGGCTACACAATGGAGGAAGCCAGGATCATGTCTAGAAAGCAGGGGACCCCTGAACCCTCTCTTGGTGCTTCCATGTCTGATGACAATGGTGAGCAGGCAAGCACAGGAAACATGGCCCCACCAGGACAAAGCAGACCCCTCAGGGAAGACCTGGGCTGCCCTCCTAGGAAAGAAATCTGCTTCAGCCATGGTACTGCCTAAAAGTGAGGAGAACCAAAGTTGGGTGTTAGAGGACAGAGAGGGTTGAATATCAAATGTTGCCTCAAGACCACTGGGTTTGGAGGGTGTTCCACTCACTATCACGTATTGAGTCTTTCCTGAGTTTTTGGCTGGCTCCTGCCCTGAAGGGGCTCCTCGTATTCACTCATCTCTGACGCTCGGCCACTGCTGCAGGGACCGTTTCCAAGGAGGGTGTGGATTAGTTTTGCACAGAACTTTGCTTCAGCCCACACTGCGTTCCTCTTTCTCTTGCCCTGGGCTTCACCAGTGTGATGGCGTGGGACTGCCGTGGGAACTCCCTTGGTGCTCAAGCATGCATAACCCACAGGGGGCGTGTGTGTGTGGCGGGGGTATGTTTGCAGGGCTAGCTTTGAACAATGGGGATAGGAGTCCCCCGCCCCAGAAGCTCCTGTGTGGTGGATCCCCCATAGCGGTGGTCAACTTAACAAAAACACATCATTTTATTGACTCTCTGTCATTTTCCGCTCCACCCCACCTGCCCTCCATCCCAGTCCCTGGGGTGACCTCCAGGGCGAACTGCCTTCCCACATGCCTTTGTCTTAGCCTCTGCCTGGGACAAACCCATCCTAGCACACGGATCTTTACAGCAGAATGAATTTCCTCCGGCCACCCAGGCCTGCATTCATTCTTAACTTTCTTTAGAAACCATTCAATGCCTCTGAGAGTTAGTGTGCTTGGATAGGGCAATACCACTTCAGAGAATTTAGGCTGGCAGATTTCCCTAGTGAAGCCTTTCTGCTTTGCTGACTTCATTACTAATGGCCCCATTTTTGCTCCTAGTTCTTTTTCTTCTGGGAGTTTGAAATAACTCGCCCAATTTCTTTGAAACAAACAAGCAAGGCAAAAATACAGCTAATCTTTTCACATTAGCCCTGCTCAGAAGGTGCCTGGTAAATTTCCAGCATTTAGTAAATAACCAGTGCATGAAAGTATCCCCCTCTGCCCCGCCTTACCCTTTAGTTACTGTTATTTATTTTCTTTGCTGTTTTAGAGTCTTGAAACCTTGTTTTCTTCCCTTTAAATGACAAAAGACTATTTTCTCTGGCACAGCCCCAGAGCAGAGCAACAGTTAAAGTTGCTGCTATGTGAAAGAGTCCTATTTGTTTAGAAGTTACTCAAAAGGCCGTGAGAGCAGGCGACCTGGATTATAGGAAGTAGCCCCAGGAAACTCGAGAGTATTTTCTTTCCTGTCTTTTTGCCAGGACGCCAGTTTTTCCTTGGCCAATAGTAATTTGCAGCAAGGTCAAGATTCATTCTAGTTGGAATCTCATAGGATATCTGCCACATTTCTTACAAGCGATTGCTCACGCTTAGGAAGCCAGGGGGAGAAACACGGAGGGGAAAACGATGTATTTAGCTTAGGGTTCCCCACGACAAATGGTTCTTGATAATGCCCTCAGGTCCATTTTGGGAGATCAGACTCTCTAACAAAGAAAAGGCATTAACTAGATAAATATACATCCATCATAATTGAAGAGAGATCCAGACTTAAAAATCAAAAAACAAAAACGGAATAAATTTCAAAAGAATACAGCAACTGCCCCCCAACTGAGTCATAAAGAGAAGGGAAGTTAGAAGCAGAAAACTGAAAATCAGGAGACTCACGAGCGAATTCGAGGACATACAGACATTTTAAACAGAAGGTGGCTTGCAACATGCAGAGATGAACGATAGCGTTCTTTTCAAGCCACCATGCAAGGCTCGCAATACAGATTTCTCAAACTGGAAGGTTCCCAGGATTCTGTGATACTGACTTTGGCTTGAGATTTGTGGTTCAGAAGGGGTGGGTTGAACTTGCCCCACTAGAACCGTCTTTGCTATCAAGATTAGGAAATTCCCTGAGTATCGTAAATAATATGGAAGAACATTTCTAAACACAGAAGTACCTTTTGGTATTTACCTCACCTATCTGAATCCCATGAGAATTAAGAAAAACCACCCAAAAGTCAGAAGTATGTAGACTGGGGTTTAAAATGGTTGTGTTTACTTGAAGAATCCCCTCATTGAATTCCACCTCCAGAATTCACTGTTACCTGGTTGTTTCAGTACAGGTTCCTGCCTTTCGGAATTTTTTCCTCAGGAAACATGTCTCCTCACTTACTTCCGGGACAATAGTGAGCTTCTGCCATATCACAAGTCAATCCCAAGAGTCCTGTTCTACATATGACCTTCAAGATCGCTTATTTTACTTTTCTGTTCTAGGATTCATGTGATCACATGTTTTGCATCCATTTGGATTGGCTTTCTATTGCTTTTCACTCTTCCATGTCTTTCGTTCATTTATATCATTTTTATTTGCAGGATTCCAACGCACGAGAAAGAGTAGTTATTAGGACTTGCACCTTAACACATCTAAGTCGTACCAAGTCTAATAGAAGGTGACCTTAAAAAGACTGGTTTGTTTTGCAGATTCCAGAATTTAAGAGGCCCAAAAAAAAAAAAAGTAAAATTTCCCAGCTTCAATTCCTTCATCGGATTAGAGAGGATGAAAAGTGATAACTGAGTTCCCATTCGTGTCAGCGAGGACCTCTGTAGGAAATACATGGTGTCATGGGAGAGGCCCCATACTATCATCTTTCTCTTTTCACCAGCATGATAGCCCTTTGGCAAGTATAACTTAAATAAAGATGAAATCATTATTTAAAAAAATACAGTTGGTTAATGAAGTCAAACAGAGGATTAATGACAAGATTGACTGAACTATTTTCCAATGCATCAACAAAACAGGTAGCTATTTTACAGAACTTTCCATTTTTCAGCTAAAAGGAGAGGCACCATATAGGGATGTCAAGCTGAAACAGAACGAACTGATGGTCACTTTTTGGCAACTCGACAGCTTTCATTCATTCCATTTAAATTCACTAAAAGGATGTCAATATTTTCTGTATCTCAAATTATGTTTCTTCTGCCTACAACTTACTTTCTTGAATTACACAGAATATCTCCTTAGTCTTTCGTATAATTAAATATATTCTTCTCTTCTCATCTATCCTTCCATTTCACAGCTTTGTCTCTGTTTTACATTTTCAGAGTTTAGAAAAACAACATAGAAAAGCCACAAAGCTTACCATTTCCACCAAGGATAAATATAAGAACATTCCCGCAGTAACTGTTAAGATCCAGTTTTGAACACACGGATCAGTTGATACGGAGAGGCCAACATATAGTCCTATGAAGGCAGTGAGAGCACTTATAAAATTCATAAGGATGGCAATCTTAATAGGAAGTCCAGAGCTTAAGAGCACGGCAAAGTCTCCTGAAATTTAAGGGAAAAAGAAAATATAAGCATTGTCTAATTAATGACGCCTTTGCTAGAGTAATGTGCTATTAGGTTGCTTCAAATTTCAGCAACTGGGACCAATTTTACAAGTAAAGTTGACTGACCAGTTGAGAAAACATTTTCTTATATCTCTCTAGAATTCTCATTGTACCATTAGGAAGTTACATTTTAAGGGTTGTCTTCCTTTTACTAGTCCTGAAGCTAGCATATGCCGGGAGGACTGTGACATATTCTTTAGTTCCTGACACCCTGTGACATTTTCAACTTAGATAAGTGCAGAATAAAGCAATTGCTGTTTCCGAGTTTTTAAATGTTTTTGCCTGGAAACTTGCCAGGTGAAATCACATTACGTTGGCTTTTATTATTTACATCTTCAAGAACTCCTCTGGGGAAACAGAGAACTACTTAATATGAGATTTTAAAGTCATTGCAAAAGTTGGTTAGGAAAACCAATTTTTCCTTTAGGAAACGTTTTACTGTCTTGATGATTTTAGAAAACTGACCTTATTCTCGCCACACCTTTCCTCCTAAAGAAGAATGACCTTTTGATCTGAGAGTCTTTTTGGGAGATAGGGAAGGGCTGAAATTCAGTAAAGAGACATTCTGGCGACTCAGTTTCTTAGTTCCGTGGCATAACTGGTCCTAGGAACAGGTCTTAAAACATCTTTGCTGGCCTGCCACCGCCTGTCACACTCCTCTGTGGTTTTATGATAATAGCGAAAGGCAGGGCCACAGTATATGGTACCCAGACCGGGTACATTTTAATGGATTCAGGAAGAGCCTTGAATAACCCTGCTCTGAGAAGGATAGGTGACAGGATTTCGGGCAGTATTCACTGAACACCAGAGGTCAAGGTGGCCCAAAGGGACAGTGTGAACCTGGAAGTGGGGGCAGTAAGATTGCCCAGACCCCCCTCTCTAGGGCATGTGTGTGCCCAGAGCCAGCCCCTGCTCTTTCTGGGCCCGTTTCGGAAATGTCTCTTCTGTCTCCTCTTGTTTCCTGGGAGGAAGATTTTGAATTACAGGGCTATTAAGATTATCCAGAAAAAGAGCTCGATGTACGTCTGCTACCAGACGCCTGTCATTTCAATTTTATGCTTGGCCTTAGATGTTTTATATAAATCAAGTTGATGAAACCATGGTTTGGCTTTAATTTAAAGTTATTTTATTTCATTGGCCTAGTTGCTGACACAATGGGGAAAGTTCCCCTCTTAATGTTTTTTCCCACACCTAATATGCAGATTTTAAAAGTCTTTGCCAAAGTTCTTTAAAATGAGGTTCCTCTGAATGACTGTCTCTCATATAGAACTCTCCAGAATCCAAAACGAGTGACTTCTGGCCCTGGGGAAACATCATAAAGAGTGCATTTCATCCCAAGCTACGGAAGTTTGTTTTTTTTTTTCCTTAGGTGTCTTCTTCTTCCCGTTTCAATAGATGATGAGTGGAAAGTATTCGTCTTTTAATTGTATGTCGGAAAAGATGCCTACAGACCATAGCTAGGAATACACTCTGGCTTTCTCGACAAGCAGGGGACAGCCATGCTACTGTGTGACTTACCCATTTCATGTGGGATTTCGTGACACAAGATGGCAAGTGTGGTAGTCGCTCCTGACTCAGATGAAGATGAGAAGGCCGCTCCTATCACGAGGCCATCGGCAAAATTATGCAGGCTGTCCCCAACCAGTATCATTATGGCTAACAAGCTAACGGTCTTGCCTAAAGAACCAAATAAAGGTGTGAGAAGCATTAAGAGCACACTAGACATTTCATGCAACCCTTCACACACAACCAAATCCCCATCCGCCCTTGACATTCTTACATCGCATCAAATTAAGCTCCGCTTTGTTTCAGCTTTTCATATTAGACAGGACTGGAGAGGCAAATACGGTGATTGACACATTTGGCTGCACGGTCACTGTTTTTCTAACGGATCTGACTAGTAACGAGATAAATTATGTACTGGTATTCACTATTCTGTCACCTTGTTCAGCTATTCCAAAAGAAAAAAAATTAAAATAATATTGTTACAACCTTCCAAAATACCACCAGTGACCTTTACACGTGCATCTGTTGTAAAGCACTTTGAAGTTATTTAAGACCCTCCCCAAGGATGTCATTAAAATGGAGGCTATTTTCCAAAACTGTCTCCTCTGGGTCAGACTGTCCCGGCATTGGTCAGCAGGACTGCACTTCCGCCATTTTCTGCACATTGAGTTTCCCTTCCTGATTGGCGCTCATGGCCCTCCCCAAGTATCTTGTTCTCTCTCCAGCTGTGACCACAACAGAAACACCACCAACTCCACTGGCCCCTAAATTAGCTTTGGAACAATTAGTAATGTCCTTGTCTTTCTGAAAAATAACCTTCAGTACTAGACCAGCTGGATGTTGAACAAAATTAAGAGAAGCTGTTTTCATGGGATTCCATTATGTAATACATTATCTGATTAGTAGACAGTCACTGAAATAATTAATATCATATTTTCGATCATAATTGGGTCCAAGGTTTTAATGGACAGAATTTCTGTTTTCAAAAACCTAAAATTGTATACTAGTATAACCCCCTCATGAAACTGGACAACTAATACATTCAAAGAGTACTCCTGGGATAACACTTATTCTGACAGTAAGCCATCTAGGGATGCCATTTGATAGGAATGGCCATTCAAATCAATTTCCATTGTCTAACACTTCATTAATTACTCAACTTTTAGCCACTGTGTGCCCAGTATAAGTAGCAGCTGCTGTTGCTGTTAGAACTGAACCCAATATTCTAATGATTATACACTCAGTGAAAACAGAAAGGGGTTACCTCCTGGTTTCTGTTACATAGCCAAGGACTACGGGGACACTGCATTATAATATGGTTTTCTGTTTTGCCTGGGAAATACACTTTGACTCATTTCATATCCTGCACCATAAAATAAGTAGCTTCAGTCGAGTAAATGGCAGATAGAGCCCAGACCATCAGCCAGGAGACAGACATACTGACTGCTGTAAATATGGTCCATGCATTTCGCTTCTAAAATTCATGGTTTATTTAGACCTATCACTGTAAGACTAATTTATATCCTTCTTGTGGTCTACTAATTTGCTTTATTCTTTATTAAAAATGAGAAAATTTCAGGCAATGGTCACATAAACACAGAATAAATATCAAATGATTGAATTCAGGGAGTTCTTATTGGCATGGCCTGGAAATTCTCAGAATCTAATAATCCTACCAGGTCGCTTTGCCATGCCTGCCAATTTTCAGAAATAAAGCTCTTCTTTGTGGAAATAAAACAATTTAAAGTGATACATTTGGCAACATTGCAGCATGCAAATAAATTGCGATTTCCATGTACTTTAGTGTAGTTTTGATACAGGTAGCATATCTTCAAATGGAAAATTTTTGCTCAATTTATACTCTGCTAAGAAACAGTGTGGCTATTTTTGTTGTCTATTATCTTATTACCTCTGATTATGGGTTTCTAAATGTCAGATCAGGGACATGCAGCAAGCCACAGGCAAATATACATATTTGTAAGGTAAACGTCAAGAAGCGCACTGTATGTAATGTTTAAGATAATTTACACATTATTCAGTGGAAGATAAGACCAGCATTCACTGGTAATCTAACATACTTACTACAGAATTATCACTATTTTATCTTTGCTGATGTACATGGCAGTCATATTCATTTCCACATTTCTAACCTATCAGAGGTTTTCCATGGTGAAACAGGGGCTGGACCTTGTATCATGTTGCTTTTTGTTTATTTAAATCAGACTGCGGGTAGGATGTTCACATCCTGTCTTCTGAAACACAAGCCGAGTTCCACCAATGAGGTAATGTGAAACAAGTAATCAAATATTTGAAGCTAATTCAATATGTCCCTGGCAAAAGGGCAGTTGAGTAATCAAATTTGGATTTGCTCACTGGGCATTCTGTATGCCAAGCCTGGTATCTGAAGTGGAAAGATATGAGGCCTCCAAAATCCTTGAATAGGACCATCGTTACTCCCTGACCCAGCATCTGCCACCACACTCCTAATGTGACAGGAGGTATCCTTCTCTCCTCTTCCCTTCTTTCAAAAACAATAGAGAAGAAATGCCCACTGCAGACCTACTAGGTGCCAGGCATTCTAGACTCTCTCCTGGAACTAAAGATTTAGAAGGAAAAATATTACTAGCCTTGTCCCAAGAGCAGAATTAGACAGACTACATAATCACGTATTTTGAATCAAATAGATAAATTACTGGGGTTAATACATGTAACACATTTAAAATAGTGATTGTTACAATTGTGTTTGATCTCTAAGTATCTATATCCCCAACCACATTGCAAACTAGGGATAAAGATCATTCTTATTTTATTCTCCAGTGCATGCAACGGTGCCTGAAACACAGCTCATCTTCAAACATTTCTTGAATGAATGCAAGAATGTGAGAGAAGACATAGATGCATGCATGAATGAATGACCGTCACGAAATTGTTGGTCCATGAGCATTCGTTAGTTCCAGTACCGGAGCTTACTAGCTATGTAATTCTGGGCAGTAACTTACCTTCTCTAACAACTGGGATAATAATTGTTCATAATTCATTCAGTCGTAGGTGTATTAAATAAGATAGTCCATGATGTGTTGAGCACTATGCCTGGCATATAATGTTAGCTATTTTTATTACGGGGTAACTAATCTATTATGGTAGGATGGGAATAACTAGTCATGACTGTTTAACATTAAAACACTGAAGTTTGGGGACGCCTGGGTGGCACAGCGGTTAAGCGTCTGCCTTCGGCTCAGGGCGTGGTCCCGGCGTTGTGGGGTCGAGCCCCGCATCAGGCTCCTCCGCTGTGAGCCTGCTTCCTCCTCTCCCACTCCCCCTGCTTGTGTTCCCTCTCTCGCTGGCTGTCTCTATCTCTGTCGAATAAATAAATAAAATATTTAAAAAAAAAACACTGAAGTTTGTGTCACAAAAGGGTACTATCAGTAAGAAAAACTGGGCAGATTTGGAAGTAACAGATGAAAACTGAAAGAGACCAAAAGAATTCAGAAAATTATTCAAAAACATAAGCCAAAAGGAATAAAGTCGTATACAAAATTGGTACATGAAATTCAGAAATAGAAAAAAAATCACAGAATGAAAAAGGATTGGTTGAAATTTATATGAACAAGTGAGTTATAGATAAGCTATGAATGATGCGTTATCTCTGATTTGACCTCCACCGTCCCAGGGACAACATCACACACGAGACAGACATTGGTGCTAAATTTCAGTAGCCTTGACAGAAGTCTCCAGACTTCATAGAGAAAGAAGTCAAAGGCTCAATCATCATGTAAGCATGATTTTTTTTTTTTAATTTTTGGCTGACACGTGTTACGTTAGTTTCAGGCACACAACACAGTGATTCCGCAAGTTGATGCCACATGCTGCACTCATGATTTTAAAGGATCCCTGATCACTGCATATGGATTTACAGCAATTGTAGTTCTCAGAGGATCAGTTTTCAACGGTTTCGGAAAACATCATTTTTAAAGAATGGAGTACGATTAACGTTAATGCACTGTGTGTGTCTAAGACTGATAGGAATGAGTATTACACATTTTCTCATAAAGGCTAAGGTAAGGAAATACAAACCCAGGAAGAAATCTCTATGATTTCCACACATTGTTTTCAAACAGACATAACCTTGTTCTGGGCTACTTTCTATACTGAAAGTTTAGCTCTTGAAAACTGGTACTCACATTTTCTGTTGGAGGCTGTCATACTGCCCACAGGAATTTCAGCTGCCTGTGAATCTTCTGGGCCTTTCTATTTTAAAGTGAAAAAAAAAAAAAACTGATGAAAGATCAGCAATGCTCATCATTGTGTTGTAAAAATGAAACATCTGGAGAGTTATGTTGATTTTTAAACATTTGAATACTCTAGGGTGTCTCAGAACTTCGAAATTTCATAGGCAAGTATAGAAGGTAAAGCTGAAGGGCTGGGAGCAAACTTTTGGCCCTGTGTACCTTTAGACAAAAATAGCCCTCTTACGTAGATCAGAACCTTCCACACAGAGCCGGAGGCTACCAAGACAGTCTGTAATTCAGGCTCTTAAATTATGCAAGCCTTTAAGAAACCCAAAAGCTGTAGAAAAAAACGATTCTTGATTCTTGACCTAATTTGACACTTCTGTATGGTGGACTGTGGGTCTAGGATTCAGTTTCTGATCTTAAAGCACATCATATATTGTGGATGGAGAACAAGCTTGTGCAACGCCTCCAATATTCCTGAGAGCATAATATTCTGTTTGGGGGGCTTTCGTCCACGAGTAGAAGAATCTCACTGATTAAGAAAGTACATCAACAGACTTAGAAAAGATAAATATAATACATTTTAAGCTTTTTTAATACTCTTATAGGACAGAGAAGTACGATTTTGAAATTGACTTCTGTGAATTAAGATTAGGTGATTTTATTTCTGAGACTGACTCATGGATCAATTTTGGGAAAGTCACTTCCCTTCCACGGGCCTAAGATTCTCATTCTATGATGTGAAAGAATACCTTTCTTTCATAAGTAGCCCCCGCTTTTCTGAAGCTCATGTAACACCCCCTCTGCTTTTACGAAAAACCTCACTAGGGCCTGTTTTCCCCGAACTGAAAGAAATCCAAAGAGGACTTTTGCTTTTATGAAAAAAAGCCAAAAGCACCAACAGCATTCAGCGTCCGTTTTGTCGCAAGGCTGAAGAGGCAGCGCCCACCTCGGCCTTGAGTGGCGCCACCAAGCTCTTTCCCCGGGAACTGCACTCAGCATCTCAGCATCAAGCCACCAGGGCTTTGAACGGTACCTGTGAGCGTCTGTGCTTTATCCAGATTTATTGTGCGCACCCGTTAGCAAAAGGCATTCTAAGGTATCAAAAAGTCCTAAGAGAGGTTATTTTTTGTGTCCGGGAATGCTCACACATTTTCCCATGTAAATTAATAGTAATGGCTTCTTCACTTTATACCATTTAGGCTTACAAAAGATTTCACAGGAATGCTCTATTTTCGGATAGTGAGGGAAACCTGTATCTGCCTATTGAACATGTCCTTTTAAAGGAACATACACAAGGGCGCCTGGCTGGCTCAGTTGGAAGAGCNNGCGTGTGACACTTGATCTTGGGGTCAAGAATTCAAGCCCCACATTGATTGTAGAGATAACTTAAATAAATACACTTCCAAAAAAAACACAAAAAAACAGAAGCATATTCATATAATCCCATCACCCAAAGTTGTGAAAACCTGGAGGCAAATGTAATGTGAGGCATAAGCATCGTTTTTAAAAACGTGAAACAGAGAAAGTAAACTTGTATCTCACATATTAGAACAGTAGCAGATACTTAAAAGATGCTATAATGGGCTATTTTTGGATAAGTGACTGAAAAGTAAGGTAGGACCTGAAGGATATCGGATAAGAGTGAACAAGAAAACAATGTGATTTTTTTTTTTTACATTACATCAAAAGCCTGATTAAAATCAAAAGGTTCTATAGTGCTATTAACAGACAGGAGTTCAAATATTTATTCTAGAATTTTTTTTCCCAAAAGACTATATACTATGTAAAGGAATTTAGAGGTAGGCATCCAGGACTCCTTGATTGGTGAGAATTATGAGTTCCCCT
The DNA here is from genome assembly GCF_017311325.1 of Ursus maritimus. NCBI lineage: Eukaryota > Metazoa > Chordata > Mammalia > Carnivora > Ursidae > Ursus > Ursus maritimus. Next base: position 16,977,777 of record NW_024425675.1, read on the forward strand.
CCTTCCTGAAAAAACCAGGAAATTGAACCAAACAATCCTAAATGCTCATATTATTTTTACTCACTTAAGGGTGATCTTGCAGCTAAAATAACAAAAGGAATGGTGAATATACTCTTAGTGAGCTAAATATTCAAAGAGCTCAAAACTCACTAAGTTAGCATCAGCGATTTGCTTAAATACATCTTGGGCTTCTGAAGCCCTTCACTGAAACAGAAGGAATGAAGTCAGCCTGAAAGTGATTTTTAAAACTAATCTCAGACTGACACGATCTTCTTCCGAGCCACATGTGAAGTATCTACGCAATCAACATAATAAGGCTTTTAAAATTACTGTTTAAAGGGATGGTTTTGTTCATATTTGAGTCAGGTCTAGATGCACGATCTCCCAGCTGACTTCCCTTTGCCCCTGGCTCAGCTTACTTATCTCTAGGTTAGGAATCTATCCTTGAACTATAAACACCTCCCCCAAGGCCATGGTTAGAGGAGGCAAGTTTTCTATTACTTGTTACTTTCGAATTTTTTCCTGTCCCTTTACTTGTTACTTTGAGAATTAGAGTGGGAACATTGTTTTAAACCTGATTGGAGGCTGTGTTTTGCCAATTCTCATGGAACATTTGTCCTGGAAAACTAAATGTAACAGAAGCCACTTACTGTAAGACATCTTATGGGACAGAATCGGTTCTTTTCTGCAGTGTACAATGATTACCCCACTGCTAGACGCACTAATTCCTTGCTCAACATTTATTTAGCCCCATCTAGTCATGGCTAAGGATGGAAAACCTAAAGGTCAACTGGCTTATGCAAACTTGTAAACAAAATGAACCAGATGTATTTATGTCGATCTGATCGTATGTGTTTCAAAGTGGTGTAGATAGCAAGGATTTGAATTTGTGGAAAGGCTTTTTCCTCTTTAAAACAGCTTTTAGGTGCTGGGCAAGGTTTTCCAAACTACTTATCAGGGTTAAGAAAGGCAAATCAGGAGTGGATTTGTTAATCTATCCTACTGATTTTCATCTATGCATCAAGGAATGAAGGAAAGAAGGTAATCAAATCAGTAGAATACCTCAGATCAGTCACCTACCAACTGGATAGTTGAAGCAGATTTGCCTCTGCCTGATTGGTCACTTAATTCAGAGTTGAGCGCAAGGTGGTGGGAATGTCCCACATGCCCATTAACCAAGGACACGCCCTGCTGGACGAGGATGGTTTACAATTAGTGCTGAAGCCGGAAGAACACAGGTGCAGCCTCTGTCAGTTTCATGGTCCTATTTCACACTTTGCCTACTGGCCAAAGCGGCAGGTGGCGCACACAAAAAAGCACTGGGAGGGGCGCCTGGGTGGCTCAGTCAGTTAAAGCGTCTGCCTTTGACTAAAGTCACAATCCCAGGGTCCTAGGACCGAGCCCCACCGCGGGCTCTCTACTCCACAGGAAGCCTGCTTCTCCCTCTCCCTCTGTCTGCCACTCCCTTGCTTGTGCTCTCTAATAAGTAAATAAAATCTTCAAAAAAAAAAAAAAAAGCACAAGGAGAATTTCATCATGATAAATACTTGCTAAAAATGTCTCACCTTCGAGAAGCACAGGACTGCTCTGAAACATCGTTCATATTCCAAATGCCTTAAGAATGAAACTTTAAATGTCTAGTTATGATTTTAAACGACTTGAACAGTGATAGTTTTTATGTTGTCTTTTGTAGTTACCGAAAAATTATATTTACTACAAAATTAAATTTTGCATTCTTTCTGATGGGGATACCAAAGGGATGAGAACTGAAACTATATTATACCCTGTAACTATGAAATTAATATTTTCAGAAATATATTCATCCACGAAAGCACTTGTACCTTCTAAAACATTTGCATTCCCTTTATTTTACTCCATATAATGAGTCTTGAAATGCTGGTCTTAAAACTCGTTCTAAGTTCCCTGACAAGTCCAAGGACAATGCGAAGAAGCTCCCCACATTTTTGGATGGCTAGCATTTATCACTCATTTCTATCCTGGTTAAATTTCTAATGGTTACACATAGGTTGATATGTTGACCTTGCCGTTTAATTTTCCCAGGCCGAGAATGCTAATCTATTGTGGACACAGGGGATCTATTATTGTCCTTTGTGCTTACTGAGATGAGAACCCCTTTTGTGGAGGTTGAGTTGTTGAACGTGCAAGGGTTGGGACTGTGATCAAAGCTAACATTCCTAATTTCTGAATTCCTATAGCATCCTGCTTCATTCAAAAAGAAAATTTTGGCTGCATTTTATTTACTGCGAAAAGTTTCAACTAGACGGAAAAGCTGAAAGAACGGAAATGTGCTGAGATACTCACTCCCAAGGTCGTACCATTAACATCTGACCACAACCATTTTACCACCTCTCCATCTGTCATCCCTCCGTCCATCCATAAAACCATCCTATTTTTTGATGCACAGAATTTGAATCTCGGATAAATTGGGGAACACTAATAGAGAAGTGCTGGATATTTTTAAAAACTCCTTAACTTGTCCCTGAGCACGGACATTATAAATTATGTGAACAAGGAGAAAGCCAGAAAATAAGTGGAAAACCACGGAGGACCGTAGAGCCTCAGGGCTCTGTAAGGAGAATTTGCTTTCCTTTAGTCTCCTAGAGCAGTTTGTAAGCATTTACCTTTTTAGCCATCCCACCGGTTACTCTACTGTCTGATAGGATAATGTGTAAGAGCAAAACAAATCCATTGAAAAATGATACTTCATTTTACGTTTCATCACAGACGTGGAAACTGACCAAATAAGGCCCAATGGATGCAATTATTCAGCTGAAAAAAAAAAAAAAGATCTGCCACGAATCCCATTTCTGAGCTCCTTGTTTTGATAATTTGAAATGCTCTTAGGATAGAAAATGATGGGTAATTTTGTGAATTTTCAAAGTTTTTGTCTGCATGTTTATTTGGTTTTGGTTAGGAAAGACATCCAAAACGCTGATTAGTAGCTAGGCCTTTGGGCCTCTTCATTCCAGACATGAAATAGTCCCCTGTTTCTAAACTAGCCACGAAGGTCAAATAGCGGGTTTTAACAAGGACCTTAACAGGCCAGCAACAGATGTTTAAACAATTAATAACCATACTTGCAGGGAAGCTGCCAGTCAGAATGATCTATGTATCCTGGAAATCAGAGCCCCATCCCTTACCTAGGGAACTTTATGAAGATGTCAATTACTTTTCGACAAGGACTTTGGAAATGAAAGATGCATATTATGAATCTCTAAAGAAAAAGAAAAAGAAAATTTAAAATATACCTTGGTATTTGGTGATACGAGAAGAATGAAACATTTTTCTATCAAAAAAAATCCATGGATGCCTCCAATTAATCCTAACAGTTTCCAAATATGGCCTTTGCTTTCATGGAAATGTCCAAACTCTGAGCCATCCTGCTTATGTAAACTAAGAACCTTTATTAAAAAAAGGGGGGGGGAGACACAAAGAAATAACTTTAGATGACTTAAATATTAATGAACAGGTCCGGTATTGAATATATTCACCTTTCCTTCTGGGGAACCCCATGACAACTGTGGAATCATTCAAAGCCCAGTTTGCTCTTAGTTGTAGGAATGCTTCCCCTACATGATTTGACCAGGGTCAAACAAAATGTGTACACGAGAAAAGAAAAGAGAACCACATTTTCATATATTCTCAGTCCTTTTACCCCCATCAAGAGTTCAATCCGTATCTGTTTACACAGCAAGTCTTTATAACAGATCCAGAAGAAACATAAAGATACATTTCATTCAAGGTTCATTCCCCCCATGCCCCACTGCAATTAAAGAAAACTTTTAATAAATGTTCAGATAAGTGAGAAATCTGCCTGAATGACTTCTTCCATGGAGTGTACACTGTCTACCCAGCAACACTGTCAGCTCTCTGGGAAACAAAAGGATACAGGAAATGCATTAGGAATTTTCCTCTAGTTGACTCACCCCATTGGTTGACCTCATGATTTCTTGTGAGCTAGTAAATCAGCATGTATCATATTCCCTCCCCAGGAGAAGGCAGTTTGGGAAACAGCCAGTGGTTTCTACATTTAGGATGTTACTGACCACCAAAGTAAAAAAAGGAAAAAGAAATTGTATGCATCCATTCTGTACCTATATGTGTTCATACGTACATGCATGTAAGTGTGCATAGACGTATACACATGAGTGCATGTGTGAGCGTACATATGTATCCAGGTATATACATTGAGTTTATGAACATAACTAAAAACCAATATATGTTACTCAACTTTTCCTTCTGGTAAAGACATTAAAGGAGACCCATCTAATATTAGTGATTACTATTATTTCATAAAATAATGGACACGGTAAGGTTACAAAACAAAGCAGAAACCCCACAATCTCAGAATAAAATGTAAACCTTTAAGTTGAATACATTTTGCTAGTGGAAAAAAGAAACTCAAGACAGTCGTATTTTTCTCGTTTCTGTGCAGCCCTGTGACCACCAGCCACAGATCACGGTCAGGAGCCACTGATTTTTCCAGCTTTCTAAACACTTGTACTGCACCTTTCTTCCTTTCCCCAGTAACCTTTGTCCATATCTTTTCCCTCAAATGAAACAGTCGCCTTCTAATTTTCATGAAACCTAGCTAATCTTTTAAGCTCCAGTCTGGAACACGTCTCTGCAGAGCCAGCTGACACCGCCACCCCCACCCCCCCAAGTCCATGCCTGCTGCCCAGAGCCGCATGCCCCCATTGGGGGAGGTTAGGAAGCCTTTGCTGTTTTGCAGAATCCTCGGCAGTGAGCAGCTCTGCAACCACTAAAGGGACCTAGGAAAAGGCCTTGTCCACTGCCTCAAGCCAATAAGCCCTGAAATATTTCCAGAAAATTAGATTACAAGGGAAATTAAAACAAATAATGGTTTCATTTTCCAATGCTCACTTTGTGATTTTCAGAACATCTAATAATTACTGAGCCTCTGAGCAACAAGAGTGACCCTGTAGGAAATTGCCAAAGGCCTGTGGAAATTTTTAACATCTCTGGCTTTGCAAGAGGGGGGTTCATTTGCCCATCATTATCCATCCCAAGAGATCTCAGAGGGAAGAAACAACCTCATCGGAGCCCCTTCTGCCTGAACTCTTGCATCTCAGATCTGACAAAGAGCCTCAGAAGAATTCAGCAAAGAGCCAGCTTCCTGGGGCTTACACTTTCCTTAAGGAAAATCTAGATGTTCGTAGGCAAAAAAGAAATTCATTTTCATGGTTCAAATGAAAAGAGCTTACTGGTGGTGCGATGACAGAGGTGTGGGCAGCAAGGGGAGGAACAAGGGACAACGAGCCGCCCAGAAGCTAGCAGGCCTAGGAAACCATTTTCACGCTCAGGGCAGAAAGGGCAAGGGTTGGAACTAATGTTTCTGCAGCTCAGGGGGAGGTGGAGTGGGGGTGGGGGGGCTCCCAGGGAGCTGTAGTACTGTAGGTAATCAGCTGCTTCTAGAGCAAGTGCAGAGCCAGGAGCCCGTGGGGAAGAAATACCCCTGCTACTCTCTCCTCCGCTTTTCTGTTGTGCCTCCCATTGGCTCAATCCAAACAACAATTCAGCCCACAAGGAAGCTGAGGAGGTGCCATCTTCTGGGGCAGGAAAAAAAACAGCAGAGAGGGCAGAGAAGGGACAATGAGCGTTGGGGACAATTGGAGAAAACAGCACAACATCTCGCAGCCCATTCATTTTTATTTAACAGATAATTAGTGGATACTTCCTGAGTTTTTCTTAATGGGAATCTGCATCTGATTACTGTTTTTTGTTTATTGCAAAAATAAGAATAATACGTGGTGAACCTAAGGATTGATTCTCTCATTTCCCCTGTAAGTGCTTTGGGGAAATGATACTTATTTCCAAGGAAGACACTGGCCAAGTCACCGTGAAACTTTGCCTCCAGTGACTCAATGGAAATGGAAATGAGAAACACCCCATGGAAAAACAGACAAGAGCTACCTGAGGGATAAGGTGGAGCAGAGCGTCCCCAGAAAGCGTCCCGACGGCCAGACCCACGAAGAGCTGTAAAATAAGCCTGTAGTTCTCCTCACAGCTGTGGAATAGAATCAGCGTCGTCCCGAGCATGGAGCCCAGTGTGAGCAAGGCCACGGCCGCTGTGCTGTAGCCATATTCTAAGCCAAACAGAGAGTGCAAAGCAGTCAGAGCTCATCATCCGATCAGTGGTGCCCCAGCCAGTGAAAATGCCAGAAAAATCCATCTTGCAATACAGCTGATAGGGATATGGATTGTTATGTGAGCGTTTGAGTGCGTAAAAGGTCTTCATTTTTAAAGGAAAAGAATGAAAAGACTTTCACCATTAACCTTGTTACTTTGAAGTGACCCCAACTACCCCCTACTAAAATCACTACAGCAACAAGGACCTAGCCAAAGAAATTAACTTCTCTCACTTTAAACCACAACATCTGCGGCCATACACTGGTAATGATTTCCTTCTAATGCCGTTTAAACCTTCTGAAGTCAAGGAAGCAGAGTTGCAGAGGGAGCACAGGGTTTGGGGCCGTCGAAGACCTATGCTGCTTTCTGTACAAGATGACTACTTTCTTCCAAAAGTTCTTAAAATTATTCATAATGTCAAAAGTGTTTATTATTCTCAGTGCCTAAAATGAGCGCTTGTATTAGGAAGAGCTGATCAATGAATGCGTAATAGTTGTTAATATGAATTTCGACAGCCTACATTTTAAATTATTGCAATCATGTTTTAGAACCTCTAAATTGATCCCATGTTTCTAGGTTTCTAAATTTTCAAAAGATAATCAGGAAGTGTAATTTTTAAGATTACTCAAACAAAAACAAACATGAATGAGGGAAGAAGCAGCAAAGAAGGAAAGAGATGAAAAGAGAGTGGAGAAAATGGCTTTCAGTTTCAAGTACAGTTGACCCTTGAACAATGTTAAGCTAGAGAAAAGAAAATGTCATTAAGAAAATCGTAAGAGGGTATGTCTGGCTGGCTCAGTTGGTTGAGCGGGTGACTCTTAATCTCAGGGTCGTGAGTTCAAGCCCCACGTAGGGCATAGAGCCTACTTAAAATAAAAATTAAAAAGAGAAAGAAAAGAAAATCATAAGAGAAAATACATTTACAGTACGGTACTGTATATATGTATTTAAAAATCTGCATATAAGTGGACTTGTGCCATTCAAACCCGTCTTGTTCAAGGGTCAACTGTGTAAATGATTTGGGGATAAAGAGTTTTCCAGGCCACCATTTTCCTTTGGTTGCAAACATTCAGAGCAAATACTCTGTCTTCTACTTATTTAGAAATTACTAATAAGCCACAGCAAATTGATTTGTAAACAATGAAGGAAGGCAATTACAAAATTAAACCATCATTTCCTTTAGTGACTACAGATAATAAGTTAAATCCAACAATTCAGTTATCATACTAAATTAAAGCCCATTGTAGATTTTAAGAAACGGCCATCTTAAAATTTGTTAAAATAGGAAATATTCTATTCTTATCATTCTTGTACTTTTCTGAAAGGTTAACCTTTATTGTCTTAATGATACTAGCTGGCAACATGGTAATAATCTTGTGTTTTTAAGAGGACTTTTATTGAATTATAAGTTCTAAATTATACAGGAGTCTAATATTAAAACAGTGTCAGCAATGTACTCAAAAGAGGCAACAAGCTTTCAAATTTTAATTTTCCCACTCTTAACACCATGCTTCACTTCTAGGAAACCTCTGTAAGGCTGTTGTTGTACAATGGATATAGAGTTACGGTTTTGCAAGATGAGAAAGTTCTAGAAATTTATTGCACAATAATGTGAAAATATTGAACTATACACTTAAGAATAGTTAAATTTCATCTCAATTTCAATTTTTTACCACAGTTAAAATTTTTGTAAATAGTAGAAATGGTTTGGAACGGTCATAGACCCAGAGGTTTTATTTTGTTCTGACTTAATAAAAATACCTATGTTATAAAAACATCCCTGGAGATACTTAACCAAGGTTCATATCCCACTCTTCCACAAACAGCCTCTATATTGGAATGTCATTCTTCTCACTGAATACATAAATTAAAGACATTCAAAGGATGTCTAATAAAGTTCAAAGTTGCCACATTTTTATGATAGCTACAGAAGATCAGAGAATGTTGAGGATTCACAGGCATAAATTAAGGTGTGGCATTTCCCAGACAAAAGGCAAAGTTTTCCAGTCCTTTCCTATTCTTCTACTCCTCTTCCCTTTGTCCTGAGGGCAACTACAGTGTGGCCTTGGAGGGGAAGGGACCCTTCCTAACTTGAGAGCTTAGAAATCTGTTTAGGTCCTCTGTGAATCAGATTTCACCCACTCTCGTGAGGCAAAGAGAGCCTGAAAACCATAGAATCTGACATTCATGGCCACGGGACTCTGCTCATCACCCCAGGTCCTCACAGAGGTGTCATGGTGTCCCGACTGGAGTCAGGCAGCCTGCAGACGGGTTCTGTATAAATGTTTCCCATCATTACAGTAGAACTTGACCTCATCGTTAAATTCCTAGCCATTCTTGAGAGCTTGTTTGGAGGTTCTAGCAGGGAAGCGCAACTACTGGTATACCCTTGACCGAAGAACGGTCCTCCTCTATCGGGGAAGGTCGTCCTCTTCGACCAAGCATGCAGCTTCGGGAGGGACACACATGGAGTGGTGAGGGAGGAAGGGGACACCCGCCTAGCCAGCCAGATCAGCTGAATCAACCCTGGCGATCAACGGGTTGACAGATGTTGCAGCCAGATAGCCCTCACATCCAAATTCCTAGCCATTCTTGAGCAGCTCCCTTGAACAAGTCTGAACCTGATTTACACATCCTGGAAACCCACGTGCAGGTGGTGCTTAGAGGTCAGGTTCCAACACAACACTGCTCTTCCTAACATCTCCCCTGCCTCTGTCTTCATCCCACATTTTCCGTTGTTTACACCTTTCCCTTAAGTTACATAATGCAACATTTTAAATTCAGCACAGTAATGCTTTTCTGGGTTCTATGGTAAGTGTGATTTCTCTGAATTGTTCTCAGGAAGACCATTCCGCAGAAAGTCCAGGTGTTCATTAGAAAGATACACATTTCTCACAGATCTTCAGTTCAGAAAGCTATTTCCCGGGTGCCCGTATGTAGCAGATACTCTGCCCAGGGCAAGTGGGGGGGGGGCATGTAAATATGTTCATGGAGGCTCCTAGGTGCCACGGTCTGTCCCCCTTCTCCATTTCTGAGCTATCGCTGACCACCAGGTGCTGAATTATTTTGTTTTACAGGTTTAATGAAGCTTTTTTCCCTTCAGTGAACGTGGAGTCTTAGATATGTAGGTCTGGAAGGTTTTTGTTCACATAAAATCTTCAAATGAACCACTTAATGCTGCAGAATTCCCAGTGTGTTAGAAGTGCGTAGCTGGACAGTTCATCCCTGATGGGCATTGCAAGACTGTCTCAAAGAGAAAGAAAATGCTCTGAAAAAGCCTGCATAAGGCCCTCAGATCACTGGTAATAGTTAAAGCGTGCTTGTGTTAACTGTCACATTTTTGCTATCCATCATGGATATTTTTGGCCACGATTTCTTCTTCTTATAAACATACAGTGCTTTCCGTTACAGAACATATGTTTGTACACATTATCCCATTTGAAACTTACAGCCTCCCTGGGAAGCGTTATAGCGGAGCTCACCTACTGTAGTGAATCAGGGGGTTACAGGTGAGGGCAAATATCCAGCCTTTACTTCCTGCAGGTGCCGGCCAGCTCTGGGAGGCTGGCAACTCCCTCCACGGTCACTTCCACCCCACAGGAGCTCTTTGGTTTACCCCAGCGTGCCTTTGTTTTTTTAAGTGCATCACAACGTGTGAAAGGATGGGAAGCTCAGGGAAATAAAGAGAGCTTAAGACCACTGAGTTGGCTGAGGCTAGAAAGCAGGACTCAACTTTACATCTCTGGTCCCATCGCTAATGTTTTTCTCTTATACCATGCCACTTCTCAACTAGAAACTTTGAAGTTGGTCCATGACTGAGTCCAATAGAGAGGATAAAATCAATTTCTGTAACTTACATATAAAATAGAAAATATTCAATGAAAGGTAATGTAGCATAGTGGCTGACAGCAAGGACTCTGGGGCCAGCTTGCCGGGTTTTAAATCCAGACTTCATCCCTTACCAGCTGTGTGTCCTTGGGCAAGTCACTTAACTTCTAGGTGCCTGTTTCTTTATCTGTAAAATGGGGACAATAATAGTGTCTAGCTCATGGTGGTGTTGTGAGGATTGAATGAGTTGAGAAACGTAAAATGCTGAGAATAGCGCCTGGTATATAATACGTATCCTACGGTCACTGTTATTACATTATGTGCACTAACTTTCCCAGGGAAGAAGCACAACTTACTCTCCAGAGTGGTGGGTGGCAGCTTTGCTTGTTGGTTCTCAGGGAGCTGGCAAGAGCAGCTGAGTAATTGCTGGATGATTCCCGGACTCATTCGTTTAAAGTCTTCCTTGGAAATGGGTGAAAGGCTGTTCTGCAGAAATATCTCTGCCAGCTGCCCCGCAGAGAAGCAAGGCTGTAGGGGGAAAACATCGTTACTAATCTCAGCAAACAAATTTCCCATCGATTGCCATTCCTGAGAAGTCAGAGCTAAACAGAATGGCTAAACAGGACACCAGAAGCCATTGCTACATGTTTTCCCCCGCAATCTTTTGTGCATGCATAATTTCCAAGGATTATTTTAAACCTCTGATCTCACTTTCATTTTGAGTATCATGTAGTATGAGTTTTGCACCCTTCCTCCTTTCCTGGAAACATGGACGGTATTTTACAACACGTTGAATGGTTTTATTACCAGCCTTCTAAGGCAGCCTTGATGCTTTCCTTTTTTTTCTTTTCAGTGGGGATAGCTTTGTCTCAACAAAGTCGAGATTTCATAAGATAAACAGGAGCTCGGAGGTAACGAGATCATTGTCTTTAATATTCTCTGATTGAACAGCCTGTGTAGGCAACATGTATTTTCAAAAGCAATAAAAGTAAATATTTTAAACAGTGAATGCTGTGTCAACCAGCATGTGTGTAAACACTAAATAATGTGGATACCTTTGTGCCTGACCTCCCTTCTCCACAAAAACTGTTGAAATCCTTATTATTGTGCACTGCTGCTTCTCTAAATCCTTGCAGTTTTTCTTTGTTGTACAGACATAGTCATAAGAGATAAGGATTACAGATAAACCACAAATGCAACAGGGCTCTCCAAATTGCCACAAGGAATTTGTGCAGAAGTGTTCAGGGCTGATTTTGTGTATCAAAAATTACATTTAGAAGTTTTAATGTGTCTATAGTTCCATGAGCACAAATGGTGGAAGCAAACCCTAGTGCAATGTCTGCGAGCTTCAGTCACGATCAATAAGGTATTTGAAGAGAACCAGTGATTTACCCAGCGTGTGGGATTTGCTCTGCTGGAGAATGTAGGGATTTTTAACAAAAGCACAGTGCTGATCAGAAAATGATGACATATTTGCTGGGTTTTCCCCACATACATTTTTGGGGGGATGAATCCACGAATAAAAAACGTTTTATCCCGGGGCGCCTGGGTGGCACAGCGGTTAAGCGTCTGCCTTCGGCTCAGGGCGTGATCCTGGCGTTATGGGATCGAGCCCCACATCAGGCTCCTCTGCTGGGAGCCTGCTTCTTCCTCTCCCACTCCCCCTGCTTGTGTTCCCTCTCTCGCTGGCTGTCTCTGTCTCTGTTGAATAAATAAATAAAATCTTTAAAAAAAAAAAAAAAACGTTTTATCCCGATCAGGAGATGTTTGGTTGCAGGGAAGAGAACCCATTCAAATCAGTGAGAACCAAGAGGAGATGGTACTGGAAGGACGCTAAGGATCTCTGAGATTGAAAAGGTAGCCACACCTCAAAAGGAACTCAACTTGAAGCTAGAAAATCAGAACCAAAGATGTTTCTGTCTCTGTGTCTTTGGAGCCAAGTATTTTCTCCTGTTTCCTGCTGCATATATCTATTTCCTTTCGCGGTCCAGTGTTCTCTCCTTTAGTAAACACACGGCCATATAAGCCCCAACGCTGAAGCGACCTCTCAGCCCACAAACCCAAGACTGCGTTGAGTCTGCAAGTCCCGACAGATCGGATTGCTTCAGCAAAGCCACAGACGGGCTCTCTCGGGTCAGACGTCCCTCGGTTCAATCAGTATTGCCCACGAGAGAGGAGGTGGAATCATACTGTTCAGACATGGCTGCCAGCCTCACGCCTGTGGGTGAGGAAGGCATTTCTCAGAAAAGGACTGGGCAAAACTCCAAAAGGTTTCTACTACAAAAAAGCAACAACAGAAAGTTAAACTTGGGTTTTTCTTTTTCCCTTTGTCAAAATAATTTGTGCCAAAGACACAAATTTGCACCATTTGTTACTAATGGAATATAATTACTTCGCCATTAAAAATACTGACAACAACAAAGGGAAACTGGCAACAGACTTTTGATGATGAATCCTTTGTAATAAACATTCTCATTGAAAAGTGCTTGACTGGTAAGTAAAGCAGTGCAGAGACAAACATGAACAGAATGTCATGCATCTTTCACCAGTTCACTGCCAAGAAACTGAAGCCTTCTGGTCTTCGACTACCTTCTCCTGCAGTACGGATATTCTATTAGAAGCTTCTGTGCCCTGATCTTTATTTGCTATTCCTGTGCTATTTAGGTCATTTGTTTGTTTTAAATTTCTTCTGAAGTCACTAACACAAACGTCCTTAATGGTGATTCATTATATTCTATAAATCTGAAACCCCAAATGTGTTTAATAAAGAACAAAACGGATGAAAATTTAGATTACCCAGCCAATAACCTTTACAATGTCTTTATTCTTTTGCATAAAACTTCGATATATGTGTGTCCTTGTTTTGATGTCATCAGACTTCTATGGTAACTTTATAAACATATTCTAAAACAGTAGTTCATGAACTTTAGTTTTGAGAATCATTTGGAGGGCTTGTTAAAAGAACGCTGGGCTCTACTTTCAGAGTTTATGATTCAGCAGATGCTGGGGTGGGATCTGAGAATTTGCATTTCGAAGGAGTTCCCAAGTACAACACTTTGAGAACCACTGGTCTAAATAACATAGGCAGGATCTTCAGGTCTGGTCTATCTTAGGGTCCTATCAAGAATCACGAGGAAAGGGGCGCCTGGGTGGCACAGCGGTTAAGCGTCTGCCTTCGGCTCGGGGCGTGATCCCGGCGTTCTGGGATCGAGCCCCGCATCAGGCTCTTCCGCTAGGAGCCTGCTTCTTCCTCTCCCATTCCCCCTGCTTGTGTTCCCTCTCTCGCTGGCTGTCTCTATCTCTGTCAAATAAATAAATAAAATCTTTAAAAAAAAAAAAAGAATCACGAGGAAAGTGACATGTTGGGACAGAGAAGAGCCATTTGCATTCTTAGCACAAGGAAATGACTATTACTGTTCTTAGAAGTCACATGCCTTAAGTAGACAGATCGTAAATTTTAAGAAACAATTTTCATTCTTTATGAAGATAAGGTCTCATGAGGCAAATTTGCTCCCTTCCTAAAAGCCAGCCCTGATGAAGCATCTAAGAAGATTCGACAAAGATTAACATAGGCATCAGCTCTCTTCACTATGAGTTGAATACAATTAGCATGAGTTTGAAAGAATCAATGTGAATACATGTCTTTATGTCATATATATTTATTTATATCGTATCTTTATCATATATACGGAAGTAACAGAAATCTACTTTTTAAAAAATCTAATATTCTAATTAATAATCTATTTTTGTCTAAAATCAAAACAAGCAAACAACAACAAAAAAAGAGAAACAGACTCGTAAATATGGAGAACCAACTAGTGGCTGCCAGAGGGGAGGGTTGGGCAGAATAGATGAAGGAGATTAAGAGATACAAACTTCGGGGGAGGGAGGGGGATATAGGATACTGCCCAATCATGTATACATAACTCACAGGAACAACATTCTGCATGGTTAAGAATCTGTAAGGGTTTCTGCCCTTTTAAGGTACAGTACTTTGCTCACCTAAGATACAAATAACAAAAATAATTTTATTTAAATCAACATTTCCCAAACAATAGCACAGCTATTAAGAGCACAGAATATGTTATTAGACAAACTATGTGTATGTCCTAGTTTCTGAGAACTGAAGTAATTATTTATTAGTTCCATGTCTCAATTTCCTCATCTGTAGTATGGAATAATGTACCCTAACCTCATATAGTTGTGATAATAATTAAATGAGGCTATGCAGGCGAGATGGTGCTATGTCTGATACATTGTATATCCTCAATAAACATAAGCCATGTTCATGGAACATCAGTTTATCAGGATCTTAAACAGTTAGGCTTGGGAAGAATTCTGTAGTCAAAGTTTGAGAAATGCTGGATTCAATAAGATTAAAGAAGTTTATTTGCTGAAGGACCTCCCCAGATAACTTACTATGCTACAGGGCAATGTGCATTTCTACTATTTCCCAGACCCAACTTGACCATAGCACCCCGTTTCAAGGAGCATTAAGATCGACTAGTGAATGTACTTTGGAGCACAGCTTTAGGAAAAAGCAGGTATGTTTGTTAGCTCCTATATCACCTTTTCTCAAAAAACTTCTCAGTACTACCTACTATACAAATATTTCTCTGTTACTCACAGATCAAAGTAAGCTTTTCATAACCTAATCTATGTTTAAAGCGTTCATTCGTCACTGTAAGTATATATGTAATGTCTGTATCACCCTACGACCTTGTAAGCTCCAAAGGAGTTGTGCCTATTTTTGTTCCTCACTGTATCCCTAATGCCCATGATGGTGGGCACATAGTAAATGCTCAGTATGTTTGCTGAAAGAATTATTTGTGCATTCAATATAGACATAAGGGAGGAAAGAGTTTTATATATATACGTATATCTCCCGTATGTCTATATTGAATGCACAAATAATTATATATGTTTTTCCTACGTATCTTGACCTCACGTTTATGTCTACAGAGATCTATTTGTAGAAGAAAAAACCCATGACCACTCTGTAGAAATAGAATATTTTTACATTTAAGGAAATACACATTATCCTTTAAATTTTCCACAACTCTTGTAGAACTTTCACAACTTTGACAGTAGCAACTGATGGTATAAGAATAATGACCATACCTCATCCCAAGAAGCTGAAACATCATTTGTCCCCTGGCCCGTGGATACAGATAGATTAGGGTAGCCCCAATCATAGATTGTTAGGTTGTTTTGTTTCCTTCGCAGTTGGTGGATTTTATCTTTTCTGATACAGGTTCTTTTGGTCCAGAGAGTGTTGAGGAGTTGGTCTAGTTCTAGAAATTTCACACAAAGTCTGGCGTCACATAAAATAAAGATAAGTCAAATCTCAGGATAATAACAATTTCTTATGGCCACAACATAGATACTTTGCTAAAAAATTTGGTTCTAATGAAAAGTCAGGATGTTACTCTGAACAATAATAGAAGAACATTTATACTTCATGTGAATATTGATTGCCTCACAAGAGTTTGACTAAGCTTTGGGGCTAAATCAGCCTGGCAAAGATGTTCCCACCATTTTTATCTCCTAGAGATGATACAATGGGCAATTCCTCCAAAGAGATACCTTCTCTTGAGCCAACTATTTCTTTTTCTAGGAGGGGGGTGGGAGAATGGGATAGACCGGTGATGGGTAGTAAGGAGGGCACGTATTGCATGGTGCACTGGGTGTTATACGCAACTAATGAATCATCGAACTTTACATCGGAAACCGGGGATGTACTGTACGGTGACTAACATAATATAATAAAAAATCATTAAATAAAAAAATAAAAATAAAAATAAATAAAAATATTAAAAAAATGCAAACAAAAGAGAACTGGCCTAATCCTTGGGAAATTTATTTCCTTGAGGTACTACAGATATCCTTAGATTAACTATAACTTTCCTTTGATTAAGTCAATAAAATTATTTTCCTTTTAAGGGTCTGTTTATACAGAAACAAGAAAGGAAATAAAAGGGATCTGAGATTGTAGAGACATCTGACTTTGTTTTCTAATGCTACTGTGGTATGGTTGCCAGTTTATAGATTACAGTTTAGTTTCCCTTAGTAGAGCTCTAGGCTTTTAAAATTGATACAGAGAATAATAAAATATAATGGTGAATTTCTTTGGATTTATCCATCTTCTCATTTGTGAAGACAATGTCCCTGGTATTTTCCTGAATGTTATCATCAAGGACAGGAGAAATTACAAACTAGAGTTATTACAATATTTCATTTTAAATGACTGGCTTTCAGTGAAAAAAAAAATACAAGACTTGCAAAAAAAAAAAAAAAAAAAAAGGGAAAGTGTAACCCAGAATCAGGGAGGAAAGCAGTAAATAAACAGGTCTCTGAGTATTCCCAGGTGTTGGATTTAGCAGAAAAAGACTTCAAAGCAGCTATTATAAGTGAGCTTAAGGAACTAAAGGCAATCATATTTAAAGAATTAAAGTGTGACAATAATAAGTCAGCAAATAGAAGAAATAAATTCAAAATTATATAAAAGTCCAAATGGAAATTCTGGTGTTGAATACAATAAGTGAAATGAAAAATAATCACTAGAGGAACTCAACAGCATATTTGAAATAGTAAAAGGAAGAATTACTGAAAATGGAGATAGATTAATAGAAATAATCCAGTCTGACGAATGAGGGGGAAAAAGATTTTTTAAAAAAGAACAAATTGAGAGACGTACAGGACAACAGCAAGTATACCAACCTATACGTAATAACGACCACAGAAGAGAAAGCTACAGAAAAAATGTTGGAAAAAATAATGTCAAAATTATCCAAATTGGATGTTAAAAACTTATTCTACATGTTCAAGAAGTTTAGCAAACGTCAAGTAGGATAAATATAAGAAGATCCACACCCAGATACATTGAGGCAAAATTGATGAAAGTCAAAGAAAAAGATAAATCTTGAAAACAGCAAAGAAAAATGACTCATCACATACAGGGATCCATCAATACAAATAGTACCTGACTTCCCATCTGAACAACAGAGACCAGAAAGTAGCGGATGTTATACTCCCAGTGCTAAAAGAAAAGACTGCCAATCAAGAATTTTATATCCAGCAAAACAATTCTTCAGACATAATGGTGAAATAAAATCATTCCCAGATAAACAATAAATGAGAGAATTCATTGAGAGAAGACTTGTCTTATAAGAAATACTAAATGAAGTTCTTCAGGCTGAAAATAAATGATCTAAATGGTAAGATGAATCTATATAGGAAGAAAGGAAGAGCACAAGAAGGGTAAGTATGTGGGCTAATAAAAAAGACAAATTTATATTTTTCTCACTTATTCTCTAAACTCAATGAGGAAACACTACAGGCTTTTCTTTCAAAGTCAGAAACATGATAAGGATGCAGTCTGTCGTTGGTACTATTTACCATTATATTGGGGTTATCAACCAACATAACTAGATAAGAAAGAAAACAGAGATACAAGAATTGGAAAGCAAGAGACAAAGCTACATCTATTTCGAGATAATATGATTATATATACCTGAAAACCATTAAAAAATGCAAAAATAAAATAAAAATTTAATAATGGAGGAGGTTATAAAATTAGTCTATAGAAATTAAAACCCTTGGTATATACAAAGAACCAGTTAGAAGAGATAATGAAAGAAAGAACTTTATTTAAGACAACCAAGAAGAAAGCTAAAAGCCTAAAAATAAATGTAGCAGGAAATGTCTTTCTCCCTCTCCCTCTGCCCCTCCCTGCCATGCTTGTGCACGCTCTCTCTGTGTCAAATGAATAAATAAAATCTTTTTAAAAAAGATAAAAAAGTATTTGGAGAAAAATTGATTCCGAGTCTGTACAGGAAATGTACAAGATAAACTTGGAATATCTTATACTAGACAGCAAGGAAGATAGAAAATGTCATGAGTTTTGTCAAAAGGACTTAGCAGCCAACTTGATCATGATCCCACTGGTCAAAAAGGGAACAATTTGAGCACTAATTAGGATAATAATGACAAAAGATTGAGAGATTTGAAATCAAAATGATATAAAAAGGAAAGTTCATGGTTCTTCTTTGAAGGATGCAAGGAAATGTTATCATTTTGAAAAGTGCTAAATTAAAAATCAAGAATTTATTCTTATTTTAAGAACCACAGTAAAGTGAAATTGTGATGAGGGGAGGTTTTCCATTACAGAATTATTACACTAATAAATGAAGAATAAATTAGTAAATTAGAAGAACTCCATTTCATAAGCTGTAAGTAATCAATCTACACAATTATCAACATTGTATGACTTCCTAAAAAGAGAGACACAACTAGATGGTATGTACCTTCTGGTAGAAGGTACTGACTACAAGACAGTATCCCCCAAATAAATAATCAAACATCTGTATCAACAAATATACATGAAACACAGTGCAGCAGGGTGCATGCAACAGACATAGGAGACTCCCCTGAAGTGCCAGGTTCTACTGGACAAGGGCCACTGCACTGCAGGGCACTCCAGGACCTCTTCTTCATAAGGCCACTACTTTCAAAGGCAGGAGATGTAGCTCACTTTCCTAACACACAGAAACAGACACAGAGAGTTAGACAATATGAGGAGACAGGGGAATATGACCCAAATGAAAGAACAGGACAAAAATCACAGTAAGAGATCTAAGCAAATGGGGATAAGTAATATGCCGGATGGAATAGAAAGTGATAGTCATAAAGATACTCACAGGACTTGAGAAAAGAGTGAAGGACATCAGTGAGACCCTTAAGAAAGAGATAGAAAACATAAAAAAGAACCAATCAGAGGGGCCCCTGGGTGGCTCAGTTAGTTAAGGGTTACCATTTTGTTACTCATTTTACGGTTGTTTTGTAGTTCTTCTCTGTTCCTCTTTTCTCTTACTCTTTGAAAGTAAAAGAATGGAGAAACATTTATCATGCAAATGGATTTGAAAAGAAAGCCAGGGTAACAATACTTAACATCAGATAATATGACTTTAAAACAGAGACTGTGACAAGAGACAAAGAAGGACACTGTAACATCTTTAAGGGGGCAATCCAACAAGATGATATAACAATTGTAAATATTTATGCACCCACTATAGGACCATCCAAATGCATAAAACCGTTAATAACAAACATAAAGGAAGTAATTGATAGTAATACAAAAATAGTAGGGGACTGTAACACCCGACCTACATAAGCAGACAGATGATCAAAACAGAAAATCAACAAGGATTTTCAAATAGTGACTTTGATTGACACACTGAACCAGCTGGAGCTAACATATATTCAGAACATTCTATCCTAAAATAGCAGAATATATATTTTTTGCAAGTGCACATGGAACATTCTCTAGGATGGGTTACATATAAACACTAAAGAAGTCTCAACAAATATAAAAAGATAGAAGTCATACCATGCATATTTTCTGAACGCTATGAAAGTAGAAATCAACCACAAGAACAAATCTGGAAAGAGCACAAATTCATGGAGACTAAATAACATGCTATTAAACAATGAATGGATCAGCCAAGAAATCAAAGGGGAAATAAAAAAGGGCATGGAGACAAATGAAAATGAAAACAGAATGGTCCAAAATATTTGGGATGCAGCAAAAGCTGTTCTAAGAGGGAATTTTATAGCAATACAGGCCTACCTCAAGAAGCATGAGAAATCTCAAATAAATAACCAAACCTTACACCTAAAGGAACAAGAAAAAGAAGAAGAAACAGTAAACCAGTAAAAATGAAGGAAACCAAAACCAGTAAAAGGAAGGAAATAATAAATATTAAGGCAGAAATAAACAAAATAGAAAATATAAAACCAATAGAACAGATCAATGAAAGCAGTGGCTAGTTCTTTGAAAAGATCAACAAAACTGGTAAACCTTTAGTGAGACTCTTAAAAAAAAAAGAGAGAGAGAGAAAGAACTCAAATACTCAAATTTAAAAAAAAATCAGAAATGAATGAGGAGAAATAACAACTGATACCACAGAAATATGAAGGATTATAAGAGAATATAAAAATATCATATGGCAAC
Source organism: Ursus maritimus (assembly GCF_017311325.1). Lineage (NCBI taxonomy): Eukaryota > Metazoa > Chordata > Mammalia > Carnivora > Ursidae > Ursus > Ursus maritimus. The sequence goes on from NW_024425675.1 coordinate 16,997,788, forward strand.
AAATTGGACAACCTAGAAAAAATGGATAAATTCCTAGAAACATATAACCTACCAAAATGGAATCAAGAAGAAATAGAAAATTTGAACAGATTGATTACTAGCACTGAAATCAAATCAGTAATCACAAAACTTCCAGGGTGCCTGGGTGGCTCAGTTGGTTGAGTGTCCAACTCAATTTCAGCTCAGGTCATGATCTTACGGTTGTGAGATCAAGCCTCACACTAGGCTCCACCCTGGGCATGGAGCCTGCTTAAGATTCTCTCTCCCTCTCATTTTGTCCCTACCCCCCTCCCTCAAAACAAAACAAACAAAACAAAACAAAACTTCCAACAAATAAAAGTCTAGGACCAGACAGCTTCACAGGTGAATTCTACCAAACATTTAAAGAGTTAATATCTACACTTCTAAAACTATTCCAAAAACTAGAAGAGGAAGGAAAGCTTCCAAATACATTCTATGAGACCAGTATTACCCTGATACCAAAGCCAGATAAAGACACCACAAAAAAGAGAACTATAGGCCATTATATCTGATAAACATAGATGCAAAAATCCTCAACAAAATATTAGCATGCTGATTCCAACCATACATTAAAAAATCATTTACTGGGATGCCTGGGTGGCTCAGTTGGTTGAGCATCTGACTCTTGATTTTGCTCAGGTCACGGTCTCAGGGTTGTGAGATGGACCGCTGAGTCAGGCTCCATGCTCAGTGGGGAGTCGGCTTGAGATTCTCTCCCTTTTCCTCTGTCTCTCCCCCTCCCTCAAATAAATAAACCTTTAAAAAATCATTTATCATGATCAAGTGTGATTTATTCCTGGGATGTAAGGGTGGTTCAATATTTGCAAAGTAATCAATGTGATATATCACATCAATAAGAAAAAGGATAAAAATCATACGATCTTTTCAATAGATGCAGAAAAGGCATTTGACAAAGTACACATCCACTCATGATAAAAACTCTCAACAAAGTAGATTTAGAGGGAACTACCTCAACATAATAAAAGCCATATATAAAAAACCTACAGTTTATGTCATCCACAATGGAGAAAAACAGAGAGCTTTTCCTCTCATTTCAAGAACAAGATAAGGGTGTCCACTCTCACCACTTTTATTCAACATAGTAGTGGCAGTCCTAGCCACAGCTATTAGACAAGAAAAAGGAATAAAAGACATCCAAATTGGTAAGGAAGAAGTAAAACTTTCACTATTTGCAGATGAGATGATACTATATGTAGATTCCCTAAAGACTCCACCAAAAAAACCACTAGAACTGATAAATGAATTTAGTATCATTGCAGGGTACAAAATCAATATACAAAAATCTGTTGCATTTCTATACACTAATAATAAAACAGTAGAAAAAGAAATTAAGAAAGTAGTCCCATTTACAATTACACCAAAAATAATAAAATACCTAGGAATAAATATAACCAAGGAGGTGAAAGATCTGTATTCTGAAAAGTATAAAACATTGGTGAAAGAAATTGAAGATGACACAAACAAATGGAAAGATATGCTCATGGATTGGAAGAACAAATATTGTTGAAATGTCTATACTATCCAAAGCAATTTACAGATTTAATGCAATCTCTATCAAAATACCAACAGCATTTTTCACAGAGCTAGAACAAACAATCCTAAAATTTGTATGGAATCACAAAATACCCCAAATAGCCAAAGCAATCTTGAAAAAGAAAAAAACTGGAGGTATCACAATTCCAGATTTCAAGTTATGCTTACAAAGCTGCAATAATCAAAAGACACAAAATAGACACATCGATCAATAGAACAGATTAGAAAGCCCAGCAATAAACCCATGATTATATGGTTAATTAATCTTCAACAAAGGAGGTAAGAATATGCAACAGGAAAAAGGCTCTCCAACAAATGATCTTGGGAAAACTGGACAATTATATGGAAAAGAATGAAACTGGACCACTTTCTTACACCATACATAAAAATAAACTCAAAATGGATTAAGGACATAAAATGTCCTTATGATCTAAAAATCATAAAAATCCTAAAAGAGAGCACAGGTAGTCATTTCTCTGACACTGGCCATAGCAACATTTTTCTAGAAATGTCTCCTGAAAAGCAAAAGTAAACTATTGGGACTACATCAAAATAAAAATCTTCTGCACAGCAAAAGAAACAATCAGCGAAACTAAAAGACAACCTACTGAATAGGAGAAGATATTTGTAAATGAAAATCCAAAAAAGGATGTGTCCAAAATATATAAAGTACAACGTCACACCAAAAAAACATATAATCCAATTAAAATTGGGCAGAAGAAATGAACAGACATTTCTCCGAAGAAGACATGCAGATGGCCAACAGACACATGACAAGACGCTCAACATCACTCACATCAGGGAAATGCAAGTGAGATATCACCTCACACCTGTCAAAACGGCTCAATCAAAACACAAGAAACAACAAACATTGGCAAGGATGTGGAGAAAAAGGGAGACCTTGCGCACTGCTGGAAGGAATGCAGATTGATGCAGCCACTATGGAAAACAGTATGGAGGTTCCTCAAAAAATTAAATACAGAACTGCCATATAATGCAGTAATCACACTACAGGATATTTACCCAAAGAATATGAAAATGTTAATCCAAAGTGTTACATGCACCTCTATGTTTACTGCAGCATTATTTACAATAGCCAAACTATGGAAACAGCCCAAGTGTCCATTTATAGATGAATGGGTAAAGGAGATGTGGTGTATATACACAATGGAGTATTACTCAACCATAAAAACCAAAATCTTGCCATTTGCAATACCATGGATGGAGCTAGAGAGTATAATGTTAAGCAAAATGAAGTCAGTCAGAGAAATCAAATACGATATGTTTTCACTCATAAGTGGAATTTAAGAAACTGTAAAACAAGTGAGCAAAGGAAAAATAGAGAAAGAGAGAGAGAGAGAGAGAGAGAGAGAGAGACAAACCAAAAACCAGACTCTTTTTTTTTTAAGAGTTTATTTATTTATTTGACAGAGATAGAGATAGCCAGCGAGAGAGGGAACACAAGCAGGGGAGTGGGAAAGGAAGAAGCAGGCTTCCAGGGGAGGAGCCTGATGTGGGGCTCGATCCCATAACGCCGGGATCACGCCCTGAGCCGAAGGCAGATGCTTAACCGCTGTGCCACCCAGGCGCCCCCAAAAACCAGACTCTTAACTGTAGAGAACAAATAGATGGTTACCAGAGGGGAGGCGGGTGGGGGGTGGGGGAAATAGTTGATGGGGATGAAGAATACATTTCACACGATGAGCCGTGAGTAATGTATAGAATTTAATCAGTATATTGTACATCTGAACTAATATAACACTGTATGTTAACTGCTAAAAATTTCCCAACTCTTATTTCCCACCTCAAAATGATTCTCAGCATAACATGCCTTCCCCTGACTTATTTCCTATGCATGACAGCTAGGTAACATGATTTAATTATACTTTGACTTTGAACAGAAAATGCAAGCGAACTGTAGAAAACCACATCTGTCATTCAAATTGTTGGGCAAACAGGTCCAAGGAAAGTTCAACACTGAATTGTATGGCTCCAGCTCTCAATCCCTTCTTTCAGACTTGGCAGGTTTATCCAGATCACGGGTGTTGTTGGTCCCTTGGTAAATTCACATCTCCCTTTATGTTGTGAGTTCCTATGAGGAAGTGCGTTGGGAGCAGCACCAGCTCTTATGTGACATTCTGTGCTCTTGGTGTGCAAATTTGATACGGTTTTTTAAAATGTCATTTCTGGGGCACCTGGGTGGCTCAGTTGTTCATGATCTCATGGGTTGTGGGATTGAACCCCAAGTCAGGTTCCCTGCTCAGTGGGGAGTCTGCTTGAAATTCTCTCTCTCCCTCTGCCCCTCCCCCACTCACTCACTCACTCTCTCTTTCTAGAATAGTTAAAATTCATTTCATTTTTAATGTCTTGTCAAGGACAAAGGAATGTGCAAAACACACATTCTGATTCCATTTCCAGCATCCCATTTTACCCTGGAGCTCCAAAAAGCTGGCACTCGTGAATGTAGCCAGAATGGATAGTGCACATGACTTTTATTTAAAATTAAGTCGTTTACCTTTATGGTTACAAGCAAACACTACCAAGATTCTGGCACCACCGGGCATACTATTTCATCATTCTTACGTTCCCCTGGCTCAGGACTATGGACCAAGTAGAAAAGTGTTCATTAGTACTTACAGCAGGTCACAAAAATCTCCCCCTTGGCTCTACAGCCATAGTATCATCATCAAATGGGCAAAGTCCTGATTTTTGCCTCATCACCACATGAAGACAATAGCATGTTTGCCTTGAAAGGGTCTGAGCTGTCTTACTACATGGTAAGATAAAATGGTGTTTAGAACATACCTGAACAAATCTAGTCATCAAAAGGCATTAGTTTTCCTTTTGGGCACAATTCGTTTAGTAGGTATGACTTGGTAGTTAAATTCATGAAAAGCATCCTTACCTGAGAGGTGGAGAGTATTTGTACTATTCAAAAAACTGAAAATATATTCCGTAAAATAGTCTGGGGAAGGCCAGTTCCTTTGCCCCAGACAAACACCTTGGAGGGACAAAGCGATGATTGTTGCCGCCAACTGAGGAAGTGTATTTTCATCAGCACCGTCACTGCTCGATATTCCAGATTTTTCCTGCAGCAGTTTGGTTTCCATACACTGAAATCAGAGACACAGTAAAAAGAAAAGTTTGAACCTCTGAAGTTATTTTGATTAAAATATCTTTGGGATTTCCCCAAAAGACAAGAAATAGTTCTTTACCCTAAAGAGGACCGAATTGTTTGTAGGAACATGACTACCATCATTCTCCAGTCTCAGAACTCTGTTTGGAAAATTCCTGTTTCCTTTATTCACCCTGACACTGGATTTTCTAACTGCCATCCTACTGGTCCTTATTTACCTAACCTTTCACGTTACTCCCTCAGAGATGTGTTTTCTCCAAGAAGATCCTTGCTCTTACTGTTCATGACCTTTCAGTTGGTGAATTGTTTCTCTCCAGCTTCAAGGAATCTATATTCCTGACCTTGACTTCATACTGGCTCTGGTGCATTGTGTCATCACAGAAAACGTCTCTTTTGACCCTTGCCTTTAGTCCCAAGTTCAATGTGGCTAAGTGCCAATCAAAGCTAGCACGGGCTGTGTTCTTTGAACACCCATCGGACCTAGGATCTTTTCCACGTGTACATCAATTTTCTTCAATTAAATTAGGAGCATCTTAAAGGCGAGAATCTTGCCTCGTATTCCACTAGTATATCCATTCACTCTTTTAACATTTATTGAGTGCCTTTATGTGCCAGACACTATGCTAAGTCCATTACATTACTCTATTCATTTTCCCAGAGCTTTGTGCAGTGGATACCCTCTTCACAGATCACCTGGCCAATAACAGAGTCCCAGTGTGAGCTCAGATCTGACCCATAGCCTATGCTCTTATATACTCTTCCTCCTGTATATGGAAATAAATGGAAACACGGGATGGTGATGGGACTTTCATATCATCAAAGTGGTTCCATGGCATAGTGCTTGGGACAGACAGATAAGGCTTTAATATTATGTCTGCTATTTGTAACAGAGCGACCTTGGGCAAAATGATTAACTTTGTTAACCTTCACATTCTTCATCGGTAAAAAAGGACAGTGCTGCCCACCACAAAGTTTATTAAGGTTAGATAAGCTAATGCATGAAAAAAATCTTAATATAGTAGCTGGTACATAGGACATAGTCAGCTAATCTTAGCTCCTACCATTGGTGGTCTCAGGGTCTAGTGGTGCCTCTGATAGACCGTAGGCTGGAGAAGGTATCAAGAGCCTTATACTCAGCATTATGACAACTTTCCCCTTAAAGGCTCCAGAGGAGCCATTAATGTTATAAACAAAAGAATAATGCAATAAGGTATGTTATAGAAATATCACTCTGGTGGCAAAGTAGTGAATAAATTGCCAGGGCTAGAATTTAAGAGCAAGAAGTCTAGTTAAGAAGTTGTTGATTAACCCGAGATATTTCTTGACCTCAGATGGTAGCACTAGAGATGGAAAGAAGTGGATGTATTTGAAGAATATTACAAAGGACTTGCCAGAAAATGTGAAGGAGTCCAAAGAGTTAAAAATGGCTCAGCTTTCTGGGTTTGTCAGCTGTATGGTGGTAATACTATCCACTAGTCCTCCATATAAGAGTCAGGGCTAGTGGAGATGTCTGTACAGATCCCTGTTTATTTATCATGGAAACAGCCAACAGTGGAAAGAGCAGAGAGAGGTGGGAGCAAGAGACCAAGTCAAGGAGATAAACAGTAGCTGGACAGAAGTGAATGAAGGAACGGAGGGATATTGACATTCTGGCCCACTAGGGAGGGGGGCTGGATTGGGGTCCTCCAGGGTACAGCTGTTTCTTGGTGAGCTCATGAAGGCCCACCTGCAGCAGCTGTTAGTGTCTTCAACTATGGAGGCTGAATCCTGTGTAGACCAAGACATAGAGATGCTGGTAGTGGTGGGCCTGGTCTACCAGCACCTTCTGTGACCTCGCCCTCTCTGGTTGGAAAGAACGGCATCCTCCAATGAGAGGCCAACAGACCTCCTATAAAAGTCTGGATTGACTGACTGAGGATTCCTAAGGGAATCCCAAGTGAATGGGCTAGGATGACGGTGTCAGCCTCCAGGAGACAACAGGTCTAAGGCCTAGCAAGGGTTACAACTCAACAAGAGCTCTTAACTCTTCTTGACCAAATTGATGGAGAAAGTAGGTCGACCCATAATATTGAAATATTTTATGCTGCTCTAGGGATGTTTAATCTCACATATACTTGGAAGCCCAGGTATTTGCTGCGTGTGTTGGATAACCGAAACCCGCGTTGAACGTGTACACACCATCTGCTTTTAAGGGCTGGGTGTTCGTTCCCACTTCATCTGCATCGAAAGGCAGTAACAGATGGGATGACTATAATCCTAGTGGCTAATCTGAACCGATCTTGTATCATATGGATGTTGCACTGAAGAAGTTATATGTGGGGCTATTTCCTTGTTTAAGCAGAAACTGAATTCTAGAAAGGAACCTGTTTTCTCAATTGGAAGTGGAAACAAAAATATGGCCCTATTCTGAGATTCATGAGATGACAGTTACCAGAGGGATGCCCACACAGTCCTTAGGAAACAGTCTTTCCATCTGGGTGCCAATCACAAGAGAAAGTAAACATTTTTACGGCAAATTGGAGGATATGTGTGCTGCTCGTGAGGCCACAGCATGATTGCACAGACCCCTCTGGGCTCCCAGGAGCCGGGATTGAGGTCAAAAATTAAATACACCTATACACGTCACTGTAGACTGAATGTTTGTGTGCCCCCCCCCCCCAATTCGTATGTTGAAATCCTACCACCTACTGTGATGGTATGAGGAGGCGGAGTGTTTGGGAGGTGATTGGGTCAAGAGGGAGAAGCCGCCATGAATGGGATTGGTGTGCTCATAAGAGAGACGCCAGAGGGCTCCCCCCACCCCTTCCACCATGTGAGGAGATGGTCTCTTACGAACCAGGATGGGGGCTCTCACCTGATATCAAATCTGCCCAGTGCCTTCGTCTTGGACTTCCAGCCTCTAGAACTGTGAGAACTAAATTTCTATTGTGTAGAAACCACTCAGTCTATGGTATTTCTGTTACAGCAGCTCAAAGACACATGTCAATGAAAAATTCAAGAGGAAAAAAATAATCATTCCCAACACTCTTCAAAACGCACGGGTGGCTGTTCAATTCTTGAAGAAAATGTGGCTTAAAAAACTTTTTTTTTTTAACGTTCAGAGCACTTCATCCGCTCAGACGTCCCAGGGCAAAGCTGATAAAGGTAACGGAAAGGCCAGCTTCTGCTGGAACGGTAGCGAAGGCCGGAAGGGGCCGGGCGCCGGGTTCCTCACAGGGGGGCCCTGAGGAGAGAACCGCTTCAAGAGCCCCCTTGAACAGAAGCAGCACGAGTCAAGAGCTGCAGAAGAGATATTGTCTGTGCGGACTGCCGTGAATACTGCTTCTTGCAAGCTGTCCCTCCGGTGAAGTAACTAACGATGATCTCTCTCAAATGGCTCTGCCTGCGTTTCCCCCTGGCCAGAAGGCGACCCTCGCCGACGTGGGTCAGTCCTTGGAGACTGATCGGGAGCCGGGAGTCACTCCCTTTCATGTGCAGGAGAGGAGAGCTGCCCCGTCACCTGGTTTCCTGCCCCCCCTCCCCACCTTCTGGCTAGAACTCATTTTATAATCATTAGTCATCACATCTCCCCCTTTTATCCTCAGAATTTTAAATGACGTCACTTAACATCCCATAACGAAACCCCACAAACACCTCTCTTAAAAGTCCCTGACTGTCCTCGGGATAAATAAGTGACAGAGAACAAGGCTCGGAGACCGTATCTTAGCAGCAAAGCCAGTTGGCACCTTGGCCCTTCTTACCTGGCTTCTAGAAGTGTCAAAGTACTGCCTGGTGAGGGCCAGGATATCTTCTGTCTCGTTCTGTGAAAGGAAATAGGAGTCTTCGTCCTGCCTGAGGCCGAGGAGGCTATGTAGGTAAAATGTATACTCCTTATTACTCATGTTGAGCCTGGAAGAACAGATCTCTTCCTGATGAATAATGTAATAGAGGAGGAGAAGAGAAACTCTCTGGACCACTTCCTCTTGGACCTGCTCCTTCACATCTCCTCCAGCTATTAGTAACAGGGCATCTGGTTCAAAGCACTGTTCCAAAAACAAAAAATAACACACAAGTAGAAACAAAGCTTAGCACATAGTCCTAGAACACTAACGACCACCGGATCTCTCCTGCTTACTATGTTACGAATAGGAGGGGAACGTGGGCAGCCCCAATAGTCAACTTCAAATAAGGTAGTCCTGCTTGGACTTTTTTTTTTTTTTTTTTAATGATTTTTTATTATATTATGTTAGTCACCATACAGTACATCCCCGGTTTTCGATGTAAGGCTCGATGATTCATTAGTTGTGTATAACACCCAGTGCACCATGCAATACATGCCCTCCTTACTACCCATCACCAGTCTATCCCATTCCCCCACCCCCCTCCCCTCTGAAGTCCTCAGTTTGTTTCTCATAGTCCATAGTCTCTCATGTTTCATTCCCCCTTCTGATTACCCCCCCTTAGGGTTAAGAAATTTCTAAATCTGGGAAGAGATCTGGATTTCTAAGTTCATAAAGCGAATAGGTAAACCACACCCAAAATTTTAATCCAAAATAATCCTTTCCAAGATGCATTATAACCAAATTATCTAAATCAAAGACAAAGAATTTTAAAAGCAGCAAGAGAAAAATAATTCCTCACATATAAAGGAACCCCTATGAGTCAATGAGCAGATTTCTCAGCAGAAACCTTGCAGGCCAGAAAAGAGTGGGATGATACATTCAAAGTGCTGAAAGAAAACTGCCTCTCAGAAATGAAGGACAAATAAAGACATTTCCAAGCAAACAAAACCTGATAATTCATCAGTTGAACTATGAAAGGTATGTAAGGTTACTGTTGTCATCTAAGGAATACAGGAGGCAAGGGATGTTGCTAAAACCCTACAATGCAGAGGACAACCTCCACAATAAAAACTTACCCAATACTAAATGTCAATAATGCTGAGGTTGAGAAACCCTTTCCTCGTGGAAATCTCTGTCCTCCTCTATCTCACTGAGAGTAGTCAATGACTATCATATGTTAATTAGGAATGCTTTTAGCTAATAAAACCTGAAACAAATGATAGTTTATCTTTTTGAAATCAAATTCATAAGGATGACTGCCCACAGCTGAATAGCATCAAGGGCTCATAGCCTCAAGGTTATAAGATGACTGCTACAGCTACAGGCATCACTACCACATTCAAGGAAAAAAGTGGGGATAGAAGAGAAAGCAGTAGTGATAGCCACATCTGTGCCTTTTATCAGGAAAGCAAAACCTAACGTCTCGGTGAGCAGATCTACCTTTAAGAAACTGTGTAGATTATTTAAAAAGTGGTACTTCTTTAATTGACCCACTGGTCACACATTCTGCTTTAAGTTATGTTGTGGTTAGATATTAAGTTAGGGAGTAAACAAAAGAAACTGGTAAAGCAAGTACCCCTCTTTCATTATAGAGTGAAAAACAAACTAAAGAGCTATCAATTAGAGACTAACAGTGAAAAATCTTAGAAACCCTCTTCAGGGAACACTTGGGAAAGCAGTTTAATTACAGATCTCTATTCTGTTCCATTGGTCTATGTGTCTGTTTTTGTGCCAGTACCATGCTGTCTTTGTGATCACAGCTTTGTAGTACAGCTCGAAATCCGGCATTGTGATGCCCCCAGCTTTGTTTTTCCTTTTCAACAGTTCCTTGGAGATTCGGGGCCTTTTCTGGTTCCATACCCTGCTTGGACTTTTATACATCAGTGATGCCCTCCCGGGGAGCCCTTATTCCCTGAGAGGAGTCCTTCTACCTCCAGCTGTCCATGAGATGTCTGGAGTAAAACAGTTGACTCTTTGGTTTTAAAGGAATGCCCCATTGCATTAGAACGAAATCCAAGCTCTGTACAATTTTCTCATTGGTCTGGCTCTTGCCTCCCTCCCTCCCTCCCTTACCTCACCTTAGCTTCTCCCCACCTCTCATTAACTTTCTGCCCCTGTGATTTTCCATCAGTCCCACCAAGCTCCTTCCCACCACCTTTCAGGTCTTCCCCCTCATTTCTCAGATCCAGCTTCAAGTGACACCCCCTTGGGGACGCCTTCCCGAACACCCTATGCAAAGTAGAAAGCTCCAACCTCTGCCCCACGTTTTCCAGCGTGTCACTGTTCGATGGAAACAGGACCCGAGCCACAGAGGTGAGCCACACAGCACTTTACATTTTCCAGTAGCCACATTTTAAAAAGTGAAATCAATTTTAACAACATATTTCATAATGTACCTTGTTGAAACATATACGTAAGATAGGATCACTTTGACATGTCATTAAAATTTTTAAAAATTATTTATGAGCAATTTGACATGCATTTTGCCAGGCTAAGTCTTCAAAATCTAGTGTGTACTTCACACTTCCCAGCATGTCTCAATTCAGACGAGCCACGTTATCAAGTACCCAACGTCACGCGGGCACAGTGGCAGCTCCAGCATAGAACAGATTTATTTTCTTCGTGGCACTAGTGTTCTAAAATGGCTTTCTCTCCATGTTTATTTTCTCTATTCCCTTGAGACCAAGTGGTCCATGAGGGGCAGGTTTCGTCTGTGCACAGTTGTATCCTCAGCATCGAGCACAATGCCTGGCACTTACGAGGTGTGAAATGGAATGAATGGACGCCATCTGCCTCACCTTTACCCTACCTAAGAGAGAATTGCTAACAATACTTCCACGATGCTTTCTTTGTTTCACACCCACAGCCAGACGCCTGGCTTGGCTCATCTAGGGAGTTTACATGGCAGAAGGCGTTTTGGGGAATGTGATGGGACAATAGGAAAAAGATACACACAGGCTGTAGAAGGGAAGCTTTCTTCCTTCAAAGACAGTGGGGCGCTCCTAAGAATTCGCCTAGGATCCCAGATCAGCCCACTGCACAGCATCAGCCTCAGAGGGAAGGTATGGAGGGACACCCATCCTGAGCCCCAGAGGGATTTTTTCCCACTGTGGGACAATTTACTATAATATCTTTTAATCTATTCTCTGAGATGGAAGCTGCAGGTATCCTAATTCCATGTGTGCTGTGTGTCCCACTGGGTGACGTCTGGGACGTACCATCCGAGTCAGGAAGAAACACGTCATCTGTCTCTAAAGCAAAGCATGCTTCACATTCTTCATAGGCCATACAGATTCTGTTCTCTCCCCGACTCGGCTGCTCTGGGATAAGAACTCAGCAAACGGGCTTCCCAACAAGACTAACTCTATGTGACTGTTCAGCTCTGCCACTGAAACCAACCTAGCCCCCTTTCCTGTTTTGTGATTAGCCCACAAGAAAAGTTCATGGCTTGGTCGCTGTTGGCAGGGCAGACGGGGAGACTCAAGGAGGTGAATCAGTTGAAACAAAAGTGTAACCAAGCCAGTCTTTGTAACATATAACCTCCTGAAACCAAACTATTGGTAATACCAGCTATCCCTTGTTGGAAGCCATGTGCCCAGGACAGTGCTAAGCCCCTTAGGTATTCACGCATCCTCAGTACCTAAATCTAATGGGTGGGATGCCTGAATGGCTCAGTTGGTTAAGTGAGACCAAGGGAGGGGAAGGCTCGAATATAAATCAATGAGAACGTAGTACAACGAGAAGGTTGAATGAGTTCCTGCTGACAGACTGTCAAGTGCTGTTCGGGCTGTTTGACGAGGCTGGGCAGGTCGGAAAAAGTGCCAGTGACACAAGAAATGGGACTTCCATGAGGCCACCAGACCGGGCACGTGTGGCCAGGGTTTGGTTGACAGCACACGGCAGAGGACGTGGCCCATCTGAGGTGACTGAGACCCCTCTCCGTTTGTGGTTCCTCCTCCATGTACCTCTCTTGGATTGGAATGGAGGGATGTGGCCCCGGGCAGCAAAGAATAGGGTAAGAATGGTGACAAGCATAGAACGTGGAAGGTGAATTGATTTCTGACTGAAAATGTTTAAACAGTTGCGGAGCATCACACTCTGTATGACGAGAGCCCTCCTTCGTCTCAAATGAACAGAAGTTACCTAAACCTTGCTTTAATTTTCTGAGGTCTGCTTGAATGAAGCTCAGTTGGCAATCAAATGACCATGGTCTGAAAACTTTCTGCCTTTTAATGATATTTGACTCTAAAGAAGTTACTTTTGTATGGAAGGCAGTGGCTTGCGGAAAGACCGCTGTCGGGAACATCAGAAGAGCTAACAGACATGGACAGGACAGAAAGTTCTATGGGGGTGGGTGGGGGGCTGGACTTTCCAATTCATCATCACGAGATTTCAGTTGTTGGAGCTTTTAGCTGTGGCTGTGTTGTGTTTGGGAGAGGATGTCTAGTAAAATTTTGCAAATACTTCCACCCCACAGCATCAAGATCAGTCCAAGGCGCTAACACTGCTGAAGTGATTCTTTGTTAAAGAAGAATGGACTCATTCAGGAATAATCCATCGATTTTCCCTTTAATCTTGTCAGGTGGAGGCAATAAGGTTTGGGGGGTATGGGGGGGGCACAGATTCTGGATTCCTATAGCCAATCAGATCGCCTTCCCCAGCTGTTTCATTCCGTTTTGTTCACTGCTAATGCTAGGAAAGCCTCCATGACAAAAAGCAATAGGAAAGCTTCCTTCTGTGTGAAGAGGGCAGTTGTCACACTTGTAGATAAACTTGAAAGATTTTAGATTCAAAGATGTTTAAATTTGATTCTGATTATGGATAAATCCACTGGCCTCTTTCAAGTTCTGAGATTTTTATAAGGTCTCTTTTGTGTGTGTGTGGGGGGGTCTTATAAGGACTATGAGAGGGAAATTATATTTCTTCCTTTTCCTGCCAAACCAGGAGTTGGAAGGATGTTGGCTAATGGCAGGCACTGGCTTTTGGTGGGTCTATACCAGATTCTGTGGCATTTCTGACTGACAGAGATAAGTCTTCCTGAGGTAAGAAGAACCCGTTAGATCAGCAAGTTAAGATAAAGTGTGAGCCGTTTATCCTGTGACAGAAATGACAAATGGGAGAGGGGGTTGAATTAAATACAGGACCTTAAAGCAGTGGTTCTCTGCCTTGAGTGTGTCTGAGAATCTTCCAGAGATCTTGGATAAAAACCCCAAGCCCCTGGGACAGTGGCGGGGGGAGGGGGCTGCGGATGGCGCAGCAGGGGGATGCTGAGGAAGACTTCATTTCTCAGCAGCACTGCAAGTACTTCACCATCACTGCTCCAGAGTCCCTGGGAAAGGGGGTTGGACGTGTCCACGGTGTCCAGGAAACGTGAGGGGACAGAGAGAGCTTGAGCTGTCGTGCCCCAGCTTGTTCACACACAGCCTTGGGGTCCTCACACACAGCTCCCTGAGGACGGAACCAGCACTGGGGTCTTATGGATGAGGGGGCTGAGGTTCAACATGTCTGAACAACTAGAAGTTTCCAGAACAAGGATTTGGGCCCAGTGCTGGCTGACCCCAGACACCAGATTCTTATCCCTTCGTCATGTCTGGAGCCCACGTAGGGGCATGCTTCTCACCATAACTGAAGTGGAATTTATTCTCTTAGAGTTACTTAATCCCTCATTAAATTCATTAAAACTCCATTCTAACCCTTCTCATTAAAAAAAGAAAAAAAAGGCCATGATCAGGCAAGACTATTTTCAAAGGCTAAAGCTTCAATGGATATATTTTTAAATGCACAGTGCTTTCAGATACTTCAGATTGATTCACACACACACACACACACACACACTCATTCAGTTTTTACCTAAGCCTAAAATAAAATTGGGAACGTTTTTTTCTCTCCACAAATTTAAGACACCCACTTCCCTCTTTTTTCCCAGACATTTAGGGATAAGAACTTACCCCCTTGCCCTCTTTTTACCATTGAATTTCTAATACAAACCCTGCCTCTAAATAGACAAAGTCCCTAAAAAGACATAAGGCTGACGTGCTGTGGTTTGTGCCAGAATGCGGTTGCTTGTCAAACCAATAGGACACTGTTTCTCCCTAGTTTTTTATGAATGACAAGGAGAGATTGCGTGGGATCCTCACTTACGGGGGACTCAGGTGAAGTGTAGCCCTTTGGTCATGGAAAGTGGAAATTTGCCTTTTTTTTTTTTTTTAACCTCAGTCTTTGCCACAGAGAAATCCCAGCAGCAAGAGGGCTATTAAAGACAAGTATTTTACTTCCTAGGCAAAGAAATAGCTCAAACAGAAGCTAAATCGGCCAAACACTTGACAATGTCACAGAAAACAAAAAGTGAAAAACAACCGCCACTCCCCCCCCCCAAAACAACAGAGAACAATTTTGCATGTTTATATTCGCCTTAGCTAGACCAATATTCAACCAGCCTTAATAAGGCCCTATGTCATTAGAGGAGAACATTTCCCTGAAGCAAATTCTCAGAGGACATTAATAAGATATGACTCCTAGTTATTTCCATGGGGAAGTCTTATGTTGCTATATATATAAATTAATGTCATTACAGATGTGTTGCCTATTGTAACATGTTTTCTCTGGGAGCTTTGGGAATCTCATTAATTATTGAATTATTTGTTGTTTGCACAGAGCAGAGAAAAAATTCTATTAGTAGGACTCTTCTGTCACAAGAAAAAAAAAAAACAAAAAACAAAACACTTGGCCAGGAAATGTTTCCCCTAGAACTAAGCGTGATTGAGAAAGTCTGCCAATTTTCTTCTTCTTCTTCTTTTTTTTTTTTTTTTTGCTGGTGGCAGTTATTTGCTTCTTTTCTTATTTATTTATATCATCATTTATTTGTACTTTCATTCTGAAAAAAATCTCGTCAATCAGGAAAGGGGTGGTGAATAGTGTTTCTGTTTGTTCTTATTTGCTATCGTCTGAAAATATGGGCTCCTGCCTCTGGTATTGTCCCTGTGGACCCCTCCACCCAGACAGAGACATTCTGATTTTACATTAAGGGCTGACTTTACATTAATGTGGATTTTACATTAAAGTGGCCTGCAGAAGATTTTTTTTTTTTTTTTTGTAAATTCCATCCCAGGCAAGTTAAATCTCTTCTATGGAAGGAGAAAGAAGCCCCAACGTGATATTGGGGGACAGGGGTCAGGCAATGCTGAGGTATGGACAGGGTTTGAGACCCGCTGGGGCAGACCGGGTAAGGCTGGGACTCCAGCCCCACCAGGCACAGGCCTCATTTTAGCTCCATCTACAGCACTTCTCTTCCCCAGATCAGATGTGTCCTTTTTAAAAAATATGTATTTATTTCGGGGGGGGGGGTGCGCACACACCAGCAGAAAGGGCAGAGGGTGAGGGAGAGAGAATCTCAAGCAAACACTGCACTCCTGGCAGAACCTGATGCGGGGCTCGATCCCGTGACTCTGAGATCACTTCCTGAGCTGAAACCAAGAAACGGTAGGCTTAGTCCACCATGCCCCACAGGCGCCCCTCCGATGTGTCATTTTTAAGAGGATGATTATCCAATTCACGAACGACCCATCATGCAACATACTAGAAACCAATCAACATCCAGGGTAAAGTACTAAAAAAATTCAACGGTAGACAAATATCCTAGCACCGTCACTCTGCTCCCCAAACAAATAGCATCTAACCAGTGATGCACAAATTCTCTGCAACCCCCCCCCACACACACGCGCGCGTGCACACACAGGATCAGTAAATCAGAAAGAAGAGAGAACTAAAAGGTCACACTTGCAACTAAATACTTCTCAACATGCCAAAGGGCTGCAGAAAGGCTCCCAGAAACATTACCCTTTTAATAAACGAAAATTCTCCCTGTTTTGAATTGCTATAGGTACAGCGCTGAGTGACTCGCAGGATCCTAGCTGTGGGCATTATTGGACCGCAACACAGCGCCCACCCGGGGCAGGGGTTCGATTTTGCTTTACCAAAGCAAAGGGCCAGAGAAGCCACCGCTCTTCTTTGAACGCGCCCTGGTCCCTGACCCCGTATCCTACTGCACTAACCAGACTGCAGTCTCCTGGCATTCCGCTTGTCCTCCGTGGGCAGCCAGTTTTCTCCAGCAATGTTTTGACGAGGCTTCCCGAATGGTTCAGGTGTGGGGGGCCACCAGCAGACAGAGCTTGCAGTACTTCCGTCAGGTGGCTTGGGCTCCAGGTGCCGCTGCTGTCCTGGGTGGAGGGTCTTTCTGTCTCAGCAGCGGGAACAAGGCTGAGAAGAAGGAACAACGGAACCCCCAATACTGGAAGCTTCGCCCAGAAGCACATTTCCACCCTTCCTTTACCTCCAGTCGGTGTGTGATGGAGTTGGGTGGCTTGCCGTCAGTGTAAACTTGTAATCGGAGGAATTTCTGTAGTGAAGGGGGAAAATAAAGGGTTTAATTATTGTGCCTGCAACGTGTTTGAAAGGATTCATTAGTGGGGTGGCTAAGCGGCTTTGCAAGGCCAGCCGGTTCCGAGCAGCGGGGGGCCTGTAGGTCTTTATAACCACAAACAGCAGGCATCAGGGCTGTGGACTTTCAAACGGTAGGACAGCCAAGAAGTTTGTGAGATTGCCTCTCTCTAAACTCAACAGAGGATCCGAATTAGGAAGAAGAAGTTTCTCTGTTCATTCTGCAGGTGGTACCAGTCGTAGGACCCGGGCAGGAAATACTCTCGTTTTATCCCATCCGAAAGTAGAAGTCCCAGGGTTGGGTGGTCCTCATCGCTCAAGTCAGTAAATGAAAATAAACAGAAAATGCATTTCAAAAAATGACCCCTATCACGTGGAATGAGACGGTTTTAGTTAAGGAAGGGCACTAGAAGAAAACAGTCATGCCCAGAAAACACTGGTCATTTTTTATTTATTACCAGGATGAACCAGCAGAAAAGCCCGAGGGTTTCAAGGTCACAAGAGCCATCATAAATTCACATACTCACTCAACGTTCACTAAAGGCATGATGGACAGCTTGAGAGCCAATCAGCTTTCTGCAAAAAAATTAATCTCTTCCACCGATTGCTCAAGGAATATAAAATGTTAACAGCATCTCATGGCAGATCTCGGCCCAGAGATGAGCTAGTCATGACTGTGGGGGTAGTAACAGAGATATTGGGATAACTTTTACAGTAAAGAAAAGAGAGAGAGTTTAAGATTCTTACGTTAGCATTTAAAAAAGGACAGAAGATGAGACAAACATTTCTAAATGCGGTGCTTACCGTTAAAAGAAAGATAAATGATTATTTATCTGGAGCTCCGTGGCCTTTAAATCTCCGAGTATTTTGTGGTTACAAAGTCCTCTGTTTTTAAAATTCCTGGACTGTGCATCGGGAGCTGGAGAGGATTATTTCAACCCAGAGAAGTTTTCAGTTGCTATGGAGAGCGCTGCTCTGGGGGTAACAATGAAGGTGGATAAAAATGAGAACTTTCTGTCTGGCAGATTTTCAGGAAAATCAAGTAAAAGTGGCAAATGAACCTGACTTTTTATAGCGATATTTACGAATGCTCCTAAAAGTCTAAGAAAAACTTAGAATTTCTTACAGTCACTTGCCTTTTACGGGACAGATCTGGGTCAAAGGATTTCACCTGCAGAATGGAAGGGCTTTGATGCTAGATCAACATTTTTTTCTCCTTTCCAGTTCATTCTGTAACTGTTTTAGCCACACTCAAGCCAAAAATTTGTTGAA
Organism: Ursus maritimus; assembly: GCF_017311325.1. Lineage (NCBI taxonomy): Eukaryota > Metazoa > Chordata > Mammalia > Carnivora > Ursidae > Ursus > Ursus maritimus. The sequence continues at coordinate 17,016,028 of NW_024425675.1, forward strand.
AAGATAAGCTGTTTAAAGCCTTAATTATATAAGGAGCAGAGGTTTAAAAGACTTCAGGCGTTCGAAAAATCTGTAAAAAGAGGTCTTCAAACAAGAAGAAAAGTATGTGTTGGAGGCATAAAGTTTTTACCTGGGAAGTAAGTGAATGGAAATGGGGAACTTGAAATAGCGTATATATTCTGATCCCAGAGTCTGCGGGAGAAGCGATTACGTATGGCCCGCAAGGCCCTGCGAAACGCACACCCGACAAATTATTAGCAAAGCAATGACTGAGAGATCAAAGTGCTACATTGTGGAGGAGGTAAGAGAAGTTCAAAACCGTGATTTCAAAAGGGAGGGGCTTCTCGGGGTGGGGGCAGAGGAAATGAAAAGAGAAAGACATTGGGAGAATCTGCTTTCTCCGTCACTAAGGATGTGAAAACTGGGAGCAACAGCGGGAGACCACGTTCGAGAACGCTCTAACACTCATAGAAACACAGGAGGCAAAAGCTCCCAGAAATGCCCAGCTTCTCTCTAATGACACATCACAGAGCACGTGGATTTACCGAAACTGTCAAGGGAAGGGACTTGGCCCGTTCCTCCTGAGCCCTCTGGTGAGCTCAGGGCTCACCGGGAGGCCGCGTCCAGAATCATCGGTCCACGGAGGCCTGGATGGCTCAGTCAGTGAAGCGTCTGCCTTCGGCTGAGGTCATGGCCCCAGGGTCTTGGGATTGAGTCCCGCAATGGAGCTCCCTGCTGGGCGGGCAGGGTGCCTGTTTCTCCTTCTGCCTGCAGCTCCCCCTGCTTGTGCTCTGATAAATAAATAACATCTTAAAGAAAGAAGAAAAAAAAGAATCATCAGTCCAGCAGGGAGAGGAAGGAGAAGTGGGTTAGCACTCCCCAGCGAGGGCCCTGAGTGGGGGCAGAGGAGCACGGAAGAGCTCCTTCCTCCAGCTCAGGCCCCTGGCCAGCAGCCACTCCCACCGGGGGGGGGATCTCAGCCTTATCTGTCTGAGGGATGGGTTGGGAGGTATCTAAAGCGAAGTTGTCCAAAACCAACACTGAGCACGTTACCCAGTCCCCCCATCACGTGTTGCCTTTCAGTACCTCGGCTTCGCCTTGTTTCTGGAATTAAAGCCCTGGCTTCCCGGCCCTGCCCTGATTAGCAGGACCTGAAATCTGTCCTCTGTGCCCAAGACTTACCGGTTGCAGCCGAACCGGATCTTGATTTGCTCTAACCCGGGGTCCCAGGACAGTGGCGCTTCTGAGACTCTAAGAAATCTTCCCGATTCCTCTGTGCCAGCGTCCACCCGGGAAGGTCTATTTTCTAGTCCCGGGCTCCCCGTGGCCACGGATTCCCTCCTAATAGCCTCCAGGCCGTTACCTCCTGCAGGAACTCTCAGCTGCTCCCACCACCTGTGCCAGCCTACCCACGGCCACACGACCCTCCCCCCACCACGTCTCCCGATGCGATGTCACATGGCCAAGTCTGCTCTGTTTGTCCCCAGGGCTTGCTGCACCCCACGGTCAGCCACCAGCCACGATCCTGTCCCTGTCCCAGGTGAGACGCCGTTCAGGTGGGGCAGGCAGAAGCCCAGGATGTAGGCTCTAAGTCAGGCCAAGCCGCGGAGGGCCGGCAAGAAAAAAAGCAGGAGTAATAAGGGAACAGAACACTTAGCAGAACCTGGTGGCGTCACCTTCCGGGCCTGACTCCGGGTTGTAGCTTTAACTGCTTGGGCGCGGCCTGCCTGAAACCAGCCTTTCTTAAACATGCTTGCATCTGCAATCCAAACCAGCCTCTAGGGGTAATGAGTTTCAGATGTTAGCTAGCCCCCTGCGTAAAGAAGGAGCCAATTTACCCCTGACTGATAGTTACAAGGCAGTGAGCCCCATTTGGGACCACGCTCACGTGATGCAGTATGTCCCCATACACAGGCACTTTGCGCTCTCGCAGGGAGATGTAGCGGACAGGAAGTGGGAGAGAAGGTGGACCAGTCTTTCCTTCAGTTCCGATTCTTTGCCTTTTGGTATGGCCTGTGTTTCAAACTTCTTCTACAGGTCTTAGAATGTATTTCCACGTGTACCTTGGCTTGAGCTAGGAAGAATTTAAAGGGGCCCTCCGGGAAACCTGAAATAAATGGCAGCAACTTAAGAGACTGAAACCAGGATAAAGCCATCTTGTGGGTCTAGTTCAGGGCCGCCCTGTACAGTTCTGCAGGTGGGGCATTGTACAACTTTAGGGATCATCATTCACTTCTGTGGTAATCACAGATTTCTATATTTATTTCAACAGTGGTGGAGGGCAGCATGGGTGCTGCTTCAACATCCAGCCTACACCCTGTGGGGCCAGCTCTGGCAGTCATAGGAGGTCCTAACGTTCTGAGCTGCCACTGGGCCCAGTTTCTCCCCATGTGCCTCTTTACACGGTCTTCCGTTTTTTTCCAACACACTAACCTCTCTAAATAATAATAATAATAATAATAATAATAATGTTTATTAACACGTTTTGAGTATCTTCTATGCCTAGGCATTGTGCTAAGCAACTTCATGTCTATTTTCTCATGTTATATCAATAGAACCTAATGAACTCCTCGCAGTCCATTTCAGAAATACCCAGTGTCACACAGCCGGTAGGTGTCACCAGAAATCCAGGCCCGTCCATATCGAAGCTGGTGCTTATACCACCAAGCACCCGTCGGTTGTGATGAGTTCCCTTGGTTTTATCTGTGTGTGCAAGCTTTTTACTGCACAGCGTGGGGTGGTCAGGATGCACAAAGGAATCCGATGAGAGCCCATCACTAAGGAAATAATCTGCTACATTCTGATTGGTCAATTCTTCCCCAAAAGCTTTCAGTCCAAAAATTCTCAGAGGAAGAAGAAATGTAAGCAAAAGACAGAACTTTAAAACAAACAGAACCTTGGGCTCCACTCTTGTGTGATACTTAACAGGACTACCTACCAGGCATTTGAAACAAATGCTACTTGTTTTGTAAACGATTTCTCAGAGGAAAAGCAGAATATTCCACTGAGAAGGCAGCCCCTACGGGGTCGGGACTGTCTTACCCATCTTCTGATTCTGCGACACTACCAACATCACTGGAGAAACAGCAATTAGAACATGTCAGTTGTTTTGAACTTAGACCTTTGGGCCATCTTTGATGTGGAAGCTGATCGTAAAAAGAACTTAAACAAAACATACATTTTTATTATGTGCAACTTTCAAGCAATATTTTTCTTCTCTATATAAAAGCCATCTATGATCACTAATTTAAAAAAAACTATAGATAATACCTGAGTATATAAAAAAAAGAAGGTACTCTCTGTATTATATGTTACCTTTTAGTGTATCTCTTTTTATTATTTTAACCTAGTTTGGATTATGTTATATGCATGACTTTAAAACTCATCATTTTTACTCATTATCTGGTGTCAGTCTTGCTGCAAACAGATCTGTTTTATTAGTCATTTCAAAACTTCACCTTCCCGTTTGGCTTTCATGAATCCTCATTTGTAGCTTGTTCTCCACGTCCTTCGTTTCCGCTCTTTTTATTTCTGCCCTTCCTTTTCCCTGTCTTTCTGTGGTTCTTTCTGTGAGAACAAAGCTTGGAGGGGCAGATTTTGCTAGGTGTCTACCCCATGGCCATCCTTCCTCCTTCCATCTGTTCAAGGCAGCAGGGTGCCCAACGAAAACCCCTCACTTTTCCAGACTCCTTAGAAGTGAGGCTTGCGAGACACTGAAGTTCTCAGCCAAGTCACCTTCGCAACGCTGGCGGCCTGTCCCTGCAGTTTTGGGGCCCCCACCTCTGTAAGGTCCATTTCGCCAAGGCTTCTGTTCACGTGTGCCACATGCACACACTGGTACCCCTTGAGACAACAACGGTATGTCTTGTCATCTTTTTCTGTTTCTGGAAGTGACATTTTCAGACGGGGAAAAAGCTGATAGAAGTAGAGAGTGGGTATGAAGAGGCCTGCTGACCACTTAATTTCACAACTACTTTCTGACTCAGTCTGGGTGAATCACTGTGTAAATAGGTGTATTAGTCATCTCTTTCTGCATACCAGATTCACCCAAATTGAGGCTCCAAACAGGACACATTTTTTAAAATTTATTTTTATTTATTTTTTATTATTAACATATAACGTATTATTTGTTTCAGGGGGACAGGTCTGCGATTCATCAGTCTTGCACAATACACAGCGCTCCCCACCACACGTACCCTCCCCAATGTCCATGACCCCGTTACCCCATGCCCCCGCCCCGCTCCCCTCCAGCAACCCTCAATGTGTTTCCTGAGATTAAGAGTCTCTATTCTCACAGTTTCTGTGGGTCAGACACGGCCAACATGTGCTCTCCTTTCCAGAGCTTCATCAGGCTGCAGCCCAGGTGACCAGCAGCACTGGGATTTCTCTGGAAGGCTTGCGGGTGGAAGGAGGGCCTTTCAGACTCACATGACTGTTGGCAATGTTATGAATTCTAATCACATTTCCTATTTCAGCCGTCAAAAGGGAGTCACATGTCCCACCCACACTTGGGGGAGAGGGACACCAGAAGGAGGTGAGTACCAGGAGCTGGGGATCCCTGGGGGGCATAAAGTGTCAACGGGAGAAGCATGGGGAATTAGGACAGTTCACATTCCAAAAGGCTGTATTTTTCATCCATACTCTTTTCTGGGGAAGTGGAGACGGTGGAACTTCTTACAACATCTTTCTCGATCTTCCAGCCACACCCCAACTTCACTTGTTTCCAAGCCCTCCTGGGGTTCGCCACAAAAATGACAAAGGATATATTCAACATTTAGTATTTACTCAGAATCTTCAGCACCAGTCTAACGCACTGGAAATTTTTTTTCCTTTTTAATTTAATGTCTTCTTTGCTTGTTCCTAAAATGAAGAACTAATCCTTTGTAATTTGAGATGAAAGGATATTAAGATACATAACCCTCAAACATAGTTTTTACTCCACAAACCAAAACCACTGAAGTTTCTAGAATATTTTTAGAAAAGTGGTAGAATCCTGATTTAACGTTTTAGCCTGCTTTTAAGATTAAGATGTTGGTGTCAACACATGGGTATTTCAGAATTATGTGATGCGCTGAAATTTCTATCTTTTGAATATCCTTTAAGCGAATGACAATTTACAAATTTTTTTGAACTCAACTATTGCCAGTGACTCAACATTATTTATACTGATTTAATGGCATTCACAAGAATTCTACAAAATAAACTGTTCAGTGCTTATTATTTGGTGATTTTGTTCTCAGTATGGAAAGAGATCTTATCAATATTTATCCAGTTATTAGGCACATTGTATCAAAAGAAAGTTATTTTTAAACATTCGTGTATAATGTTATAGAGATCACAGCTATGTCAAATATATTCACGGCAAGAATATTCCTATAAATTAAGTAGTAATAGTTCCTCACTGGTGGTAGAAATATAGGTGACTTTTCTATTTTTTTTAATAATTTCCACATTTTTTATAGTAAATATGTGTAATTTTGCACAACAGGGGAAAAAATCCTCATTTTTAAAAGAGGATTGAAATACATCAATGGTTTTCCTTTTCTAATTCATTTGAGCATCAAAAGGCTTCTTTTAAAGGAGGGAATCCTACCATAAATATCTGAGAAGAGTGATAATTGTGTTTTGGAAAGTATTTTTCATTGTTTGTGGAACTCCACAACAGCTGAGGACTCTTTGAAACACTTTTTAAAACTGCCAGCCGGGACGGTTTTCAGAGTTCTTTAAATCAGGGTGTGGTGATGATAGGAATCAGACCTGGGGGAAAGCACACGGGCCCCACGTAGGGTGTGTTACGGGCCCTTTGAGCCTCATCCTCGTTTTTAAGATGGGGCTATCACCAGCTTTTGTGGCATTTTGGTAGCTAGGACACCTGTGAGTTCAATAAAGGGACTGTCATCACTCTGCAATTAGTATGCCGGCACTCCAGTATAATGCCATGAAAGAGGCTCTCCCGCCTCTCTTTCTTTGGCTCCTCCTGCAGGCTGCTTACCTTCACTTCTCTGACCCTGACCTTCTCCAGGTTCTAGCACGCATGCTACTCTCTCAGGCAGAAATGGCCCCTTCTCCCCTCTGCTGCTGAATCTGTAGTTCCTTTTGCTTGGGTCGCTTTCCCGCAGACCCAGCTGAGACACCTCCCGTGATTCCCATTCCTGGCAGAATCCGCATCACCTGTGCCCGGGGATACTTTGCTGTTATCCTACTCATCCCGCACTGTGGTGATGTATATGTTTGTCTCATCACTGAAATGCCAGCTCCTAGTTCAGAACAGGGCAGGAAATAGAGAGGGTTGTTTGGGAGAAATAATCCCAGAAGAGGGATGTTAGAAATCGGAAGGTGTCCTTAACCATTTGCTGAAAAAATGGTTCCCTTAATAGTAACTTTTCCAGAAATAATTTCTAGAAAACCTTGAAATCAACACATAATAATTCAGTTCAGCCAGCACCTGTTTAGACCCTGCTATGTGCAAGTTCCTGTTACAGCTTGGGTGAAATACAACGACATACACTCTCCAATCTCCCGGGCCCTCGTTCTGGCGGGAGACCTCAGCCCAGCCCCAAACAGCAATACCGCAAAGCGGTTCAGGGATCGTCCCGTGTTCTGTGTGTGGGTGGAGGAATCGCTCAGCTCTGATTAGGGAGAGAGGGTAGGACTTCATTTTTAATGGACTACCTCCAATGAGAAAAATAACTCATTCCAGGGATTTCCTTTTTAATTAAACTTTGGAGAATCGAAGGGAAAATAAAATCATTTCAACTAGGTGTTTGTGAAGACCGGGAGCTAAGACAGGGAGCAGCCTCACCCCCAGCAGTGGCCTTCCACCTTGCTGACTCTATACCTTTTCACCTCTGTTCCTTCCCACACGCTCTTCCCTGCCCACACCCCCAGCCCTCCAATGATCAGTTTCTCTGCACCCTGGCTCATTCCATCCTTTTCAACTTGCTCAAGGCTTCTCTGACCCCAATACATACCTTCATGGCTTCTTATAACTTTTCTCCATTACACTCGCTTCAATAACAATTAAAAGTTCTTCGTGAAATCATTTGTTTAAATTCTGTCTTTCCTACAGGCCCCCAAGGTCCACAGGAGGAAGGACTATCTTCCTGTCACTGCTGTATCCCGGTTTTCACACACAGTGCCTTGCATATATAGTGAATGCTGAATAAATATCTGATGAATGAATCAATGAATAATTGAATGAACAAGCCAGAGGAGGAAAAGTAGATTAGAACTGTGTGATCCCTGTACGGATAAAAATCATCCCTGTATGATCAGGAGATCTGCTGCTGGGGAAGGAGGGGACTAGCTTAAAAGAAAGCAGCTCAACCACTGCAAAAGAAAAACTCACGGTCGAGATGATAAGGTGCTGAAAGGAGAAAATGGTATCATGGGGAACCATGCTCTGATCTCTTGTTCTACTTACAATCCTCTTCTTCTATAGATGAAATGAAGGAAAAAACCCAAAAACACAAAACAAGAAAAACTCCAGCTAATGTCTGGGTGTCGCTTGCTGAACTGAGAAGCTTTGTTCAAATAACTGCTCTGTCCCAGGATTCCTACTGTGAAGGGTACATTCAAACACCTAGATCGGGCCTTCCTTGAACTGGAGGGCATGTCTGTATTATAAGGAGAAGCCTCATTGGTGTCCCATGACTGCTGGTAAAGAGCCCTGGATTCACGGAGAGTGGAAGCCTCAACTTGACCTGGTATCATTCACATAGCCCATGAGGTGAATGGTGCCCCCCAGACACGTGCAGTGCAGTGGCCCTATTCACCGTATTTTGGGATCGCCCATCCAATTTTATTAGTCACTTTTTCCAGAGAAACAGAGCCAGTAGGAGATATATAGATAAAGTTTAGATAAATGTTAGATAGATAGATAGATAGATGATAGATAGATAGATAGATAGATAGATAGATAGATAGATAGATAGATTCATTGATTGTAAGGACTTGGCTGATGTGATTATGGAAGCTGAGAAATCCCAAGACATCTAGTTCAAAGGCCTTAGAACCAGGAGAGCTGATGGTATAAGTTCTAGTCCAAGTCCAAAGGCAGAGGAAGACCGACGTCCCAGTTCAGAGATAAAACAGAGAGTGACTTTCCCCTTCACCTTTTTCTATTGAGGCCCTTACCTGGCTAGATGAGCCCCACCCACAATAAGATGGGCCATCTGCTTTACCGGGTCTACGAATTCAAATGCTAATTTCATCCAGAAACACCCTCACAGACACTTCCAGTAATTATGTGTAATCAGTTACCTGGGCAACCCATGGCCCTGTCAAGTGGACATATAATACTATGGTATCAATATAATATTATTGAAACCCAGCTTCCTGTTACGTTAAGAACTTCTGGAAACTCGGCTTCTCTTTGAAACTGCATAGCATGTGCCATTTGCACTTTTAGACTTTAGACTTTAAGAGAGTGTAAAAAGATTAAGGCTAATCCAGGGGAAGGCCGGAGGCATAGGGTGCTTTGGGACGGCTTCAGAAATCATAGCTGCCATGTCTTCAGGTAGAATTAAAACTGGTTCTCATCAACCAGTTCCTAAGATAATACTATTCTTATTTTTCAAGTGCCATTTGAAGAGAACAGACCCTGGAAAATCGCACTCAGCATATCCTGTCCGCATGGACATACATACATTCATTCACAAAACTGAAGTTTGAGCCAATTTATTCATGGTGGCCAGGAATTAGCCAGAAGAGTATATAACGAGCAGCCCCGGGAGTTGAGAGAAAGGTTTCAGACAGATGTCAGTTTCAATCCTGGCCTTATGACCTTGGTCAGTTTACTGGATCTTTGTAAGCTTTGGTGTCCTTGTCTCTGAAATGCAGATGATGATTTAGTCCCTATTTTATGGGAGGATTAAATGAGAGAGATGATGTCACGTACATCACCTAGTGCTGATAATGTCAAATGAACATTACTGTTGTTCTTATTAAAACCAGGATTTTGTTAGATTGCTTTCTTCTCTGAGTTGACCCAGCTTCCCATAGATCATCAGTGATCACCCAATCCTGGACCGTCTCCAGCGGCGCTCCATCAATACCTTGTAACAAGACTTCTGGTTAAACATGGTGTGTGTTTCTCTCAGAGGTCTCCTCCAAACTCCACTATGCCAATAGAGGATTTTTTAAATAAAAGAAGCACAGCTCATCAAATAAAGGGAAAAAAAGGAAGAAAAGCTTAGAAGGATGAAAATGGATGAATGGACATTCCTATATATATACACACATATGTGTGTGCATATATGCGTATATATACTACTGTTAAGAGTTTCTTATATATTCTTCCAGAGAAGTGCTGTGCATATATAAATATGTGTGTGTATGTGTATGTATACATATGTGTGTGTGTGTATTTGATCGCTAGAAGAATATACAAGAAACGTCCAACTGTGGTTGCCAGTGGCTGATGGAGAGGGTTGTAGGGGTGGGTGGTGCGGGGGTTCACCACCCCCTTGAATCTTTTAATTTGTGTACCCTATATATGCATTATCTATTTATTCATCCTGATGATGATAAATGTAACAAATAGAGTGAAATACCTCATTTGTCATTCTCAGTGCTGATATTGGCAATTCAGCTTGAAATCCTTGATATCACACCCTATCCCAATGGCCCAGGGGAAGAATTATATCCTGGAGAAGTCTGCTGGCCCTGCACCCCCACCACTATGACCCCCTGCTCTGGAGGGGGCTGTCTCTGGGGAATACTGCTTTGCTGCTGGTGTCTTTGGGTTGTGCTGGCCCTGGCCTTGGTTTTTACCCAGCCGCTACCTCATGGCCAGTTCCATTCCACCCTGACCTCGTTCACCTTTGGGGACCTGTGCTTCCTTTTGCCCAGGAAGGGAGTTCAGACAGATAAAAGTACTTGTTTTCCCTACCTCCTTTCCTTTTCTATTTCTTTCAAAGTCAACTTATGGACTCAAAAGCCGGACTGCCCAGGCTCCATTTTTGGTTCAACCCCTTGCTAGCTGAGTGAATTTCGATGACTTTCCTAAACTTTTTTTCAGTTTTCTCAGTGATGAGAGGATAAGAGTAGACACTTGCCTCCATAGAGCTGTTGTGAGGGTTCACCTAGATTAAATTAAACACTAATACAATGAATGATTGTACATGGCACATAGGAAATGCTCCATGAGTGTTAGGCGTTATTTGCATATTTACATCGTATCACACTCAGATATTTATTGAGCATGCTTACATCGCCGTGTGCTGGTGAGACAATGACGAATGGAGCATGATCGCTGCACACAATCACAGTTTGTCAGAGAAAATCCTGGCCGACAGTCCAACAGCTTGTAGCAGGGTAAGTACAATGATACACACATCAGGTTCTATGCGGATCCCTTATCCCGTGTGGGCGCCATGGGGGCCAACAAAAGGCAAGTTGACTCGAATACTAGTAAAAACAGAGAGGTCTGTGTGAAATCCAGTGAAGCAGAGAGCTTGGAAATGCCCTCGAAGAAAATGATTATCGCTGAGCACAAACTGCCATCTAGCTTCAAGTCTCAAGGTTTCCTCGGGTGACATATAAATAAGACTTCTGAAGTGACCCCATGGGGAGTCACGGCTTTTTCTGGCTCATTAGCAGACAGAAGCCTTCAAGCACTTCCTTGGTCAGGAAGCCTGGGCAGGCTTCTCGAGAGGAAGGTAAAGGAGTGCTGAGAAAGGCAGGGGCAACTCCACCTCCTGCAACAAAAGTGAGATCCTGAATGGCCCTGGGGTTCACATTTCTGTAATCTAAGCAGAAATCAGGTACAGTCAGGTGGCAGGCTCTCAACTCTCTTGGGTATGAAAACTTTCATAACACGAACTTAATGTTTTCTTTCCATTTTTTTCATCAAGTGTATTCTGCTTGCTGAAGTCAACAGGGGTATAATAGAGTAATAGTAAGGTACATAGATTCTTGACAAATATATATATTTAAAGCCTCCTGCCCTGAACTCAGCAGACACCATGATTTTCTCTCCCAGCCTGACATTGTCCTCTCTAGATGGGGCCAGAGAAAGGGGTCAGTGGCTTGGCCTATCTATTCCCTTGCACACTTTGTAAGCCTCTAGTTATCTCAATCTTATGTAAAATAAACAGCACAGATTTGCCCAGAAATGAGCAGCACTGAGAAATATTTCTCTCCACAGGTCTGTAGGACTGAGTGAGAGAAAACTTTAGAAGAGGCTGTGTGCACGTGTCTTCCCCAGACAGGAAGAACCTGACCAGAGCACATGATCTGTAACTGTGTGTAAGTTTTTCTTTATTTTCCAGATGTTAAAAACTTCTACAAGAAAAGGAGAGCCAGGGCATTGCTAAAGTCCAATTTACCCAATCCTAGCCTCCCCCAGGGTGGAGATCCATTGAAAAATCCAACAGCACCCACTACAGCGTGACTCAAGAAATTCTCAAAAATAGCACATTTGCGAGAGTAAAAAAAATAAGTAACAGAAAACAGTGTTGCCAAGGATGTGAAGAAATTGAACCTGTGAAGAAATATGCACTGTTGGTGGGAATATGAAATGCTGTGTCACTGTGGAAAATAGTATGGTGGTTCCTCAACAAATTGAAAATAGAATTACCATATGATCCAGCAACTCCACTTCTGGGGATTACCCAAAAGAATGAAAAGCAGGGTCTTGAAGAGATTTTGTACACCCATGCTAAGAGCAGCATTATTTACAATCACCAAGAGTAGAAGCAACCAAGTGTCCAAAGACCAATGAAAATATAAACAAAATATGGTCTATACATACAATGGAATATTATTCAGCCTTTAAAAGGAAAGGAATTCTGGGGCCTCTGGGTGGCTCAGTCGATTAAGCATCTGCTTTTGGCTAGGTCATGATCTCAGGGTCCTGGGATGGAGCCCCACATCGGGCTTTGCGCTCAGCATGGAGTCAGCTTCTCCCTCTCTCTTTGTCCCTCCCTCCCGCTCATGCCATCTCTCTCAAATAAATAAATAAAATCTTTAAAAAAAAAAAAAAAAGAAAGGAAAGGCATTCTGACACACCCTACAGTATGGACGAACCTTGAGAACATGACGCTAGGTGTGATAAGGCGGTCACAAAAGGCCGAACGTGCATGCTTTCACTTCCATCGTCTACTTAGAGAAGTCAAATTCATAGAGGCAGCAAGTAGCATGGTAGTTTCCAGGGGCTGGGGTTAAGGGAATGGAACGTTGTTTAACGGGTATAGAGTCTTGGTTTTACAAGATAAGAGAGTTTGGGAGATTGGTTGTACAACAATATAAATATACTTACTGCTGAACTATACACAAAAATGGTTACAGTTGCAAATTTTATGTTAGGTGTATTCTACCACGTTTTTATAAACGAATGTATGTGTGGATTAAAGCAATTCGGCTGGGTAAAAGTACCCACGGATGTCTTCGCCCCTTCCTGCTGGTACCTGTCAACTACCCTAACTCAGGGTTTGCACAGCAAGGAAACTACCCGACAGCAAGTGCTATTTCAACACACCAAAGAAAGGTAAAAACAGTTATTTAAACTGGCATTTCTCAACCATGGTCCACACATTGGAAGTGCCTGGATGCTTTATAAAAATATCATATCTAGACCCCAACCCTACAGATCTGATCTAATTGGATTAGGGTTGGGCCAAGGACATTGATACTTTTAACAGCCCCCCAGGTGATTTTTGCAGTGACTCTAGAAAAGTCTCTTCTTTCTTCCACCTGGGTTTTGGGTTCCACGGAAGTGGATGCCAGGGAGGCTGTATTCCACTGATCATGCATCTCACTGTTGGCTCTTACACTTTCCCTCTCTCCTAGTTCCTTTCCTATACTCAGTTGTACTGAAATCTTTCCCTCCAGCAACTTGTGCCCGATGTCTTTTCTCCTTCACCGGTCTTCTTGAAATTGCTCTTGCCAAGGTCACAAATGACTCTTGTAACGCTAAATCCAGCAGACAGCTTCAACCTATGTCTCACCTGACAACTGGCAGATTCTGGCGGAGCCTACCCCTCCCCCACCATCCTTCTTGAAATGCTTCCTTTGCTTGGCTTTCAGAATATTCTAGCAGAATCCTTCCTCTCTGACAGCTTCTTTTGAATTTCCTTGTAGGTTTGTATCCTGCTCCTCAATGTTGATGTTAGCCCTTCGCTGGATTTTCCAGAAGTCCTCTTGTAATTATTTTATTTTTTAAATTCTCCCATTGATTCAGTGGCATTAACAAACATTATTGAACACCATCATGAGCCAAGGACTGCAGAAGGCGCCAGAAATTCACTGACAAATCAAACTAGACATTGGTTCCTGCCTTCATTACACTGAGGAAAGAGAAACCAAACAAATAGAGGAAATATTAAAGAATTATGAGCATTATGGAAACAAGCTGGAGGCTGAGTTGAAGATCAACGGAATCGGAGGCTACCTTAATGAAAATGACCTGAGGGGTCTAATAGCTCTAGCTTCCGAATCTGGGAAGAAAGCACGTTCCATGTGGAGGGATCAAAATGTGCACAGTCTCTAGAGTGAAAGAGTTCTACCTTCTGAAATGCTGAGAGGAGGAGTTGGCTGGATTATGGGTGGTGAGCATGTGGCAAGCCAGGGGCAGATCACATGGATCCTACCAGTCATGGTAAGAATGTTGAGTGGTCTTCTAAATGAAATTAAAAGCTATTGAAAGGTGTTGAGTTGTGGAGTGACATAATATGACTCACATTTTAATAAAGTCACTTGCTGCAAAGTGGAGGACAAATGGAGGACAACAGAAGCAGAAATAGGGAGATCAGGTGGCAGGCTACTTTTCTATTTCAGGCAAGAGATAATGGAGGCTTGGACTAGGGAGCAGCCATAGAAAGAGGAAGACGTGGACAAGTCCAACAGCTTATTTGGGGAGTTGAATTGAACAGCCTTGGTGACAGTTACAGAGAGTGACGGAAAGAGATGAAAAAAGAATGGCTCCAAGTTGTCTAGAGCGAGCGGCTGGATAGCTTATGGTCCATTGACAAAATGGAGATCAGAGTGGTAATAGCATGGGAGCAAGGCTGTGTTCTATTTGGTTAAATGTGAGATATTATGAAATATTCAAGTAGAGCCGTCAAGTAGGCAAGTTAATAGTTCCAAGCACAAGTTAAGGCTTAAGATATAAATTTGAGATTTATCAGCATGAACATGGTATTTTTTACAATGTTTTATTTATTTATTTGAGAGAACGAGTGAGAGTGAGCGAGCACAAGTGATGAGTGGGGGCAGGGGCAGAAGGAAAGGGAGAAGCAGACTCCCCACTAAGCAGGGAGCCCAAATCGGGGCTTCATTCCAGGACCCTGGGATCATGGCCGAAACCCAACGTGGATGCTTAACCAACTGAGCCACCTCGGCGCCCCATGAACATGGTATTTATTCCTTCTCACACTTATTTTTCTAGGATCTTATTTTTCATTAAATGACTATTTGCAAAAACAACACTAATTACTCACCGTATATTTCACAGAGGTTCTAACTAGAATGGGCTATAAACATAACATCATATCAAAAGGGAGAAAAAAAGTCAAGATCCACAAGAATTCTTTCTTTAGATCTGATTCAAGTTGAAAAGTGACCCAATAAACTAAGTCCATGATGACCTTGGGATTGCTTACATCTATGCTGACAGAGTTATTACACTTTCCTGGTCTATAACATAACTTTTTTTTTAATTTCAAAAAGAGGAGGGAGCTTTTAATAATACATTAATTTCATAACAAATCTATTAAGTATCTGTCATCTCTCTCAAACCACATCAAAATAATGCATAAAATAATACGTGATTCAGACTTAACAGATCACAAAGGAATGAGAAATGTCCCGGAGATTTCCCAGCACACTTAATACAGAAATTGTTTTTTGTGTAAGTGCCCTTCCAATAACTCCTTCATAATCATCTAAAGCCTATTAGTTAAGCACTCTGTTGGGTGTAGTTCTTCTTGTAGCTTTTAAAGATAAATATGACAAGAGAAATTAAAAGGGCCACCAAGGGTAAAATCTGTTTAGTGCCATTCGGAAGACTTGTGACAGCAAGCACGTATTGCCCAATGGATCCGTGCTGTCTTGGGTTTGTTGTTGGCATCTTCAGCATTTTTATAAACTCTGTCAAGACAGTGCTGACAATGGCTTCAACTCTAGATTTTTCTGTCATCAGTAATCTGCATATTATGTCAACCTTTTTTTTAAAGGTTTTATTTTTATTTATTTGACAGAGAGAGAGCAAAAGCACAAGCAGGGGGAGGGGCAGAGGGAGGGGCAGAGGGAGAAGCAGGCTCCCCGCTGAGCAAGGAGCCCAATGTGGGGCTCCATCCCAGGAGCCTGGGATCCTGACCTGAGCCGAAGACAGATACTTAACCAACTGAGCCACCCAGGTGGCACCCTCAACCTCCTTCTCAGAAATTGTAAGTTTTCATACTGTGCATGTGATATTGGGTGTGGCCTTCAGCCCCCTGGTCAGTACGGATGGTACCTTCATTTCTGACTCAACTCTTCATGCGCTGGTGGTGATCATTGTTGTCTTAGACAGGACTCCTAAGGGGTGATGGTGTTGACCATCCCCGTGATGGTAGTTTTGGCCTCAACGCAACCAAACGGACATAGCTCTGCGTTCTGTACCAACTACAGAATCTCCTGCTGAAATCGAAGGGGTGACTGCCTTCGCGGATTTGTCGAATATTTGGGGAAGTTGTCATGTTATGATTGGTGTGTTCCGAAGAACAGAGTGTGTCTATTTGACCCATTTACCCCTGGCTAGGTCCCAGCAACAGCTTTTGGGTTTGTAGCTTACTCTGTTGTCATTTTTTTGTTTTGGTTCTCTACAGCGTTTTACTCCTGGACACTACTACCAGATACAATGGAAACTGAAATACCACTGAATGAAGAAAACAAAGTAAGAACTGAAAAATGCATGACTATGGATGTCGACGACTACCCAGGTGTGGTACCTGTTATGGTCACTGAGGTACCACGTTTCCCATTGTCTTGGTCATTTTTGAGTGCCACAGGGGTGTGGCAGCCACCAAAGTAGCTTAGGTTGGCCAATCACAGGAACTCTTAGAAGGAGAGTGACTGTGTTCTTTCCACCAAGAACTCACTCTCATTCTCTTTAGGCTTTTTTTACTCTTTTCTTTTTATTGTCTCAGTCTATGTGATATGTGTTGGCAGAAATGTCCTCTTAGCTAAATCATTCTGCTTCTTACAAAAGAGAGAGAGTATTTTGTGAGCGGTTCTTTGATATCCTGAGGCTTGGCACTGGGAAATGCTTGGTTGAAGACAGTCCAAAAGAACACAGTGGCTTGGATACTCTAATGATCGACTTCAGGAAAAGTTACCTGATACTGTGCTGGCCTCCCCAAACTTGTTCTCCCTGTTCCTCTCTGCCCTCATGGCAACCCCACAGGACTGAGATTTTGCTGCCTGTCACGGGAGAAATCTGGCGTTGAAACAAGAACAGGGAGGAAGCAAAACAAGCACGATGACTATACCCATCTTGAGGGGGAGCTCAGAGGAAAGCTGTGGCTTCACAAGTTCCAGTTGGCGGAGGCTCTTCAGAGATCGTGCCAGATTCTCTGTTGCTTGGCAGTGGAATCTTTGCCAGCTGCTCAAGCAAAGAAGGCCCCACACTGGATCTGCTTCCTTCTTCATGCTCTGCAAGGTTGGCCTGGGGGTCCTCACTGGGTGAGGAGTGGCCCCCTGGATGGTCAAAGCAGGAGTCCTGCTACCTGCTTTGTGGTACACACACCACTGGTGCTTGAGTCCAGGTGTTTCCATCATGGCTGCCGTCCAGGTGGGGAGGTGGCCCACAGCAGAGTCAGGGGCCGATGGGTACATAGGATATGGAAGCAAGACTCTTCCAACAAAAGCAGTTCTTGCATAAGCCATGTCTAGTTACAGCCTACTAACACATGGGAGCAAAGGCCCAGAGAGAAGTCTGGACACATCCAGAGAAAACCAGGACATTTTATTGAGACCCAAAATCAATAACACAAAACACATAGAGATTTTGCTCATCTCTTAACCCAGTATTTCCTCAAGGGAGTCAAATCTTGCCTGATAAAACAAACTGTCATATTCAGAGACGTGGATACCCAGAGACTATCAATCCCACATCCTTCCTTCTTCTCTGTTAGAAACTTCAAATCTCCTCTGTCCCCACAGCTCAAGAGCCAGGACCTGTGGGTTTTGGAATTAACCCCTAGGGTGGCACATGGCAGTCAGCAGAACACACTTCCGGACCATCTGGAATTCATTCAGTTGCAGGCCATTGTGTCTAGCATGACAGGAACTTAATCAGTTTCCCTGTTACCTTCAGAGCTAAGAGCTGCTCCTGATTTCCACAAAATTGAGGGAAAATAGGAGACAGAATCCTCTTTTAAGTACTTATTACAATTTTTATCAAAGAAGCTGAGGTTCCTTTTCTCTCTCACTTCTCAAGAAAATAAAGGTGAATTATAGAGTTCTGATGGTCACAGCATTAGAAGTTTTCCATGTACCTCCTTTTATAACATGAGCAAGCCCTGACCCACCACAACTGACATTTCCATGAGCTGGGAATCTCTCTAGGGATAATTTCTTTGCTTTCTCTTACAAAAAAGAGAAACGGTGCTTTTCATAAGGATATAGAGTTCTGTCCAGGACCATATAATGTCTGGCTTTTCCCTTCCCTGAGTTGATGTCCTAAGACTGGACAAGAGAGACAAATCATCAACTCACACATATTCGTTAATGGTGATTATAAAGGGGGTGTAGGCGCAGGATAGCATTGGGAGAATGCCTTAGACCGTTTGGGCTGCTCTAATAGGATACCATGGATTGGGTGGCCCAGAAACAACAAATATTTATTTCTCACAGTTCTGGAGGCTGGGAAGTCCAAGATCAAGTTGCCAGGAGATTCAGTGTCGGATGAGAACCTGCCTCCTGGTCCATAGACAGTAGTCTTCTTTCTGTGTCTTCATATGATGGAAGGGACAGGGAGGTTTCTGGGGTCTCTTTTATAAGGGCACTCATTCCATTCAGAAGGCTCCACCTTCATCACATGACCACCTCCCGAAGACCCCACCTCCTAGACCATCACATTGGGAATTAGCTTCTCAACATGTGAATGGGGTTGGGGTGGGGAGATGCAAACATTCAGGAGAGAGCAGAGAGTATAAGGGAGTTTATGAAAAGTAGTGCGGAAAGATTTTAGCATCAACAGTTCCCGGTTCATTAACAGAAAGAATGGAAAAACTGAAACTTTGGTTAACTCCCATGCTGTTTGGCTATCCTGCTTTTACCTCACGGATTATGGGATTATGTGCGATTTCTAACAGCTTTGAGGAAATGCTATCTCAATGCAAAATGATTCTGAAATAGAGGCATCAAAATCATAGCCTGAGGCCATCAGAATCTCTCGGGAGGCTTGCTGGAAGGCATATTCCAAGATTCCAACCCAGCTCTACTTAATCAGAATCATAACCATGAGCCCAGAGGAACCTGTATTTTGAATAAACTCCCTCTGTGGCTCTTAAGGCCCATCAAAGTTTGAGAACCCTTGCCAAAGCCCCAAATCAGGAGCAAGCCCAAGGAGTCTTGAACTTTTCTGTCCTTAAAGAAAACAAAAGTTAACAGAAAAGAGAGCATGATTGCTTTATGGAGTTCTCTCAAACTCCTGGAGAACTGTGTGCACATGAGCTGTAATCAGACCCAGAAGGAGAAAGCTGTGATAGGAATGGTTTTCACTCAACCCACAGAGCTAGTTGAATGAGATCAACAATCTTTGCCAAAATCTAATCGTGCAGAGCCGCCATGAATAACTTTAATATTTTAAAGCCCCCACAGCACAGCCAGGATCTCCAGCCAAACTCATGGAGCCTTTCCAATGTCAGTGCCATCTTTTGTTTAAAATTGCTGCCTGTCAGGGGCCCTTCCAAATCAAAAACATTATTTATAGAATGCTAAGGAAATTCTAATACCAAAATATGTGTTGCACCAGTTTGGACAAAAGTTCCGGTGGAAGGAATCTCCTGAAACATTTTTATGACAACATCTATTTAGGCTTGACCAAAAACAATGTTTTAAGGAAATTTTCTTATTTGATATTTGGATACCATATGAATTCTCTAAGAAAAACCAGAAGTATGAAAGGGCAAATTATAATATTACTGTTTTTGGTTGTATCTTCTTTTTAGTTAAAAAAAAAAAGTTATATTAAGAGCAGCCATCCTACATCGTGAAATTCACTAACTGCCCTCTGCTAACTTTGAGAATATTACCATATTCATGTTCTCAAGAATTTTGACCTACTAGGGAATCCTGAAGAATAATTAACACCTTCAAACTTGTACTATTTAACATTATTTCTTCATTATCCTGTTCTTAAAGTCACTGGGAAGTTTTTGTTGGTTTGACCTGCTCTGTTCTGCTGGTCAAGCTAGCTGAGTCCTGATGCCTGAGTCCTAGATTCTCGTTTCGTGGGTCTGAGGTGAGGCCCAGGCAATTACAAAGTACAACCAGGGTTGAGATACACATTTATAGCCAATGCAATAGGTTTTCCCTAAGATATTAGCAGAAAGGAAATTCTCACTGTGTCTTACATTCTTCAGATTCAAGGGTTTCTGAATTCAGAGGGTTTTTCAGCCTCCAATTTTGTTGTGCAAACAAGCCAATTGTTCTATGAATCCCACAGTTATGGGATCTAAGTCTCCAGGAGTCTCTGAGCCTAATTCTTCCTGCCTCTGCTAGAGTAACTTAGTGGCTCCAAACTCGAACATTGGAGTAAAAAGGAGTGTTATTTCTGAGGCCCTCTTTCAGTGAGGCCAGGTTATGTATACAGCTTTGATAATGTGTGTTACGGTAATGAACTAGCAAGACATGTTGTCTCCTTGGTTAGGTCATCTGGGCAGAGCCTGACACGTCGAGGTGCTCTG
This sequence comes from Ursus maritimus, assembly GCF_017311325.1. Taxonomy (NCBI): domain Eukaryota; kingdom Metazoa; phylum Chordata; class Mammalia; order Carnivora; family Ursidae; genus Ursus; species Ursus maritimus. Next base: position 17,035,923 of record NW_024425675.1, read on the forward strand.
AATGCAGATGAAGTGAGGAGTGGACCAAACCGAAGACTGCCTGCTGTCAGTGTTTGAGGGTGTGACCTCTAAATTCTAGTCCCTACCACGTTGACCCCACTTGACTCCCTATCTACCACCAGCGGTTTCTCATCTCTGGTTTTGCTCATTTCCTCTGTCTGGCATCTGTTCCTACCTTCCCCCTCCCCACTGAGATACTCTTTTCTCTCGTCTTATCAGACTGTGCTCAGGTCTCCTCTCCAGTGGCCCCTCTCCCAGAAACTACTCTGACATTCAGACTGGTTCTCTAGTGAAGCTTTCAAACGAAGCATAGTTTAGGGGGCCCTCACTTGCATGCGTCCCTTCTAAGCCGGTGGACAGGGTCCTAGCCGTGTTTTCACACGGTTGTGTTTTTAAAATAAGACGTGCTGAAGTAAGATGCTCTAACCCTAGTTGTTTCAGACTCTCTACTCCAACTCCCCTTCCATTAAACTCCCTTTTGTGTCAGGTAGCATGGGAGTGACCATGAGCACTTTGGGAATCAGGGTAAAGGGACATTGAGTTTGGAACACATTTGGTTGGTTTAATGGAAAAATATATTTATGTGGTTGTCAATATAGGAATGGTCTATCAGTCAGGGTTCAGGCAAAGAAAGAGGACCAGTAGGAAATACTAACATGATAGATGGATGATGGATGATAGATAGATAGATACATAGATACATAGATAATAGGCAAACCTCTATAGAGACATAAGGAATTGGCTCACGTAACTGTGGCAGACTGGCTGAACAAGTCTGCAAGGCAGGCCATCAGAAAGGGAAGATAAGGAGAAGCTGAACTCCACGGGCCAAAAACGGTTTCCTAAAACCAGAAGTTTGCCCTCAACCCCCACCCCAGGGAAAGCCTAAGCCCGATTTTGAGGGACCTTTTAACTGATTAAGTCAGGCCCATGCAGGATAATATCCCCGACTTAAAGTTACCTGATTAGGGACTTTAATTACTTCTGCAAAATCCCTTCACAGAGCAGCTAGACTCATGCTGGATTGACTGAGTACCTGAGTTCAGCCCCGTGAAACGGTCACGTCCATCAGCCACCTCACAGCTTCTGGGAACGTACCTACCATCCCCCGTATCAGATCGGCCAGCCCTGGTGGAGAACCGGAATTTATTCAGCAGCATAAGCATATCCCATGGTACCCAGGAGCAAAGTAAGTGGATTTAGAGAAGAAACAACATTTGAAATATTTGAAACCAGATGCTAGTCTAGAGAAATTCCTTCAATTACCACAGGGGAAAAAACTGAAGTAGAAATTTCAGTTGTCATCATAGCCGAATCAAAATGGAAGGTTGAAGTAATGCAGCATATACAATATAAAAGCATTGTGTGGTTTTCCTCTCTCTCACTCTCTCTTTTTTTTTTTTTTTTTTGCTGGGAATGTGATACAGAGCTTAATCAAATATGCCACTTTACCTGTAACTGGAAAAACATTTTTGGAACATTTCAAAAAAAACAACTGAGAAATTCTTCTTATAGGTGCTGGCAGACTGCCCATTTGGATGTGTAGAAAATATACCTTTTTTTGTCATTTAAAAATTTATTTGTTAAAGGGGCACCTGGGTGGCTCAGTCAGTTAAGTGTCTGCTTTCAGCTCAGGTCCTGATCCCAGGGTCCTGGGATCCAGCCTCACATGGGCTCCCTGCTCAGCGGAGAGCCTGCTTCTCCCTCTTCCTCTGCCTGCTCCTCCCCCTACCTGTGCTCTCACATGCTCTCTCGTGCTCTCACGTGCTCTCTTGTGCTCTCTTCCTCTCTCTCAAATAAATAAATAAATAAATAAATAAATAAAATCTTAAAAACACATTTATTTGTTAAGGAATCAGAATAAAATGCAAGTCAAATGAATGGGAATATGAAACAAAGCAAAAAAATTGGCCAATAGAAAATTGAAAATGAAAACTTTGAAAATTGCAAAATGAAACCAATAGAAATTATTCTGACATCAAGATGGAAATAGGAACAAGAAAATTTTCAGGTCATTCCCAAAGCAATAATTTATTAATAGGAAGAGATTAATTTCAAGTTGAAGTAGTGAAGAGACTCTTAGGTTATATGGTAATTTAGTTAATGATGAGAATGAAGAGAACTGAATCACAATAACCATTAGAAAAATATTTAAATTGTTAGCTGATTTGACACAAAATACCAACCTCACCGAGCACTCATAATATGCCATTATAAAAATGTCAACAAACTGATTAGTGATTATGACCAGATTCAGAGGTATTTACAATTACTCGTTATACGCACATGCACACACACATGAACTCAAAATAAATGCCCTAAGTATTAGTGCTTATAGATGAATGAAATTCAAAAGGTTTTCCCGTATTTGACCTTAAGCCTAAAATTTATACTACATTATCAATAATAAGTTATAGAGTTAAAACTATAAACTATCAAAGAATTTTTCAAAAATTTGCTCTATCATGCTGAAGACTGCCTTATCTTTCTATTCTCTCTATAAAAAATATTGCAAAACCTTTGCCATACAAAGGGGTGTGATGGTTAATCTTACATGTCCACTTGGCTGGGCCATGGTGCCCAGATATTTGCTTAAGCATTATTCCGGATATTTCTATGAAGGAATTATTTTGGATGAGTGTAACATTTAAATCAGTGGACTTTGAGCAAAGCAGATTACCCTCCTTAGTGCAGGTGAGTCTTGTCTAATCAGTTGAAGGCCCTAACAGAACAAAGAATGAACTTCTTCCTTGAGTGAGTCTGCCAACAGACTGCCTTTAGACTCCAACTGCAACTCTTCCCTGGGTCTTCAGCCTGCTCACCTATCCTGTATGTTTTGACTCACTAGGCATCTGCAATTGCATGAGCCTTTTCCTTAAAATGTATCTTTCTCCATTTAGATAGATGATAGTTAAGTAGATAAAAAGTTAGATGAATGATAGATCAATGGATAGATGATAGATAGATAGATAGATAGATAGATTCTATGGGTTCAGTTTCTCTGGAAAATTCTGACACAAGGGATAATGAAAAAGAAGTGTTCTGAAGTATCTGATAGGCTGAACTGTGTCCCCCCTGCCCCCGCCAAACTCAAATGTTGGAGCCCTAATCTCTAGTATCTCAGAATGTGTCTGTATTTGAAGATAGGATCCTTAAGGAGGGTATTAAGTTAAAAACAAGGTCTTAAGGTATGATCTAGTCCAATCTAACTGGTATCTTTGTAAGAGTAGGTAGGACACACACACAGACACAAGGGACTCCTGCACACAGAAGGACAGCTATATGAAGGGGCAGCAAGTGGGCAGCCATCTGCAAGCCAGAGAGAGAGGCATCAGAGGACCCCCCCCCCCCGCCANTACCGTGACCACAGACTTCCAGCCTCTAGAACCGTAAGCTATAGGAAAGCTGAAAGAAAAGAAACTTGCATGGTTTAAGCCACCAGTCTATAGTATTTTGTTATGGTACATCCTAGAAAACAAATAAAAGGATATCAGGCAGTTAATTATTAAAAATAAAGTATAATTGTCCTGAATTTTATGATATTTGTTATAGCTGCCAACTTCAAAAAATCTGTAATTTCTCATTTCTTTTTTCATTTTGAATAAATTTTCACTTTTGTACCTACTTTTTTGTATTATCTTTCTTCAAGAGGGCCCCCCCAAAGTTAACTTCTCAGACCCACAAAACCCAGCTCTTGCACTGCTGAAACCATGTCTGCATCTGTCACTGCTCCATTAATACCTTAGACGTACTTCAAATTGAAATTATGTGAAGTGGGCGTTGTGTTACCTAACCTTACTGTGGTCATCATTTTGCAATATATATGAACATCAAATCATTATGTTGTACATCTTAAATGTACACAGTTGTATGTCAACTATATCCCAATAAAGCTGAAAAAACTGTTTTAAAGATTTATTTACCTCAGAGAGTAAGAGGAGAGAGCATGAGCAGGGGGAGGGATAGAGGGAGAAGCAGACTCCCTGCTGAGTGGGGAGCCTGATGCAGGGCTCAGTCCCAGGATCATGTGCTGAGCCGAAGACAGACACTTACCCAACTGAGCCACCCAGGTGCAAGCTGAAAAAATATCTTAAGCCTATTTCTACCAGTGCGTCTCCCACATTGATGTAAAATGATCTGTGCCTAGACACCTACTAGGCTGTGCACGTCTTGTGGACAGGCACTGTTCCTTACCCATACTTGAATCTCCAGGGGGTAGCTCAATGTCTGGCACACGTAACAGAGGCTCCAGAAATATCTGACGGATGAATGGGCAAATACACAACCAGATGCAGTAGCGAATACTGAAAAATGAATCAAGAGTCTGCCAGTCTCTACAGATACCAATTTTAACTTCAGAGTTCAAGTTACAGACTATTCACATTGCCTGAGCTCAACTGGAGGGAAAAATATCCTTAAGAATCTTCCAGCTGCTGGATTCTGATACAAACCTGAAGCAAGCAAGCCACTGAGGAGAGTACTTAAACATTTAATCCTCCAGATAGAATATCTGGTTACGAAATGAAACAACTCAACTCCAACAACCAAAACCAAAACTGCATAAACTGCTCTTCACCACTCTATATGCCTCTCCCCGCCCCCCCGCAAAATAGCCTAGATATTTTAGTATTGTATTTGGATACATGTGTGGGTACAAATGACTTAACTATCTGATTATATGTTTGAGTGGATAAAGTGAGTGTGAAATACAACGCTCAGTCCTCTGCCAAATACGGACTGTTTCTTGAAAAAGTAAGACGTTTAAGTCTGAGATACATATTTGAAGTCCAAAATATTTTCTGTGCATCTGCCGCTCTGAGTTAGAATCACTTTTGTGAAGAATTTTTATATCATGCTCACTATGTATTTCTCCACATTTTATATTTCTAATTCTCTTTTGTATCTTGAGGGGCAAAAATACATATATTAGGAAAAGGATACATATAGAGTGAATATATAGTGTGTATATATATATTAGGAATATATACTACGTATATCTTATACATATATAGCATATATATGTATAGTATATTTTAGTATATGTAGTATATATTGTATATATTATATATTATATAATATTTAGTATAGTATCTATATAGATATATCTCTCTCTATAGTATCTATATATAGTATCTATATACTATGTATATATACTATGTATGTATAGTATATATCTTTATATATATCTTTCCCACTGAAACTTCTTCAAATGGAAAATGCTTCATTCCTACCAAGAAAATAAAAAGCAGCTTGTTTCCAACTGTTTCAAGTATGAGAGGGAATTGCCTGTGCTCAGCAACCTTTTCCACAACTGCCTACCTCGCACTTCCTATATCTTTCCACCCATTATTCATCTGATTGGGGTATTAGAAACTCCATCCCAATCCCGCCCAATGTTCAGCTTCTTCATCTGTTTTGAATTACAGACTTACCTGAAAATCTGCTCTTTTCTTCCCAGAAAAAAAAAAGGTCACAAACACAAACTGACACAGTGTTTTGCATGCAATTTTTGGACATTCCTAGATCTCTTAACACAGGCACCTGAGTCCCGTCCGGAGACCTCAGGTAAGGAACTCCTGCCCAGGAGCAAGCCCTTGACAAAGGCAAGAATGAGCTGATAGTGTGGTACTTGTGTGAGATGCGAACCCTCCGAAGTATTACAGTGTACAGGAAGCTTTATCGAAAGCAACATTTTTAGGGCAAAAAGGAATTATTAATTATTAAAGTGAGAAAAAGATATTTAAAGACCTAATTCGCAGTAACAGTGCCTTTGTTGAACCCTGACTTGAATCAGTGTTACAGGGGAAGATCTGGGAAAATTATGCAAGTCACTGTGAGAAAAAATTCATTTTATACCTAGTGTTTAAGCAATGTATCTTTTCAAATAGATGGAGGGTTTCAAGGATTCCTCTACTAGTCACAGTGCTTATTTTCAGAGTAAAGTATAAAGTAAATAGATAAATAAGTCACACTTCAAAGAAAATTGACATTTACCAAGATCACCAAAATACACATATATTAAAAATAGACCTTGTCTTTGATGTTTATTTCACATTATCTAAGTACATCCAGTTATGCAAATTTACATTTTTATTTCACATCTTTGTGTTCCTGATATACATATAACAGGAAAAAGAACACATTTGCAAGATTCAGCCTGGAAAACCTTGGTTAGAGAAAACAAGATTCTCAGCTGCCTCCTCCTTTCTGCATGTGTACAAATACAGTTCTAAATAACCGAAGTAAAAATCAAGATTGGTAAGAGAAAACAGTGACTAAGTTTTCATGCCACCCGAGGTTATTGGTACTTGATTTTTTAAACAGTCTTCTAATCTCCGAATTACAATTCAACAGGTAACATTTCTTTGGGAGCTCCTTAAACTATTTCAGGAAGCTTAGGTCTCTGGGGTTCTTCTAACCCACATGGGGTTGACGCTCGCTACACACCAGTGACGCTTAAATTTTAAGCTGGCATTCCTGTGCTGTGTGTTCACCTAAGCTATTTTTTCAAGTGGTAGTCAATATCCTTATCCCTCTTTTGTGAAAATCCCTTGCCAGACTAGAACATGAGCAATTATTTCTTCAATTAGGCAAAGAAAAAGGATAGGCCAGGTCAATACAGTACTACTTTTAAAGAAAACAATCACATTGCATTAAAGACCTTAACATTTTAGTTATAATGTTATGAAATTCAAATATATCTAAATCACGTTAGGATACTAGATGCCTGCATGCTCATTCTGTTCGATGTTGCCCACGAGATCTTTCATATCACTAGTTCCTGGACTTGATCTGCTGTTAAAATAGAGAGTGTTTTCAAAAGTGTTCTCTTGAGGTAAGTGCACACGTCTTTTCTTATAAAAGAAATATGCTGCGAGGCCAGCACCTGTTATGATTAGGAGGACCACCATGACGACGACTCCTGCCACGCTGGAAGACTGTTTGGAAGGGCCCATCTTCCTTGGGTCAGCTAGGAATAAATAAAATCATGAGGAGAAAGGTGGAGGGAGGCAAAAGGTAGAATGCTATGGAGAACAAGACAGCTTTTTTTTTTTGAAAAGCTAAATTGCATAAATGTCCTTTCATGTCAAATATTCTTTGCCATTCGTCAGACAGAAATGCAGGACATGAAAACAGGAGCCCGTGTGACATCAAGGATTATTTTAGAAGTTAAGATTATTATTCAGTTGCAGGAATATTCCATCTGTTAATCCATGTTTTTTTGTTTTGTTTTTTTAAAGACTTATCTATTTATTTGAGAGAGAGAGAAAGAGAGTGAGAGCAAGAGCATGGGGAGGGGCAGAGAGAATCTCAAGCAGACTCTGCACTGAGGATGGAGCCCTGCCCAGGGCTCGATCCCAGGACCCATGAGATCATGATCCAAGCTGAAACCAGGAGTCGGGTGCTCAACCAACCGAGCCACCCAGGGACCCCACTTAACATCACTGTCTTAAAATATGTACACCTGTTTCAAAAAAAAAAGGTAAGGCTCCTTACAGATACATCATATGAAGATAAATAGAATAGTAATCATAATGACGATCTTTTTAAGAAAGCAAGGGAGAAAATTAGGGAAAAGAGAAAATAAGAGTACTGGGAATCTGAACTCAGGAGTATAATTACTTAACAAACAGCATCCAGGAGGCTAATATGGTTTGCAGGCAAACCATACATCTCACTGAGTTTTTTTTAGCTGCCAACAAAATTGGTGAAGTAAGGTCAGTTACCCTTAGTTACCGGATACAAGTTGTCTATAAAAATAAAATTGAAAACATTGCTTAAAAAAAAAAAACCCACAAGGATTCCTGAGAGAAATGTCTCCTGTGGCTTCCACAAGCCACCTCTGGAATGCAGCACTGTCTTCAATAATCACTGTGGTAAAAACACCAACCTGACTCCAAGGTCTGCTTTCCTAGGGTGTCATTCAAGGGAGGTGGATGACACAAGGACAAAGGCTAATGTAGCTCGAGCAATTGTACTGAGAGGACACAGGCATATGAAGGGATCGTTATGGTTTTTAAAACAAGCAAACTGCATTGATATATTACGATACAGAACTTAAAATTTCATAATGGTCTTACCTTTTGTTGTAATTAATGTGTGAGTAGGTTCAATGTCAACAACTGTTTGCGAAATAAAAAAATTAATTAAATACTTCTAAAAACCCATAATAATTGCATTCAGGTAGTGACTATTATTTTGTTCATAGATACAAGGAATCCTCCATATTTGCTTCATGGTGATATGATATATAGAGATAGAGGATAGATAAAGAGAATCTAGAAGACTTATGTATGTCTGTACGTCTTCATACATACATACACTGCACCAAAGTGTCTCAAACAGAGCTAGAAAAGACTGAAGAAGTACACAATTCCAAAATAATAAAATCTACTGGGGGATAGAGTGTTAATTTATCTAATCCATTTATTTAAATCTATTATCTAATTAACAATTTTATCTCTCAGGAAGGATATTACGTGAAGGGGAATGGCATAAAATATTATTAAAGTCTAGAGAGTAACCACATCGTGGGCATAGAACACTATTAATTCCGCCAATCCCTATCTTTACATGATCTGCCACTTAATCTCAGAAGAAGGTTTAATTGGTCTTACATGATTTATTCCATAGTAATCCCTAATCCCTTCTGGTTTGGTGGAGATGACAAACTTTACCCCTTTTCCTTTTATGCTGTAAGGCTTTTGTAAACTCACCCTCCAAACCGCCTGCAACTTCACAGTCCATATGCCTGGGTATCCCATCATAAATGTCTTGATATACCCAAATTATTATGTCAGCCACGCAGAGTATGCTCCCTCAGAGGGAGGGGCAGAGGGAGAGAGAGGGGCAGGGCTGGATTTTCCACTTATGCAGGGGGAGAGTTTGCATGGGACCTGTAACTGCATTATAATCCCACACCTGACCCCTTAATAGTTGAAAGAAATAATGGCCTGTGAACGTAAGCACTGCAAGGAAAATTCTTACTTACTTTTTGGTCTTTTACAAATATACCCTTTGTAGGAAGAACAGTGAATAGTATTCCAAAATCCAGACGATGCGGTTAAAGCTACACAATCATTTCGTTCACTAGAAGGATCTCCTGTGTTCCAGTTGGCAAAGGAGACTGGATTGTTGTTCACCCACAACCACTTCCCTGATGATCAGAAAAAGTCAGTAAAAACAGAAGCTAAAAATCACCCATCTTCAAATAAATTCAACCTATTCTTGCACAATTTCTCAGCATATTATTTTATACTATAATCAATAGTTATTTACAACCAGACTTTTAGTATGCAAGATTATAATGACCAATTATTACAGAGAAAAAAAAAAAACGAAAAGAGTATGCTTCTTATATAGCTTAGTTCAAAATTGATTCCTAATTAGTACAAATACATATACTTATCCTTCCCTAATTTTTTTCTGGCAAAAGATAGAAATTATTTTTTTTAAAGCTCTTAAACTAACTTAGCTACAGAAAACACTCATTTAATCAACAGCCTTCAAGATAGCATAATATGTGAGTCACTTAAACTTTCAGTTCTTATTTTAAATGAAAATACAAGTTCGAATTTTCAAACTCTTCATAAATTAATCGTTACTTAAGGCAAGAGTTTCTGGAATGGAAAACTTGTTTTGCACAGAACATTTTGAAATATCTGTGATTAGATAATTGTTCTGCAAATTTACCTTCAACATTTCTGAACAATCCTATCCAAAAATTGGTTTTGCTTTGAAGTGGCTCTACTCGATAGGACAGAAAACTTGATTCAGCAGCACTTTCAATGGAAGCCAAAGAGGAGCCTGCAAGGTATAAAAAAACAACACAATGGAACTACATTTAAGTACTAAAAATATTTTTACAATGACAGTATTGATAGTAAGAGCAATAAAAATCACCCCAACATCTCCACTTAAGGGGAAGAATTCCAAAGAGTACACATTTGACTTCTCAAAATTTCAGTTTCCCTTCTGAAAATATGATTTTGGGGTGGGGAGACTGGGTGGCTCAGTCGTTTAAGCGGCCAACTCTTGATTTTGGCTCAAGTCACGGTCTCAGGGTCATGAGATGCAGCCCTGCATTGGGCTCCGCACTAGGCATGGAACCTGCTTAAGATTCTCTCTCTCCCTCTGCCCCTCCCCTGCTCGTGCACTCTTAAAAAAAAAATTTTTTTTTTTAAGCATAATTTTTGTACAAGCACTGAATGAGCTGTTGCAGGACACATGAAGACCGGTAGGACAATGTGTCTTGTTTTTTGTTTTTTGTTTTGAAAACTCTGCTTTAATGTTTCACAGGCACTTCAAGCTCAACATGTACAAAACAAAACTCATTAAATTCTTGCCTAGAAATCTTATTTCTCCTTAGCTGTTTACATCTCAGCAAGCAGCAGCATCTTTCCACTTGCTCAAGCCTGAACATGAGAGTCATTCTTGACTTCCACCCTTTCTAATGCTTATGCCCACATTCTGTTGATTTTACTGTTTAAATATTTGTCACATCTGTCTGCTTCTCTCTGTTTCTACTTCCTCTACCTTAAGAACGGCCACTCGCATCTCACACTCAAATCATTGTAATAGCTCTTGTGGCAGACAGAATCTAAGGTGGCTCGTTCTGATCCCTGCCTCCTGATATTTAAGCATTTACGTAATATCCTCCTCTTGAGTGTGGGTTTGGGTATAGCTACGTGTGTGTGTGCGTGTGTGTGTGTGTGTGTGTGTGTGTGAATTTTTTTTATTTGAGTACAGTTGACACACACTGTTACATTAGTTGCAGGTGTACAACCCAGTGACTTGACAAGTGTATATATTACGCTATGTTCATGACAAGTCTAGTTACCATCTGTTCCATTACATCACTATTATAATATCACTGCATTCTTTTTGCTCTGCTTTTATTCCCTTTATGTACTCATTCCATAACTGGAGGCCTGTATCGTTCCCTCTCTCACCTTCACCCATTTTGCCCAACCTTCTACCTCCCTGCCCTCTTGAACAAGCCATCAGTTTGTTCTCTGTATTTACGGTTCTGATTCTGCTTTTTGTTTGTTTATTATTTTTTTCGATTCCATTTATGAGTGGAATCATATGGCATTTGTCAGACTTATTTCACTTGGCAAAATACCCTCTAGGTCCATCCGTGTTGTCTCAAAAAAACCTCAATCTCATCCTTTTTATGGCTGTGTAATATTCCAGTGTGTGTGTGTGTGTGTGTGTGTGTGTGTGTGTATTTTCCTTATCCATTTGTCTACTGATGGACACTTAGGTTGCTTCCATGTCTTGGTTATTATAAATAAAGCTAAAATTAACATGGGGTGCATATATCTTTTGAGGTAGCGTTTTTGTTTTCTCTGGGTAAATACCCAATACTGGAATTATTGGATGATATAATAGTTCTATTTTTAATTTTTTGATGAATTTCCATACTGTTTTCCACAGTGGCTGCACCAATTTACATTCCCACCAACAGTCCGTGGGGGTTCCTTTTTCTCCACATCCTCTCCAACACTTGTTATTTCTTTTCTTTTTGATTTTAGCCATGCTGACGGTTGTGAGATGATATCTCATTGTGGTTTTGATTTTTATTTCCCTAATGATTAGTGATGTTGAGCATCTTTTCATGTGTCTGTTGGCCATCTGGATGTCTTCTTTGGGAAAGTGTCTATCCAGGTCATCATAGAGTATGTCTTAACCAGGTTATGGTTCAGGAGATAGCATAGATAGGTGGGTGCATTAGAAGAAAAAATAAGTACGATATGTAACTGACATGTCAAATAGGGAGAAGATGTGTTTTAGGTGGAGTAACTAAAGGGGAGTATGGAGAAAATAGAATATAAGATATTAAGAAGCATAGGATTTCAATTGGAAAGAATAGAAAATAATAAAGAGAAGGAATGAGAGAGGAGACAGAGAGAGGAAAGCATAGAACTTCCTCAAGAATGTAGCACGCAGATACATGGATTCATCCATATTTGATTTATGATGATATGATATAGACAAATGATGGACAGATAGATCTATCTACTGGAAGGAACTTAGACTGTTAATAGATGCCTCAGTTTGGAGGGACTACTCTGGTCAACAGGTGAAAAAAGATTTGGGTTAGGCTTCTCTGCAGATGCAAAGAGATGGGTATTTAAGGTAGTGATAAGAACCCTTAGTTTTTTCAGGCAGCAGGATTAATTATTAGTCCTGCTGTTAGGTATAGGGCTGTACAAAGTAAAAAGAGAGAGGAAAACTGAAAGACTGTCTAGATTACTATGGTATCAACATCTCACATTACATTAGGGTTGAGTCAGTGTCAGCATTAGAGTTTATAGCAAAAATCTATAGCTTTATAATAATAACAACTTTATAATAATAACAATAATACATTTTAAGCACTTTATTCCAGACATTTCACATTGTGCTTTACAAGTATGATCTCACTAGGAATTTATAACCACCTTATTAAATGAACACTACTGTTACCTCACTTTATAGATAAGGATCCAAAAGTACAGAGGGTAAGTAATTTGTCAAGATCCCAATAATAGTAGAGGGGTGAGTCATAACATGATCCAGGCATTCTGAATCTCAAAACCCTACACTTAACCGTATGCCTGCAAGACAGGTTCCTGGGTCCTGTATAATCCCCTTGATGATTGTTTTTCTTGCATGATTACATACTCCACTGTTTAATATATTTCAAAGATAATAACCATTTCAAAATACTTGTGACATGTTTTGATAAATGAGAATCATTCATTTTATTTACAGGAAAACATAGTCACCTAAAATTGAAAACAAATTTTCTCCACATTCATTGCAATTAAAAAAAAAACAGTTAGCAATATGAAGGAAAAATATTTTTTAATTAAAAAATACCAAAGCAGACTTCGGTGACACCATAAGGAATGGCAGAGTTAAGTGTCCATGAAAATCCTGTCCTCTACAAAAGCAGAAAGAACACTGACAAATTTCAGAACCCTAAAAATTAATCAGCAGCTTGTAACAATCCAGAAAGTATTTATTTGAAAAATATTCAGTCTTTGGATGAAGAGTGAGCTTCATGGTGTTTTAACTTGTTCTAATCTCATTGCCTTATCCTCGCTCTCTATTTACCTTAAAAACAAACAGCACCCAAATCACAGTGAAAACCAGCAGCCTAGAAGCCACTGGAATAGTCAGAATGGGGTTGGAGCTCTTTCAAAGTCCCAATTCAAAGAATTTCCATTATGTTATCTCTCTGACAGTTCCATGGAAAGTCTCACTTGCAAAGCTTGGCTTTATTTGTCCTAATTCAGAACTCAACGGTGTAACAGCCTTCTTTCTGAGGGCATTTTTCAAAAACTTTCAGTGGCAATTGTCTAACATCACAGATGTCTGAGGCAGGGATAACAGGTGAGGAAAAGAAGATAACAAAGAAAAAAAAGCTTAAAAGGAAAAAAGGGAATAAGAGGTCCATAGTGAGCTCCAAAAAACTTCAATCCATTCTTGGGAATTTAGAAGGCCACAGACATCTACTGGGGTGTGTACACTACCAGGGACCACATGCATGCTTATGAAAAATTTGAAGGACTCCTAAGCTCTCACCCCTGGCTAACCTTGAGGGTCTGCACAAACAGGAAGTGAGGACTAAGGCAGAGTTTTAAGCTACTTGAATGAATGTGGAAAGCAAGATCTTCAGGCAGAGTCCCTCAGGAAAACCTGGGACACTTACTGGTTCTAGGCATTTAAAGAAATCTGTTTCCAATCATTAGCTGACCACTAAACTAACTAAGTATGACTGCAGTGACCACACATGAAAAAGAATACAAACTTTACAGAATTAGTGAAGGAAAATCACTAAACCAGAAGAAAACAACAAAGAGCAACAACAGTATACTCTGTGGAATGGAAAGACTCTCATTTCCAGAGTTGCCCATCAAATTATTTAAAACGTCCAGTTTTCAGTAAAAAATTACAGGAAATGCAAAAAACAATAAGATACGGCCTATACCCAAGAAAAGAAGCTGTCAATACCAACTGTTCCTGAGAAAGCCACACCTTCAATTTACCAAAGACCAAATCAACTATGTTAAAGAAATAAAGGAAAACATGTGTAAAAAATGGGAAAAAAAAAAGTATGAGTAATGTCTCACCAAATAGAGAATATTGAGAGAGAGATGGAAATTATTTCTTAAAGTTCTGGAGTTGAAAATCACAATAATTGAAAGGAAAAATATACCAGAGCAGCCTAACAGCAGATTTGATTAAGCAAAAGAAATAACCAAAAAAATGAAAACAGGTAAATTGAAATTATCCAGTGTGAATAATGGGGGGAAAAAAGAAAAAATTTACAGAGCCTCCAAGATTAGTGAGACATCATCAAGTATATCAAAATATACTTAATGGGTGTCTGAGAAGGAAAAGAGAGAGAAAGATGCAAAAAGAATACTTGAAGAAATAATGGTCAAAAATTCTGAAATTTGATGGAAAACATTATTGTACACATCTAGGAAACCACATCTATCCAAGCTCCAAGTAAGGGAATTGCAAGGAAATTCACATCGCAAACTATCAAAAGATAGAGATTCTTAAAATTAGCAAGAGAGAAGTAACTCATCATGTACAAGAGATCCTCAAAAAAAAAACTAACACTGATTTCTCAACAGAAACCAGGGAGGCCAGAGGGCAGTGCACAAGATACTAAAAAAGCCTGGGGAACAAAATGATTGTTGACCAACAACTTTCTATCCAGCAGAACTATCCTTCGAAAGTGAGGGGAAAATTAAGACATCCCGAGATAAACATGCCCATTTTTCAGCCTTCTCTTGGAGAGGGACTGACTGCATACTTTACAACCCACTGCCCTGTGGTCCAACTGCAAATTTGCATGCATCTAGGGTCAAGATGTGATCTTCCACAGAGCCTGGGGTATCTGGTGAATACTTCCGCCACCTTTTTTCTCTGGCTTGGCACAATGACAAAAGCAGGTCACCAATATTTCTCTGGAAGGAGCATATACACACACCTGGCTTACATACTTTCCTAGCTGCTACTTGAGGGTCTGGCTTCTAATCAGCATACGATTATGTGCTGACTGTGATTTTCTCCTTTGGAACATCATAGGACCCTTGCACACACTCAACTACTGGGAGCCACGAAAAAAAAGATGGCAGTGTAGACCATCACAAAGGTTTGAGAGACAAGCAGGAGGTTGGGTTGGGTTGACTGATGAGGTTCATCGCCTACACGACACCAGACTTTCAAAACTGGGAGTGGTGTTTGTTTTATGGAATGTGCAGAAACCAACACAGAGAGCCAAGGAAAATGAAGAAAAGGAGAAATATGTTCCAAACAAAAGAACAAGATAAATCTCCAAACGGATCTTAATGAAACAGAGATGACTGATTTATCTGACAGAGTTCAAAATAACAGTTATAAAGATGCTCATTGAGGTCAAAAAAGCAATGCACAAAGTGAACATTTCAACAAAGAGAGAGAAAGAATCAAAAAGTACCAAACAGAAATCACAGGGCTAAATAATGGAACTGAAACATAACGATAGTGGGATTCAACAGCAGACCAGATAAAGTGGAAGCAAGAAACAATGGCCCAGAAGAAGGGGCAGTCAAATATATCCAGAGGAGTAAAAAGAAAAAACAGGTGGTAAGCTCCTTGTCATTTTTCTTGGGGATAATTTTTTTTTTGTATTTGACACCAAAAGCAAAAGCAACAAAACCAAAAATACATAAATGGGACTGCAACAAACTAAAAAGCTTCTGCACAGCCAAGGAAACCATCAACAAAATGAAAAGGCAACCTATGGAAGGGGAGAAAATATTTGCAAACTGCATAGCCTAATAAAGGTTTAATATCTAAAATACACGAGGAACTTACATAACTCAACAGCAAAAAAACAAATGGCCCAATTAAAAAATAGGCAAATAGAACTGAATAGACATTTTTTTCCCCTAAAGAAGACTTAAAAATGGCAAACAGGTACATGAAAAAATTCTCAACGTCACTAATCATCAAGGAAATACAAATCAAAACCACGATGGGATGAGGCCTCACCTCACACCTGTTAGACTGGCTATTATCAAAAAGATGAGATAAATGCTAGCAAGGCTATGGAGAGAAGAGACCCCTTGTACACTGTTGGTGGGAAAGTATACTGATACAGCCCCTATGGAAAACAGCATGGAGTTTCCTCAAGAAATTAAAGATAGAACTATCGTATGATACAGCAGTCCCATTTCTGGGTCTATATATCCAAAGGCAATGAAATCACTTCTCAAAGATACCTCTCTACTCCCATGTTCACTGCAGTATTCACAACAGCCACGGTACAAACACAACCTAAGTATCCATCAACAGATGAATGCATAAGGAAATTGTAGTATGTGTACATATATGTATAACACACACACACAGTATATATATCTATGTGTATATATATGTGTATATATACATGTGTGTGTATATATATATATATACACATACATGTATTTGTGACACATGTATTTATCTATGTGTATATATATGTGTATATATACATGTGTGTGTATATATATATATATACACATACATGTATTTGTGACATATGTATTTATTTATTTGTGACAACACTGACTAACCACATTATTCTAAGGAAATAAGCCACACAGAGACAGATGAATACTCCATGGTATCACTTACATGTGGAATTAAAAAAAAAAAAAACCAGAAAGAATGGTGGTTGCCAGGGACCGTGGGGTGGGACAGATGAATACTCCATGGTATCACTTACATGTGGAATTAAAAAAAAAAACAAAACAGAAAGAATGGTGGTTGCCAGGGACCATGGGGTGGGGTGGGGGAAAAATGGGAGATGCTGGTGAAAGGGTACAATGTTTAAGTTACAAGATAAATAAGGTTTTAGGATCGAATGGATAATATGGTGACTATAGCTGATAATGTCATATTATAAAATTGAGATTTGCCAAGAGAGTAGATGGTAAGTGTTCTCACCAGAAAAGAAAAAAAAGGTAAATACGTGATATGATAGATATGTTAATTAACTTGATGGTGAGAATCCCTTCACAATGTACACCTGTATCAAATCATCACATTGTGCACTTTAAATGCCTTATAATTTTATTTATCGATTATACCGCAATAGAACTAAGGGAGAAAAAAGCCTAAAAGTAAAAAGAAAAAGTCAAAACTCAAGGTTGACTTTTGAATGAATTTGAAGGAAACGAGAATATAGCTCTTGTATATATATATATCACTGTTGGATAAAGAACACTGACTTAGAAGATAATCAAAATTTAGTAAAAGAATAATTCAGTAATTTTTTAAAAGTGGGATTTAATTAAGTGGATTTTTAAATGCACTCTGAAAAATTAACTTTAATATTTTTATTTTGAGAGGAAAATTATCCATCTATGTCATGTCTATTTGAATTTTGTCTTGTTTTTCTTCACAGATAAGATAATCAGAGCTAAATGCTTTTCTATTAACAGTAAAGCAAAATGGTTCCGCGGCACTGTGGAACCCAAGCTTATAATGAGAAGAGGTGAACACAGCACTCTGGACAACTGAGAATGACAATCCTAACAATTTAGAATATTAGGGCAGAAAGTAAGAAAGACTTGTTCAGCAAACGATTACTTTCTACTGTAATTCTTTAAAATTTTGAGGCTACAATGTTATAAATCACATTGGGGGGGCATGATGTTGCCCATTCTGTTACAATATAAATTATGGAGAAACATAAACAGGTGTTTTCACATCCCATATGATTTTAATGTACCGTGTTATTAGTACCATGGTAGTCCAGAATAGATGATGATGGGATTTTCTTACAGTAAATGTGGCACTTACCCATTCGGAGGCATTCCAGAGAGGCTTGACCCCAGTTTCTTGTGTATGATGATTCAATATAGTAGCAGTGACTGTGGAAAGGAATCCACGCTGTGTGCTCTGACTCGGGGCATCTTCCAGGCAGCTGTGGGGGCTCGGTGGCAGGGTTTTCTGTTAATACAAAGACATTTAAAGTAAAATAAAACCTGAAGTTTCTGTAGTATAATAGTGTAGCAGCTAAGGAAAATTTTATCACCAATCATTATTTTTTAAAAAGGTTCCCTAAAAACAATTTGCCAAGGGAGTCCCCCTTCAAGACAATTTTTCTGGAATCCTAACCCCTATTAACACTTGTTAGCTATGACTGATGTCTGTGATATAACGAAATGTGACAGTTAAAACTCTAGGCCTGTATCCTTATTCACTTCTAGGACTGTATTCTAGGAAAGCTAAAACCATAATATCACTGACTCTGATTAATCTATTTGCATTCTGATAAGAATTATTTTGATACAGGTGTGCTGTTGATATAAAAGGTAATCGTGATTTCCAGACAAATCTGACATCATAGATTCAGAGGATAATCTCAATAATAAAAATCCAAAAATCCAAAAAGTGCAAATGAACTCTAGCAGTGAAGAACATTTTCTATCTCCATTATTCGGATCTCTAGGCATTTGTCTATTTCCAAGTCAGTCTTTTGTGAGGTGAAGGGATATGTTTTAGTATCTTATTCTTAAGACCCCCAAGACATGTTACTGTTTAATAATACCAATAATGAGGTTATTGAGAAAATTTCAAATCCCTCGATTGTTTTTGTGTATTTAATTACCATCTGATCTTTTGCAGAGAAAATAAAAACTTTCATTGCAGGACGCTGTCTTCCAGTAGCCTTCAGAATCCATATAAACGCAGGCTGATTTCAGTCTGGGCTCATCGGCAGCCCAGTTAGTATACCTCATCCTCCACTTGTCAGTCCAAGCATACTCGTTATTGGTCTGCAGGGAGAAAAAACACCACTAACGTGGAGTCTTGCCTCATGTAGAAAACACCAAAAGAACCCAGGGAGGAGTAAAAGTGCATTTAGGACTGTGATTAGACCAACAATCTTCAACATTTCAGAACAAAAAGGACATTACAAGTCATTTCTACCAACTTAAATTCAGCGGATGTTACTTTCCTTTTAGAGAGACTCTTGGAGTTCCCCATAACTACATCCTTGAAAGCTACTTTGAAAAACACAGACTTAAAAAAAACCGATGTCTTACTCTATGAAACTCTTTCTTCAGAGGTTTTCAGTGTAAAATACAAATTTTGTCTTCAGAACAAATAAAATATTTATTGTATTATCACTGAAATGATAATAAAAATTAAGTAATTTTCACTGAACTTACTAGACCTTGGAGAGAAATACTAGTCTCTTCTGATCTTCTCATTGTTTAGTTTTTTAAAAAGTGTACATGACAAATGACAGGTGAGATCAGCTGGACAGGTAACGGAAGAGCCTAGGGGTCTTGCTTTCCAGTAAGGTGGTCTTTCAACAAACCATGACAGTAATTTTTACACAGCTGATTGTTTTATTCAATTTTCATACTTACTTTCTTATTAAATTTAGTAGAATCACATATCAATTAGTTACTAACATCAAAAATATTACTTATCAATAATATCCTTTTAACAGTCTAAGAATTTACAAGTAATGCCTAAAAAATATGATATATATAGTATTAAAGAGATAAATGAATTTTGAAATAATTCAAATAGTCTCCATTTTAACTGCATTATTTAATTTACCAAGCCAATTACCAAAGATTTAATGACAAAATCAAAAGCACGTGTTATCCCAAGTTAGGATTTTGTAGTATTCTATCATGTTTAATCAAATGATGCTTACATAGTCATTAATTCCACAGACATAAGGAAGATAATACTACTGTTTTAATTATAAATGTTGGTATAGTGGAAAAGCTGCTTAATCTTTCTAAAAATAAATAAAAGCCTATTTAAAACTCATGAGAGAATTGTGACCATGTCTATAAGAAGAAAATGAGTGAACTATCAAGCAAATTAATCCATAAAAACAGAGTCAACATAGACATAAAAATGTCTTGCCTAAGTTTAATCACAAAAATCATTATGGAACCACTTACTTTTAAATATTTATTTCCCTACTCAGGAATTACTCTGGGCATGAAGTGTACATTTTGATCCCTGTAGCACAGCACTGGAATCTCTGTCAATCTGACACCAACCTACTTTCCAGCTCTATCTCCTTCTGCCTTTTCCTCTCTTCGTGACACTCCTTCCTTGTGTTCCACCATCCTAGACTACTTCTATAAAGTCCACTTTCTCTGAGGAGCCTTCTCAGCCTTCTTCCCTGACTCAACCCATCCCTTTCCCTCCTCTTGTTAGCACTTTTACATACCTCTCTTCGACATTTTCGATCTTGTCTCTTAGTTACTTGCAGACATCCCTATTTCTTCTATTAGGAGGTTTGCTGGCTGGCTAGCTAAGTAGACGGAGGATAGACGGATCACAGGGCATCAGAGAAAACTCATAGGGATATTTCGGCAATTTCATCACCACTCTTAGTTCTGTGCCCACAGCCCCCGCCTGCCACCCCAATCCTCTGCCAACATGCCTTTTTCTTTTACGGAACACAGAGAATTGACTGCAGTGAAATTCTTCACACAACTTAAGGACTGATAACTCTAGAATGGCTTGCCACAAAAAATAAAAAGTGTCCTCATGATCCAAGAACGATGCCCCTGATCTGCTTGCTTAATTCCGATGGCATAGTTGTAATTGAGACACTAGAGAGGAGTTAGTTAATAAATAAAAATGCTTAGATGCAGAATCTAATTTTAATATTCAAAAGCAATATTAAAGTTAATATAAGCTATATAAACCTTAGTTTGATTTCTGACACATATCACTAGCTTGCTAGATCCTTGAAAGCATTGGATCCTTGCAAGATTGGGTCTAGTTCATGTCGGCATCATACGTATCTCCCGGCACAGTGTCTTACATATAACAAATGTGCAGCAGAATGAATAGAAAGAGAATCATGCTTAATCACAATTTATCAATCATGTCAAGTCACACATGTTTCCGGCATCTTACCAAGTTGCTGTTCAGGGCGATCCACACAGGTTCATTAAATCTTTGCATTTGCATCCATGCAAATGCATTGCTATAGGGATCAAGAATGCTAGCAATAAGGGAACTGTGAAGCTTGCAATACTTCTCTGCTTCATGCCACTCTAATTTTAATTTCATGAGTGAATAGTTACTTTCACCATATTTAATAAAGCCATCTGTTGGAATTGTTGTTGGAGGATTAGGCAAGGAAGAGTCTGGAATAAAAAAATTCGTCTTCATTAGCATTATCAATAAACATTACTTTGAGTGTTAATGGTACACTTAGTCTACTACCATATCTTGTACATTATAAAAATAATCAGAATAGCATAAATCTAAACCATCGGGTGCTAAAAATATTTCATGAGTCATTTCACACTGAAAAACAAAGTTCTGTTTTTTAAGCAGTATGGCTGGTTGAATGAAATAATTTCCAAACTGTATTTAGACCATTAATATAGATACGTAATCAAGTTTCTAAACTAAAAAAAAAACAAAAAACAAAAAACCAAAAAATGGAAAAAAAAAACAAAACAAAACCAAAAAGCTTGCAAATTCAACGAAATCTAGTATCTGAATGAAATGACACAGTTTAATCCCATCAATTAAAGAATATCTATCATCCTGTCATTACTAATCTTTATTTTATCATCTTGGTCATATTTCAAGGTCACCAACAGTCTTCCTCCCCCTCCTCTGTCTGTTGCACCCTCTCCATGAATTTGCATCTATTTGTATCTATTTGACTCTACCTGTTAGTAATGCACCTTTGGGAACCGCTTTAAGTTTTGGCATGAAGCCAGACACCAGTCCTGGGTTCGTTGAACCCTTATCCCAGGATCAGGCTTTTCTCCTAGTGATGATTGTCTACACCCTTCATCCAGGCCTCCCGTATCTTAACCAAACTGACTCAGGGGCTAGGGCCCTTCTATGCAGAGCCACTTTGGCTTTCTGAACGTTTGTCCTCAGTCCTCCAGCATGGGTTTCTAATGGCTGTTGTAGGCCCATCCATCCTTTGTGCCACTTACTGTCAAGACCCCAAAAAAGAGCTTCTTTTTGTGTCCCTTAATGGATGGATGCCCTAAAGTGAGAGGTTAGTGAATGACAGCCACAGGGTGAAATCTGGTCTGTTGTCTGTTTTTGAAGCCAATGAGCCAAGAATGGCTTTTAAATGGCTGACAATAATAATAATAATAATAATAATCAAATAAGAATAATTTTTGTGACATGTAAACATTATATGAAATCCAAATTTGTGTCTATAAATAAAGTTTTATTGGATCACAGCCACGTTCACTTGTTTACGTGTTGTCTATGACTGCCTAGTATCATGTCAGAGTTGAGTAGTTGCAACAGAGAATGCATATTTACAGCCTAAAATATTTACAATGTGTCTCTCTACAGGAAAATAAATGCCAACTCCTAGTCTAGGGTTCTACATGTCCTTGCCTACCAATTTTGTCTTGGCTAATTCTCAGACGTGCTCCACTATATACCGCCCTAATCTACCATCTGCCTTGTTCTGTCACTATCCAAATGCCAAATGCGCTCTTGATTATGCCTAGTATGGTAATGACTTTATTTTGGCAAGGGGCACCTTCCCCTTTCTACTGCTGTTGCTGCCACCTTGTGTTAGTAGAAGAATATCATCAAACCAAGAGACCCAGATCAGCACCCTTCACATGGTACAGCTTGTAGAGATTGAATAATCTTACCATTTACCAACTTGGGGAGGTCTGGGTTTGTCTTAATACCCGTGGAGGATTTGGAGGCCACTAAACATGGCAAATGAGGTTTGAAAGCTTAAAAAAAAGTTTCACAGACAGCTATATGCAATTAGGAAACAGCTCATCTGTCCAATTGGCTTGTTTATTAAAACATTCATAAAATAATTATAAGGAAAAACTAAAATATTGAGAGGTTATTTTCAGGTGGTTGGATTGTGGGTGACTTTTTCCCCTTCTTTATGCTTTTCTGCATTTTCTAAAACATCAACAAAGAATATGTGTTACATATTTTTAAAAACAGTTTTAAAATGGTTAAATATATAAAATATATTTTTAAAAATATATATATTCATATATATACGTATATATGAATAAAAACACAAATGTATATGTGAATGATGATAAATATTTTTTATTTTTCAATAAACTTTTATTAGTGGCAAATAGTCTATCACTTAAGTTTATAATAAGGACAAAAAGATTTTCAAAGAGCTTGTGAGTCATCCTTCACTCCTGGAAGGATAGTCCCTCCTTTCCTCAAAACAGAAACTCAGATGGTATGTGTGCATTTCTGGTGGCCTAAGATTCTGGTACCACAGGACACAGCATACAGGCAAAAGCGACAGGTCCCGGACCAGCTTCTGAATTAATGAAAGTTTAGAATTTCTGCAGTACTTTTCAATCATCTGAAAATATCATAAGTGATTTTCACTCTTGGTCATGAGTTGACCTTAGTTCCCGGATTCCCTAGAAAGTGTAGAAAAATTGGTTTGATGTATTAGAACAAGTACCTTCTAATTTGAACTCTAAGAGCTGTTCTCAGGATGAGAGCAGCTCACCCCACACTGCACCTTCCTCTCTAAACCATCTTTTAATTTCCGACCCTCTTTTCGTGTAGCTAGCCATTTGTATTCTTCTTTCGCTGGAGACTAAAGTGCGTACAACCATAATCTGGACTCTCAGTAATCATGCACATTTTCTGTTTTATTTTTGTTTAACTATAGGGCTTCTTAAGATACAAAATGAAACACAAATCAGATATCTACATTTTTAGGGGTGCCTGGCTGGCTCAGTTGGTAGAATATGAGACTCTTGATCTCGGGGTTATGAGTTCAAGTCCCACATGGCGTATAGAGATTACTTAAAATCTTAAAAAAAAAAAAAGATATCTACACTTTTAAAGGCAGAGGATACAGAACCAATGAGGCATATATGATGTTATGTGCCACTGGTTCTCAAATTAGGCAAGCAGAAACAAAGTATTCTTATTGTGACATTTTTTAAAAGGTACAGGTAAGTGAAAATCCTACATTTCTTATGAAGTTGGAAGAAGTTCCAACTTCAAGTGTAATCTGCACAAAATTTTTTGGTAATGGATGAAGGGGTACACTCATGAATAGTTTCTAGAAAATGTCCCCCTTTTTCTCTGTCACAGGCACCCATGGATTGAGGTGAGAAACAACTGCATGAGAATAGCCATTCTTTAAATAAAACTTTATGTTTTTAGAGCAGTTTAAGGTTTACAGCAAAATTGAGAAGAAGGTTATTTTAAAAAAAAAATATTAAATAACCCCAGCTCTATGGGCAGGCGAGGTTTAGTAGAACTTACCGGAAAGTGTCTGGCATATGTAACCCCGCTTACTGTCACACGTGTCATCCATCCATTTTCCTGCATCCCTTGATTTCCCTCCAATAATAACCACACAGTCAGCCTGTACATTTTCAGAGAAAGGAAAATAAAAAGCAGTGTGAATCAAAAATTGTTTAAATCAATTCATTATTAAGCCAAAAAAAATCCCTCATTCCTAACCACCCAATTTAAAGACCATCCTAAATCATTTACAGTTACATTCAATTCATCCTTACTTGCCATGCAACTGCTCGCACTTTCCATGTGGACCTCTTACACTGAACTATTTTTAATTAAAAATCAGATAGCTCTGAATAATTTTAGAGACAGGTTTGAGAAACTTCGCTATCAGAAATGGTATTAATCTCTATCAAAATTTAGCAATCAAATCTTAGGAGAACACAATATCTTCTCTGTATAAATTCTCATGATTCAAGCCCCAAAACAGGTATCCTACTGTAAAAGAGAAGTAAGTATAATCTATATTTTTCATTGCTAATTTTATTTATACAAGTCTCATTATGGGTTCAGAGCAAATTGCTGGTGTGTAGCTAAAAAGTTGCACACGTTATTTGCCATCTTACAGGGAAGTATGCCAGGCTGGAAAGAGTTTTCTATTTTTTATTGGGAATATGTTTGCAATATCAAGCTTCGTAGGACAGTCTATGAGCCAAATCAAGTAAAAAAGTCATGAAACCTGCACCTGCCAACGTTTTCAACCAATGTCAGATGAAGATTTTGATTTATCATGTGTTGGGTTTCTTTAACCCATCAGTTCTAATAATTATAGCTCACACCTATAATATCTGACATTGTTGAGTACTATATACATATTAATTCCTGTAAACTCACATCCATCCTTAGTGGTTGGTACTATGAGCATGCCCATTTCATAGATGAGAGATCCGAGGCACAGGTTCATTGAGGCACAGGTTAACCTGCCCACGGTTATACAGCTAATAAATAAGAGTCAGGATTCAAACCCCAAGCATTCTGTCTCCTGGCAGAGACCTGAGCCACTGCACTGTCCTGCTTCCCAGCAAGTGAGGAATTCAAAGCGTGCTGTAAGCAGGGTTTCTTGTTGATAAAGAGCCACAAAGGAAGGGAAGATTGGGTGTTATCTTGAATGGACAGAATGACTGGAACTTCTCTCCAGTAATGAAGAGCTAGGCCAGCATGCCAATGATGAGAGCAGAAAGATGGAAAGAACCCAATCCTTGGCTTTATCCCCCTCATTCCCTGATCCGTAGCTTGCAAATGCTGCTCTGGCTGCCTTTGCAAACTTCCAGCCTCCAGCCTCATTATCCCACGAACTTCAACTCCCAGGAACTCCCAAGCCTACATTTAGATTCTCCACTCATTCCCATCTTCCTTCTTAATTATTCTTATCTTCCATTACCCTGGCTTACAGCCTATGCTCTACTCCAGAAAACCTGAGCAAGCATGTTTCCACCACAAAAGGCATATGAAAAGTTCTCTCACGCTCTGTTTATCACACTGTATTTAATCCTCTTCATCTTTCAAGTCCTGAAATTGTAACAACACAGTATGTGTATTTTGATTCCATTTTTTTGTGAAATAAATTTTCTATTTTTCACACACTAAGAAAAAGCCTAAAAATAAATTCAACAAAAAATTAACAGTGTTTTTTCCCTGGATGGTGAGATTACGGATTTTGCTTCTGTTGTTTCTGCTTGTCTTTATGTTCTCAAAACAAAAAAACTTAGGCAAAAATAAAATTTTTTTGCTTTACACAAAATTCACCTCTGATCTAGAAATTTTTTAAGCAAACCTCACCCCACTCCATTCTACTTCAACTTCTTCAGTAAGTTTTCAGCCCTGATGAATGAAATGAAGATTCAAAGAATTTCTCCAAAGAAAATCACTAACCCATCACCTAAATGTATCTACTCTACACAGAGCTCACCCAATTAATTATCATAAAGGCACCATTTTGATCAGATCATTTTTCTACTCCAACCTTTTTTTGCTGCCCATCTGACAAAGTCCAAACTCATTCCTGGGGCAATTAAATTTCTCTAAATTCTGCTGTCAACCTTTCAAAGTTTATTCCTACTTCTTTTCTGTATAAAAGCCCTGCTATATCCCAAGTCATTTACTCCTGCCCAGACCCATCTTGTGCCTTTTTCTTGAAGACTTTATGCACCTTGCCCACTTAGCATGGTGTTCCCCACCTCCCACACCCAACTTCTCCAATCATTGTTTTAAACCTCTTGAGGAAAAGACCCATATTTGATTCTTTCTCATATTCCTTCTCTGCATCAAATGAAAGCCTCCCTAAATAAGTATTGACTGATTAGATCATTCTTTCCCACAGTAAGCTTCTTTCCTTCTAATTGCTACAGGGCTTTATAATTGATCCTGTCATCATACAGTTGCATTTCTTAACTCTCTTCTTTCCTGTATCAGACTTGCAGCCTAACATGAATATAAGCTTCTTTAAGGTCAGAATGAAATCTTCTGCTTCTCCATGTTTTTCTCAATGCCTAGTGTGGTGTTTAGCGTGGACTGGTTGACTATTCAATGATGCAAGATTAAAAGTACTAAAATAAACACTCACCTGTCTCTTAGGTTAATGTATGAGAGCAGCTAGCATAGTGTTTGGCACATGGTAAGTACTCTACAAATGGCAGCTCAATCAGGATAACTTCTATCTTTAGGAGTAGTAGCTGCCAGACATACAGCCCTCATACTACAAGCTGCAAGAGTTTAGAGGCAGCTGATACAAATAAAATTCATAACTCTGAGTTCAAGTGTACATCCTTACCGAGAACATAAATCCTGGTTGGAGCTGGCTTTCCCATCCCTTGAGACCATCACCACCTACCCCACAAGTTGAAGAGCTTGTAATTGAATTTATACCCCTTCCCTCAAGGCTGGCTCAGTCTGAAACACTTAAGATATGCGAGAATGAACCAGACCAAGGAGAACTCTGGTCGATTTTGCACAGAAGATGAATCACTAATAGGCTGACTCTAAGCAGGCCGACAGCACACAGAGAGGTGACCTGAAACTGATATTTACATCTTCATAGGAAAGACTGCTCCTTCTTCCGCCAGGATAACCTTTCCCCCAGTTTGTGTAATGAACTCCTCGCCCATCCGTCCAGAGGAACGTGTGCTCTGAATTCACATCATTCAGCCCAGTCCAGGCATTAAAAGTGGAGTTCTTCATATGATAAGTAAGAAATGCTGAAAGAAAGTTCCACAAGATAATTTCAGCCTTTGGGGGAAAATACTCAAAATATGGAAAATATTCAAAATACATAATTTTAAAATACTGAGTATGTGATTAAGGTCTTTACTATTATTTAAAACCACTTACCAGGAAAACAAACACATTCTAACCCTAGTATCACCTTATCAATTCAGTTCGTACTTTGGAAAGTTTCGTATAATAAAAGTCTAGGTTTTATTGGGGCCACTGCAGATAAATGGACAGGCTGGGCTGTGCCCAAGGGCAGTGGGGAACTGGGACAAGGGTGGCTGAGTCCACCCCATGCCCCGTGCAACACGTTTCTTTCTCATATTTCTCATACACCCCAATCTGGGCTGTGGCTGCCTGCCTCCTGCAGAAAGAGATACTGTTTCTAATTCATACACACTCATCCTATGAGTTAGCAGGTTTCCTGATTCTTTAAATAAGATAATCTGATCCTAAAAACTAGGGGGCAAACAGGCTCTTAATCCAGAAAACTTCCAAAAATGAAACCTACTTGTCAAAACAAGAAGCATGAGGCTGTCAAGTTATCACGACTTTGGATTTCCAAACCATAAGAGCTACCCAATTGGAACCCCCACCCCGGGGCAGCAACTGCTAAGGGGTCAGTGGCCATCCACCCTGTGTGCTTGGACCAGGGGGGCCATCCTGACACTAAGCACTTGCATCATTAGGAGAGAAGATCTAGAAAAATGCAGAGAAGGTACAGCCAGTGTGGCCTCTTGCTTCCTTGCTCATTCTGTGGCAGAGAGGAGGGTGGTAAATATCCAGAAGCTGTAAAAGGCTTCAATGAACACGTGCCCCATCCCTTGTCTATGTGCCCTTGCGTGTGCCCCCCACGCCACCCGGCTGCCTGCCAGGAGCCGAGGATGCCCAGGTGAATGAACACCAACCGGACAGAACACCTTACAACACTTAATGCTTATACTCGACTCTTGAATGCACATAGGAGACTGAGCGACTAAGCATTTGGGTTACGCAAAGGAAATGCAAAATAGAGAGAAGCCCAAAGAGATACAATTATCTGTTTCTTCATGAAACAAACAATTCCACGGAAGAGCCATTGTTGCATGTTTATTTTCCTGCTAGGGTTGCAGAGGCAGTGACCGCTCTGCTCAGAGATTTGCTTCTTTCTCAACTGAAGGTAAAAGGGAATTTTTTTTTTCCTCTCAACATTTTTCAGAGGGAGAAGAGCATGGCTAGATATTTATTTTGGTTTTATTTTATTTCCTAAATGAGATCTTAACTTTCCCCATCCCCAAATTAAAATGCATGTGGAAAAGGACTACCTGCCAGTATTTCAGCACTGACTTTTTTTTCTGCCAACAACCACAATAAGACTTCAACAACGTGTGCCGGTTTTGCCAGGAATAATGTTATTTTATCTGAAAATTGTTTCCTTCTGCACATCTCTATTACCCAGGTTCTAATTTTGTGATGCCAGGAATCAGCACTTTGTGGTTAAGAGAAGAAATCAATTATTATGTTTCTCTGCTGGGTAGCTAAGCCCAAAATGTGGTAGGCCAGTTGGAGAAATATGAATATTCTATTCTGAAAATGTTTCTATTGTGTGCTATGGTTTGACCCTTTTCTTTTGGTGTCTGGCGAGTTGCTGAACTTGACAAAGGCTCTCAGTGAAACCTTGGTTGATTTACTGTATCATGTGTTCCAAGAGGGCACATGGCGGCACTTACGGAGTAGAGAAAACATTTAAGAGATGGCCATAGAGGGTTCCTGGGGCTTTCTTTGTATATTTTCTGAGACATACCATGTCTTCCAGGTAATGATTTTGGAAGTCAATCTCAAACCCAAAAGGGAATTTAGAAATTATGCAGTTCCTCATCTCCCCCTTAACAACTCACATAAATTCATTCGTACAAATATTTATTGAACATCTTTCATGCTATGTACCAGTCTGACTCTACAGCATCCAGTTGAGAATGTTCCAACGTAAGCATTTTCACAGCTCTGTAGAGAACTCACAAAGCAGCTCATTTAATCAGTTCTAATTGTGAGAATGACCTCGCAGTTTTGAGCCTAAATCTATTTCTTTGTAACAGCCATTCATTTGTCCTAAGTCTTCATTCTGGAACGATACGGGTCCATACCTTCTCTTTTTATAGCCCACACCCCCTCTTTCCAGGCTGTGAAAGCAGAAGGTCTCTCAAATATGCCTCACTTGCTGCCTGCAGAGGCTTCCAAACCCTCCATGAATTTAGTTACTTCATCCGGCTGGTCTGCGGGTGGCCAGCATCCTCCTCCAAGTGATAAGTCACTAATCCAGCTTAGTATCTATTTCCGGTAAGTCAGCCATGAAAAGACCATGCAAAACTGGTCAACTATCTTTCTCTTAACAATATACCGAATTTTACAATCTGCTGTATGGATATGATGAGTTTTCTCCTTCAGTGTTTTCTTCAAAGCTCTGGTTTATCCTTATGTTTTATCGGGGGAAAAAGTCCCAATTTGTTCAAATTTCCTATTTAAAAATTAGTTTTATTGCATTTTAAGGTATGTGATCAAGTGATTAGAATTGCTAATTTTCCATTTCACTCCTAGAACTACTCAACGTCCTTGGCTCTTTGGGGAATAAACTCGTTTGGTGGAAACAGAATGGAACGTAAGTTGAGGGAGCCAGTTTGATTCCCAACCCTCCCGCTTAGCAGTGGGGTCCCTGAACACCACTTCCTCATTCACAAGTGTGGTGATGATAACTGGCTTCGCAGAGTTGTCCTAACAATGAAAAAGGTCTTTCTATGTTAAATGCCCAGGGCGGTGCCTACAACTGAATAAAATAGTTCTCCATGTGAGTTTGGGTTTTCTCCCCTGTCTAGTGTTTATTCTGGAAAACCAAAATATCATTTACTATCAGCAGGGGGGGAAATTACATATTTAAGTGCATCACGGATTGTACAATGTCTGCTTACCTTGCTCTTTTTCATTGCGGATCGATACCAGATTTCCCCCAAATCCTATGCAAGCTTTTCGTGCCTCTTGCCAATTTTTTCTTTCTTCTTCCACAAATCCAAAGATTTTGAAACACTTCGATGAAAGAAAAAAAAAAGGAGGGACTAAGTACAGATAATAGTGTTTGGTCTGAAGAAATGAAAAATTTTCACAAAGATTATAGCTGCATATAAATTTTCTCCAACCAAATAGAGATCCAAAAGGTTAAGGGAGTTTTACCACCCATGAACTTCCTTTGCAAAGTTTTTTTCTTCCTCAGAACAAAGGACACACATCTCCAAGTATACTCCCTATTTCCATAAAGCATTTGACAAAGGAATCTCTATCTATCCTTGCCTACATTTTTCTGAAGTCCTTAGGTAAGCAAAAGTTACCTCTGAGCTGAAAGATTGGCACTGTCACTCTCTGTATTGATCAATACCAAGACGACAACTAATTTTCTTAGTACCTTGTTATTGTAAAAATTCCAGCCTTCCTTACAACCTCCTGGGACTGAAGGCACCGTTGGAGTCACGGTGGCATTGATGCTGCTATTATGTCTCTGGCAGATGAAGGCATTTGGATAACCACAATTAATGTCATTCCAAAACCCTGGCAAAGGACAAAGAGCCAAGTTAGACTTTCATATTTGCATTTAAAAACATTCTTTTTTTAAAAAAATGCATTTATGTTTTAGAAGGATTCTCAGAAATGGCTTCGACTACAAACATTTTTACACAAGTGGCTAGAAAGATCTTTGTCCTACCCTTTTGTTCTTTCCCTGAAACTGGTCAGAGTTCAACTTTATAGAGAGCTTCCCGGGAGCTCAGAATAAACCTGGTGTTGCAGATGTATTATCTAAATAGCCAGTAAGAGCTAATAATAATAATTTAATAATACCTACACTTAGATATACCAAGCATTTTCTTAGTGTTTTAAGGTATATTATATCTTTAATCTTTTCAACGACAGGTACGTTCTGTCATTATTCTCATTTTACAGACAAAGATGTGGAGACAGATAAAGGAGATAGATAAACATTCTGGATATTTTACTCAAATCGAAACATACAGAAATACGTAAAATGAGACGTGAGAAGACTGTGTCATGTATTAGAGCAAATGTTAAGCCTCCATTCTCACAAACCAAACAGTGATGCTGCTGAAATTTAACGTCTTTATTTTCTCTGCTCTTCTGGCTGCTTTAAGTGCACAACTTGCTACCTTTAGCCTAGGGATGTAGCAAATGACACATCACCCCACAAGGCAAATTCAAGCTTTTTATATTGTCTACCTGAATTTGAATACATGGTCACGCAGTTTTCATCGTCATTTGCAAAATTAGGTTCACCTGTGGCCCAAGCCACGTAATCCACTTTGCTTCCGTCCATCCAACTGGAGAAGAAAATTCAGGCATTTAGCAATAATAATCCAAACATTAGGATAACTGGCTACATGCTGGTGTGGGGAACAGATTAGTCAACGAAGATGAACAGGGCACAGGATTTTAAGCAAACAGAAGAGAGGATTCTAGAAGACCAGCAGGAAAACTCCCAAGTGGTTGGTGCTTCCCGTGGCACCGTGCTCCTTCCTCTGCGGCAACTCAGTGCCCTGGCTAGTCTGTCTTCTTTTCCCTCCCTGGAAGAAGCTACCTTTTGTCTTGAAGTGAGAGAGGTCATGGAGACCCCGGTTTCTCGGGAAGTGGGCCAGAAGCAAATAGCCTCTCAGAGTGATTCCCGCAAAACAAAACCACCCATAGAGAGAGACCAAGAATTCAGAGTTTCTCATTAAGCCCATCTTCTGATTTTCATGTTTGTTCTAGGCTTTTCCTAAGGTATGTGGGCCAATGCTTATTTTCATAAATTATAATTCAGAGACTGTTAGCTGGAAAGAGAGCAAGGGATCATCAAATGCGACCCTCTCATTTAAGAGATGATTGAAACGGGTGCTTGTCCAAAGAAGCATCAAGCACTTCTGATCTTTAAAAATAATGAGTGTGAGTTTGGGTCTCTATTGCTCAAAATGGCAATTAATGGTCAAGCGGAACATATGTGGCTAAAACATCTGTGACTGAGCCAGAAAGACATATCTGCTCTTCAAACTTAGGAGAACATGTGTATTAATGAACAAGGACAGAAACCCCAAAAATGTACTAATTTCCTCCCTCCCACAGCTTTTCCTGGCCCCTGTATCTAATGGAAAACAGTACAGTCATTCCTTTGAAGGGAAAGCATTTCAGGCAGTTGCAAGGGTATTTCAAAGTAGTGCTGTGAAAACAGTAAGTGCGGCAACAAAAAAGGACCCTTTAATTCTGTGCGCCAAGGATGGTCTAAATGGGAATCACAATTTTCAAAATAAGTTCAATATTCATATTTGTATAACACACCTTCTTACTAGATCACTGGCTAACGTGTGATGATACCCTATAACAAGATCGGTGTTTTGCAAGATTGAGTCAAACTTGGAGTTGTCTGTTTGAGACTTATGATGTTGAAAATATTCAACAGGATTTTAAAAAATTCTTTTTGTCTCTTTAAAGACCCTTTTTAGATTGAGAACTCAGTAGGATTTTTAAAAACGTACCCAGCAAAGCTAAAGTGTCAAAATAACTCTTACATGTTTTATCAGATCACTCTCTGAAGCAACGTTGTTTCATTTGGATGTACTTACATAAACTTCTTATCCAAGCTGATCCGTAAACCGATAAAATATGCTGGCTGTGCATCATTCCTGTTTACCTGAAAGACGGAAGTTGACATATAGTTCAATCCTTACTTATATAATGAGAAAATTATTTTTTAAATAAAGATTTATTTATTTATCTGCGAGACAGAGAGAGCATGAGCAGGGGGAGGGGCAGAGGGAGAGAGAGAGAATCTCAAGCAAACTCCATGCTGAGTGCAGAGCCCAACATGGGGCTCGATCTCAGGACCCCAAGATTATGACCTGCGCCAAAACCAAGAGTTGGTGTTCCACCAACTGAGCCACCCAAGCACCCCTATAATAAAAAAAAATCCTTAAATAAAACCTACTTATTAATGAGGCAGCCCATCTGGGACCTTCTCTAAGGGGGGATTCATGTAGAAATTCTGTCGTACATTAAAGTTATGTTTTTCATAGAAATAATAAGAAAAATATTAGGGTGCTTGGCTAAGTCGGAGGAGCATGTGACTCTTGATCTTGAGGTTGTGAATTCGAGCCCCACGTTGGGGGTAGAAATTACTTAAATAAATAAGCTTTAAAAAAAAAAGAGAAAGAAAAATATGCACACTATATAAGAACCTGAATTTATAAAACAAATATCTTAAATCATTCTCTATAATACCAAATGCCTATAGTTATAAGGTTGTTGAAGATATTCTTTAAAACAAAGTAACCATTTAGTATTTGGCTTAAGGAAAGACTTCATCCACGTATATATTTGTGCAATATTAGGAAATTCCCTAAAAATTTCAAACCAAGATATATCCACAAAGATGAAGATAAGTCACACTACACTTGAATACCTTGTAAGTAAATGAATTTTTATTTTCATTACGTTCACCTTATTTTTTTCTGCTTTCCCTCTTAACTCCTTTCTGGTAAGCAACAAGGATGCCATGAAGATTTTGAAAAAGAAATCCTAAGCCAACTACCTTTGGAAAGAATAAACTATGCTCTCACTGTTATGTGACAATTTTGGTACAACCAAGGAAGATTTTCATGTGGATAATCAAGCTGTACTTTTAACCAACAATTTGGTCCAACTAAGATGGATTTTTGAATAATCAACCTACACTAAGACACAAAGGGTCCAGGATTGATATATAACAACTAGTTAAGAATTATGATCTTTAGGGGCACCTGGGTGGCACAGCGGTTAAGCGTCTGCCTTCGGCTCAGGGCATGATCCCGGCGTTATGGGATCGAGCCCCACGTCAGGCTCCTCCACTATGAGCCTGCTTCTTCCTCTCCCACTCCCCCTGCTTGTGTTCCCTCTCTCACTGGCTGTCTCTATCTCTGTCAAATAAATAAATAAAATCTTAAAAAAAAAAAAAGAATTATGATCTTTGAAGATCAAATTAGTGAACACAAAGCTATCATGTCTGGGTCCTCACAAAGTCTTGACTAAAAACTTTCTGGGGTCTGTGATTCTGCACTGAATATTTAAACAAACAGGTCACTCATTTCTGTTATGGCCAGCATCTACCTCTCCTCCTCTGACATTGACATCTTTGTCCTGACCTTAGAAAATTCAAATTCAGCCCATAATTTGAAACTGCACCATGGGGTACCAATAGTAGACTCTATCTTTGCTTATTGCATCACTGTTTCATTCTCCAATTAATCAAATTCTTACATATTTCCATAGAAACTTCTTTTTACTTTCACTTTGAATAGAAACAAGATCACCAAAGTTCTTCTTGCAAAATTCTCGGGCTTTGTCCATGGTTTCCTTCTCTTTGCTAAAGTAATACTGGTAGTCTTTGTAAATAACCCACCCATCTTCAGTGACTGGTGGATCTGAAAAATTAATGGGAAAAGGGTGATGCATTTTACTTAGACAAATTCAAGAACCCGGCCCGTGTGGTACACAAAACTGAAAAGGACAGAGTAGCTTTCTCAGCGGTGTCTGCAACTCTGAGAGCCCAAAATAAGCAGGCTGTTTATGCCAAATACAGACTGAATTACCTAAGGCCAGATATCCACTTTGCACCAACTCTGGAACTTTTTCTTCTCAATTAAGTTCCATGTATCGTCATTGCGTCAAAGAGCTCCCAATGTTACTTTTATCAATAGAATCACATAGCTGGCAGGACTTACCAGGACTAACTTCACCCCTGATATTCTGAGTTCAAGAAGAGGAAGCTGGGAGAAATCAGCTTTCATATCAAAAGAACAAAGAGCCTGTAATAGATGGACTTGGGTGCTTCAGTGTCTAACTGGAGAAGCAAGGAAATCACACACCAGGAGGACTCCTAAGCCTTCTTCCAAACCACGGTATTCTACAGTTCTGTGCTACTACAGGCTGACTAAGAGCCCCCAAAGATATCCATGTCCTATTCTCTGGAATCTGTAACTGTTACCTTCTATAGAAAAAGGCACTTTGTACATGATTAATTGAAGGGTCTTGAGAAGGAGAGATGATCCTAGATTATCCGGTAGGCCCTAATGTCATCACAAGTATATGTAAAGAGGGAGATCTGACTATGGAAGAAGAACGCAATGTGATCAATGAAGCAAAATCCTACACTGCTGGTTTTTCAAGACGGAGCAGGGGGCCACCAACTAACAAATGCAAGGAATTCAGTTCTAGAAGTTAGTAAAGGCAAGAAATCAGATTCTCCCGTAGAGCCTCTGGAGGAAGCACGGTCCTGACAATTTTAGCCCAGTGAAACTGAGTTCATATTTCTGAATAAGTGGGCGTTGCTTTAAGCCACTGAGTTTGTGGTAATTTGTGACAGCTACCCCTGGAAACCAATACAGTACTCAAGAGGAGATCTGCCCCCTAGATAGGATTCAAGAGCCCTTGAGACATTGTATTAAAATGCCTTGTGTTTGTGCATATGAGCATCTGTCTAGAGGAAAAGATCCACACTTCCACGAGATTCTCAAAGATATTGAGAACTCTGTTCTTCCCAGGTTTAAGAATGTTTCATAGAGAAAGGAAAGGGGGGAGGGAAGGTTATCAATATGGAGATCACAAAATAAGGAAACACCTACTGTCTTGAGGAGCTGGTGTTGGCTCAGGTTTTGGGGTTTGTCCTGGAAAACAAAAGAAAATCAGATCATAAAGAGTGCTTGAAATTCTGCACTCACATATCCTTCTAATTTTACTATTTTCCTGGATCAAAATAGCTAAAAACATAACTGTTCTCTCTTTCTCTTTCTCTCCCTCTCTTCTACTCCCCAGTTCTCCCAGCATGTCATGGAGTTGGAGAAGGAAGGACACAGAATTAGGTAAGTCATAGCCACCAGAAATTGGAAGACACTTTTCAGGCCCAACAAATGGTGTCATGGAAAGGAAAGACAGGAACACAAGTTTTGGATTCAGAAAGCCCAGTTTCAAATCCCAGACTGGGGTATTAATTGTCTACCATCAATTCTGTCAACTGCTAAAAAGAGTTAGTAATATGGTTAGAGAGGCAAGGTAAAATACATGTGCTGTTGGTATATAGAAGGTAATCAATAGATGTTTGGTTGACAGTTATGCATCCCATAATTAGCTGTGAAATTACTTAAAATTTCATTATTTGAAACCATTAAAGACACTATTTATTTACAAAATATTTTCTTCAAAGAATCTTATTTTTATTAAATGTATGTTTTGCTAAAAGTTGAATGAAATATTTTTCTTGTCAAGTAGCTAATGATATATCTGGACTTTTCTGGAACCTGATAAAAGCACTCAGGTTACCCACAGCTTGGCTTAATGTAGTTAACATCTGTAAGCATAGAGCTACTAACAATACATAAAGAAACTAGTCATTGGTAGCTAGGAGACCTCTAAAGAAAAACTCGCCACTATTTATTCCTCCATTCTGAAAACTGTGAAAGCACTAATCTATGCAGGAGTGAGGAAAATAGGCAGACAGATAGTGAGAGAGCAACGGGTCTCTAGCAGTGGAGCTGGGACAGTAGCCAAGGTCCCCAACAGCAGAGGGCAATGTGGTTCCACTTAACTGTTTACAAGGGAGGAAGATTATGTATATTGTGGTTCAAGGGAAGATCTGTTCATTCCTTTATCTTAACAGGAGAACCTGGATCCTCTGACCTCAATGCCTGACTTGGCCATGTGGAACTTTCTGAGTCCACGTGATCATGACTGACAACATGCGGTGATATTTTTTTGACCACCAATAACATGGTGGGTATAATAGCACCAGGTGCCTCAGAACGGTGCTTGTTTTTTGTGCTGAACATTTATTTAAGAAATCCATATTTAGAATATTTGGGAAACTTTCACCTATCGGATGGCTAGCATAAGTCAGAGAGGGTAACTACTCCAAAAAAGAAAGGGCATTTGCATGACTCTGCTTACAGTGTAGACTACCCCACCCACTCCCACCCCTGCAGAAGCTGAGCCAGAAACACAGCTTGTGGGAACTATTTTAGAGGACGTGACTCTTGTCCAGGATTCCCGGGTGGCCTTTTGATCTTCTGTTCCTTTGGAACATTTATCTGTGCTCAGTGACTTCATTCTTATCCTGTGAAATGATGGCCCCTGCCAGTTCCCTTATTTTGTTATTTTGTTTGTTTGGTTCTGCTAATAAAGGGAAAATATTGGGATATCAGCAGGTTGTTCTCCAATGTGAGATAAAATAAAGGACAGGTGGCCATACCTTTTTGTATCTGGCAAATCCAGTTGTTAAGATGTTCGCAGTTAATGTCATTCCAGGACATACCAGAGTCCCCTTTCAACTCACCACAGTATTCAACATTTTGGTAATTGTTAGGTTCTCCATAAGCCCAATTTTCATATGAAACCTATGTCCGAAATATTACATTGCAACGATTAATCATTTCTATCAGGCCATTTCCTATCATTTATCCAAATGGGAAAGGAAAGGCATATCAACATTTTAAAAAATCTATTTACTTTTCTTTGCAATAGGTTTGTTTTGAAAGCAAGGTTTATGAAAATGGGTGGGAAAGAAATAGCTTTCATTATATGGAAACTTCCAAAGCTGAAGAGAATATGCTATTAATTATTTAAAATTTTCTTTGGTCTTATTGATAGAATGGATTCAGGGCCATAGAGGGGGGATTTATATCTAGGAAAAACTTGGTAAAAAAGCCCCACTTCTCAGTATTGGGAGTTCCTAAAACGCTAATATCCCTAATTCTTAAGCGGTAGTCTTTCAGTGTGATGTTGGAAACTGTCTCTTCATTAGATAGGTAGGATAGAGAAGGACAATTAGTTCTTCTTACAAAAGAAAAAGACTTATGAAATACTGCTAACAAAGCTACCACACTTCACCTAAATTAACAGTGGAAACAAATGGAGGGGTGGGTTCAGGTCCCCTTTGCTGTTTTCAGTGTGGAATCAGAGCCAACCGAGTCTTAGACAAAGCATCTTCCAGAAACATCAATACGAAATCCAAGTGTCCATGGAGCTATCATATAAATCACTTAACTCAAGTGCCTTGAAAAGTTGCTGATGGCTTGTAAGAGGAGGTAGAACCGAAATTACATAAAATCACTTCCTGGGATGACTAGAACGCTAAATGCTGCCGGCATATGTCTTAGCCTCTCACTTCTCCATTCCCAAGAATGGGGAAGGCTGACAAGTCCCAGTGGTTACTAGTGGATTCTCGGAAGTTGTTTCCAGATCTCCTGATCTATAAGAAGCTATAGAACGCTCAATTTTTTATATTGTTTTTAATTTTAATTCCAGTTTTAATTTTAAACAATTTGAAAATTCCAGTTTCCAATTTTAATACAGTGTTATATTAGTTTCGGGTGTACCATATAGTGATTCAACACTTCCACACATTACTCAGTGCTCATCGCAATAAGTGTGCTCTTCATCCACTTCACCTAGTTCACCCATCCCCCCACCATCTCCTTTCTGGTGACCACTACTTTGTTCTCTATAGTTAAGAGTCTGTTTCTTGGTTTGTCTCTCTCTCTTTTTTTCCTTCGCTTGTTGCTTTCTTTCTTAAATTCCACGTATGAGTGCAATCACACGGTATTTGTCTTTCTCTGACTGACTTATTTCACTTAGTGTTATACTCTCTAGCTCTATCCATGTTGTTGCAAATGGCAAGATTTCATTCTTTTTTATGGCTGAATAATATTCCATTGTATATAGATATATACACACATCATATCTTTACCCATTCATCTGTCAATGGACACTTGGGCAGCTTCCATAGTTTAGCTATTATAAATAATGCTGCAATAAACATAGGAGTGCATGTATCCCTTTGAATTAGTGTTTTTTTTTATTTTTGGGGTAAATACCCAGTACTGTAATTGCTGGGTCATAGGGTACTTTTATTTTTAACTTTTTGAGGAATTTCCATACTGTTTTCCACAGTGGCTGCACCAGTTTGCATTCCCACCAACGGTGCACAAGGGTTCCATTTTCTCCACATCCTCGCCAACACTTGTTTAGAACTCAATTTTTAAGAAGTTTAACTAACTACTTGCACACAAATTTTGCATGATAGAATGAAAACATTGTTTTATTTAAACTAGCAAAATGAGTTTTCTAATTCTTTTTCATCCAGCCTACCATGCTTATACCTTGGATGAACAGGAGAACTGTATCAGGGCAGGAGCAGAATCATGATCCAAAATAGCATTTACTTTTGCATAGAAAAATGTTTCTAGCTATCATAATAACCTGTTTTACCAAAAACTTGGATTAAGCCCAAGGATAACATCAAAATAAATACACAATAAAGTAAGAAAATGAGATATTAAATCAAATTACTCACAGGAGAGCCATCACTCCAAGTAAAGCCCTCTGAAGGACTTCCATATGTCAATCCCAGCCAAAATAATTCATGGTAGCTTCCGCTAGCCCTGCAATTTAAAAGACATAAAGACAGCTTATACTATTGGATGAACCAAGGCTGGTTACCTACAAGAGCTAATCAAATTTGAAAGTTATCTTCCAAACCAGGTTAAGAGATTCAACGACTAAGTATAAGCATTATGCAATTACTATGCATTTTGGCATAGTCCATAAGTATACTGAAAATGAGCCACCATTTGAGAATACATAATTACAAAGCACTGAAAGATAGTAATTCATTTATTCATTTAATAACATGGATTGAGTGTCTTGTACTTTTATAGAGCAATTCATCACAGGATTTATACGTATAAAATTAAAGCATTTGGAACTGAAACCAGATCAAAAAGGTCCTATGGATTTGGGATACAATTTAGGCACTCAAAGTAACATTATGAGCCAACAATTTCAGAAATGGAAGAATTTTCTCAACATCATTAGCACCAAAGAGGTAAAAGAAGGGAGTATTATATAGAAAAGACACTTACGCTATCAATCGCCATATTGTTTGCTGTTCTTCTTTATTATTGATACTAGCTAGGTCACCGCCCAGAGCTTTACAAAAATCTCGAGATTCAAACCAGGTTTTCTTCTCATGTTTTCCTTTTGCAAACAGCTAAAGATGATATAGTTTCAGAAGTTATTTTGGGGTACTCGATTGCTTATCAAATCAAAAGACAGAATTATTTACTTTTGATGAGATTTCATTCTATAGAAATTAAGACTGCTATGGTGCAAAACAATGTAATTCTCTTGGTTGAAAATCAATTTAGGAGTAAGTATTTGGGTAACAAAATGTGTGGGATGATATTTTGTTGAGAAAACCTTAGAAAATAAAAGCATTTTATAGCACAGGAGAAATTAGATTAAAATCGTATAAGTTTCAGGCACATGGGTCAGGCATATAGCTCACTGTGGAAGACAGGATTAATTTGGTTAAGCGTGAAAAGTAGCACTGAGATGGGAAAGAAACAAGAATTTTATTTATTTTTTTTTTAGAGAGAGAGAGCACAAGCAAGCAGGGGGAGGGGAGGGGCAGAGGGAGAGGAAGAGGAAGAGAGAGAATCTTAAGCAGGCTCCATGCTTAGGGTGGATCCTGACACAGGGCTTGATCTCACGACCCTGAGATCATGACCTGATCTGAGATCAAGAGCCAGACACTTAAATGACTGAGCCACCCAGGGGCCCCAAAAAACCTTCGACACAGAGAAAGTAAACACAAATAAGGAAAAAATTGTACCACAATTTGTTATCCTGTTTAGTTTAAACAATGAATAACCTGGCAGTCTTTCAATACTTAGTTGTTGGTGTCCTTTACAAAGGTCTTGACTTTTTTGCTTATAGTTGCATATTTTAACAACTATTAGAGCACATGCCACAAAAGACACTTATTTGGCAAAGCATCTAAAAGGTTATAAGCTAAAAAATAAATAAATAAAATAAATAAATAAATAAATAAATAAAAGGTTATAAGCTGAACTAAATTTAATAGATTATATAAATTAGGGAATATCTCATATTATCCAGAGGTCTGTGGTGAAATGGAATCCCAGACTGGGAAATACCTATCTGTATGCAAATAGTATAGGAGTCCATTGTATCCACCAACTTTTGTAACTTACATTCATTGTTTCTCATGAGTCATGGTCCCCACCATCACAGGCTTGTGGGAAATGAGATTTGCTCCCAACAGACTATGGGTGCCCAGCGCTCACCAAGCAACCCAAGGCAATCTTCACCTTGACCCTAATTTGAGCCATCTGGACAAAAGTACCTTGAGCAAGTTTCCACATCAGTAACTCCCAAGACTCCTGTGAAAACCTCAACCTTCTCCACTATAAGATTTTATTTTCTTAAATAAATTTACTATCACTTAAATTTATTAATAACTCCCCTATCTTAATCTGTACAAGGATGGTCCATATATTTCCAAACAAACCCTACCTAAGACCTCCAAAACTATATAATTTTCTAGGGAAGCCCATATTCCGATTTGTTGAATATCCACCTGGATAACATCTCTACCAGAACCCTGTTCACTTCCCAGCTCTGGAGAATTCTGCCACTTCTCTCAAAATCCTGCAACAAATCTCCACAGCCTACCACCCTTGGAAGAACGGCTGTGTATAGGATGAAACTGGCCTTTGTGTAGTTAATTCCAAAAATTCTAGATGCCACAGTAAACACCCGATTTGCTTTGTGTTCATCCTCAACTAACCCATTTACATAGTCCTCTCCTGTCTTGGCCCTAAACATTCCCTTCTAGGTAAATTATGTGTTAAGCCCAGACTGGCTAATCAGGATTGAACAGGTTAGCAGACTCTGTGGCTAGTAGTGGGACTGACTAAGCCAACTAGGCACACCCCTTGAGTTACAGAAGACTAACAGCCTCATTCTGATACATGTGAGTAATTCAAGTTTTCCCTCAACCTTCCCTACCTTACAAAGCATGCCATGGCCATATGCCACTGAACACAAGACGTCCTGAGAGTGGGACACTAGAGAACAGTGTCATGAAGCAGGAGATAAGCACATTTCTGTATTTGGCTACATCTAACCTTCTCAAGAAAGGATATGACTTACAAGAGTGAAAAAAACACCCCAATGCATCATTCACGGAGGTTTTTGTCTCATTTGTTTTTCAACTTGACTCCCTAAGAAGAAAATGGATGGGCCTTGCAATGGATGAAATGATAGCAGAATATCAAATTATCATTTAAAGGGCACAGAGCAGCCATGGGCCCCTACCTCACAATGCCTTCATCTCCCAGCAGACGTTTACAACCAGGGGCTAACTCAGAACCATGGAGCATTACCTCTCTCATGCCACATGGGCATTATCAGTGCACTTACCTAAACACTTGGGCTTTAAGAACAGGGCAAAATGGGATAGCATGAAGGGAAACAGAAATTTTCATTAAGATGCAAGGAGGTGGGAGCTCAGACTAAGGCAAGGAAGCTTGCGAGAGAGGAGAGACAGAGGGAGAGTGATGACAGCAGGGCGCGTGAAGACAGCTTCTGTGAGTCATGTTAGTTGGTTAAAACACAATTGGTCATTAGCAGGCACCCAAGAAGAGCTTTTTAAAAAACTGAAGCCCAGCTCCCCTTCCAGCTTAATAAAATGAGAATTTCTGCAGGTCGAGCCTGGGCACTGTGGTTTTGGCTCTATGTTAAGTCCTCATGTGATTCTTTAGGCCGGAACATATTCCACATTCTTTATTAGCTTAGCAGTCGATACTCACCTTGAAACACAAGCTTGTTTTACTGCTGGTGCCCCAGTCCTCTGGACATTTGGGTTCGGGAGTTGTCGTGGGCTCCGGCGGGCGAGTGACTCCTTCTGCCCAGTGTTTGCATACAAATTTTGCTTTTTCTTCACATCTCAAAACATCCCACAAGCCCCCTGCAACTCCAGTTCTCATGGCAACGCATCCTGTTTTCCGCCCTGTATTAAATATATAAAGTAGAATTCACTTAACAGGTGCTACAGACAGCTGACCATGCTCGCAGAACACAGTACAAACCAGACTGTGAAACTAAGTGGTAAAGTCTGCATGTGGAGAGGGACGCCTGGGTGGCTCAGTTGGTTAAGGGTCTGCCTTCAGCTCAGGTCATGATCCCAGGGATCCCTGGGATCAAGTCCCACTTCGGGCTCCCTGCTCAGTGTAGAGCCTGTTTCTTCCTCTGCTTGCCGCTTCCCACGCCACCCCCATCATCTGACAAATAAATAAATAAAATCTTAAAAAAAAAAAAAGTCTGTGCGTGAAGAGAAAATATGGAGGAGAAATCCAGTAGCATTTGGCAATTCATTTATGCTATTTTCAACTGTTATTTACCTTTTATTTGTGTGGCCTACATCCCTAACAGAATTTTGATCTCATATATCAGGGGTTTTTTGTTGTTGTTTTTTAAGATTTTATTTATTTGTTTGACAGAGATAGAGACAGCCAGCGAGAAAGGGAACACAAGCAGGGGGAGTGGGAGAGGAAGAAGCAGGCTCATAGTGGAGGAGCCTGATGTGGGGCTCGATCCCATAATGCCGGGATCACGCCCTGAGCCGAAGGCAGACGCTTAACGACTGCGCCACCCAGGCGCCCCTCATGTGTCAGGGTTTTGATAACATTTTGTATTTCTAACATCTGTCAGGGTGCCCCTATACAGATATTTAACAATACAATAATTTTAGTATGATAAAATTTACCATAATGGTAAAAATAATGGTTTAATTTTTTTAAAAGTTTTTTTAAAGCCATTTTTTCCCCATAGGGCCCTTGTAGGTCTCTCGGAACAGAAGTTCTTCTCACACTCCAAAATGAAATACAACTGAGCTAGAGATTTTAGCTATTCATTGAATATGCAAATACCTCGGACTTGTTTCCTGTACTTAAAATGCAAATATCACTACCTACCTTACAGAGTTGTGATGAGGGCCAGTGTTAGTGGATAAAAAGGCACATAAGATAAAATGAGGACTACGGTCAGCTTAACAATTTATAAATCTGTTTTATAGTTGTGATTATTTCC
The DNA here is from genome assembly GCF_017311325.1 of Ursus maritimus. Lineage (NCBI taxonomy): Eukaryota > Metazoa > Chordata > Mammalia > Carnivora > Ursidae > Ursus > Ursus maritimus. The sequence continues at coordinate 17,080,446 of NW_024425675.1, forward strand.
AAATAGTAATTCCATAAGGTGGAACTTTGAAAACAGCAGGAGTCTTTGCTGCTAGAATGAGATCATCTTTTATTATTATTCTCTTAACGGACATTAAGTGTTCAGAGGTAACTCTCACAGTTCTGGGGAGGCACATCTTTTCCAAAACATTTTCTCTATGATCTCTGATTCTCTATGGCTCTGATTTCATCCATTTTTATTCCCTAAGGACATTCCAAGATTAATCTCTCAGAGTCCTACTGCTGAATGAGCAACACCAGTAAAAAAAAAGGAGTTTGGCCTAGAAAGTAAGAATTACCACTCCTACTGATGTTTAAAACAAAACAAAAAAGTGTATACACAGTTCTTAATATCCTGCCCAGTTAATTAAAAAAAAAAATGAAATCGTACTTTGAGAACATTCAATAATTCACTAAGAATCACTATACCCAAATTATTGATCTATTTTCTTAATTTGTCAATAATTTGAGAATACACATTAAAAGAACTTCTGAAGATCAGGACTTATTAGGCCAAGTTGTAAATTCATGCACTTGAGCTAATGGTCTTCCTTTAGCTTTTAGCCCAGACACAACGAAAGATTTGCTATAAAGGATGTGGAATTTCCGGACGGTGTCATACAGAGTCATGTCCTATGCTGTGATGCCAGTGTATAAAGAAGGCAAACAATCTTTCAGAGGCTATTTCCATTTTATTTTATTTTTTTTAATTTTTTTTAATTTTTAAAAAATTTTTTATAATAATTTTTTATTATGTTATGTTAGTCATCATACAATACATCGTAAGTTTTTGATGTAGTGTTCCATGATTCATTGTTTGCTTATAACACCCAGTGCACCATGCAATACATGCCCTACTTAATACCCATCACCGGCCTATCCCAATCCCCCACTCCCCTCCCCTCTGAAGCCCTCAGTTTGTTTCCCAGAGTCCATAGTCTCTCATGGTTCATTCCCCCTTCTGTCAGAGGCTATTTCCAGAACTACTTACTAGGGAAAGCAAATCAAAACTGATAGGGAGGCACGGTGTTGTGAGTGCAAGTGACACAGATTTGGGAATCACATGGGTTAGTCTAAATCCACGCTTGGAATATTTCTAGTCACATACATTTTCTGAGTTCTAGTTTCTACATCTTTAAAATGAAGATACTTCAACTCACCTGGCAGGTTACTTATAAGGATAAAATAAAATCCAGGACATATAAAAGGCTAAGCAAGGCAGTGCCTCCAAGACAGTCGAATAATGCCTTCCACACAAATGCAATGCCTTGTCCCGCCACCGAAGCCCACTGATGGTCCCATTCATCCTTGCACTGTAAAGTTTTAAATCCCTTTCATATAGTTTTAACTTTACAGAAATAAGTTAACCATTTGGAACATCTGTGGCCATTTAGGATTCCTTAAATATTTTTCAAACAGAGTAGTGGCAGACAATGGGTAGTTTTATCTTTCCTGTTTTCTTAGACCACTGTGAGCTAATTAGAAAATTTTTAAAAAATAAAGAAAGAATGAAATATAAAATGCTGAGAACATAGTTGATACACATAGTCTATGCTGGAAAGGTACATGGAAGGATAATGGACTTGTAGGGTGAATTAAAACCTCAGCCCCAAGCATTGCACATACCTGGCATATCTGAATTCCAGTGGGTGAACTGAACCTTTTCCTCAATGGTCCACTGAAAGGTCCCTTTGTTTTGCACATCCGAAAGTCCTGTCCAAAAATATCTTTCAGGCCTCAATCCAACCAAACTAGTCAGAAAGGCTTGTTCATATCTTAAGGAAAAAAATTAATTAAATTTTAGAAATTTGAATTTTTCCAATTAGCCGCATGAAAAGTATCTCAGTTGTATGTTTGAGTTATGATTTCGTTGATAATCCAAACATCTCATGTTATATTGATAGGTCATTTAAATTAAGCAAATTTCTACTAAGGAAATGAGGGGAAAACACCAGAGAGCTGCGTAAATAAAATCATTCAAATATACTCAAACTATTTTTCTCTATTCCTCACCAGCCCCTCGGCCCTTCCTCAAAATGTAAGAGAATTCTGAAAAGGCAAAGGAGAAAACTACAGCATTTCAAAATACATTGTTTAAAAAATTAGTCCAGGGGCGCCTAGGTGGCGCAGTCATTAAGTGTCTGCCTTCGGCTCAGGGCGTGATCTCAGGGTCCTGGGATCGAGCCCCGCATCGGGCTCCCCACCCTGCTGGGAGCCTGCTTCTTCCTCTCCCACTCCCCCTGCTTGTGTTCCGTCTCTCGCTGGCTGTCTCTCTCTCTCTGTCAAATAAATAAATAAAATCTTTAAAAAAAAAATTAGTCCACTTTCCAAATATTTCAAATGCTCTTGGTTAAGTAAATCGTGAGGGTGTAACATTATCAAGGATGATACAGATGGAAAAATCTGTGTGGATTTCCCCCTCAATTTTATTCTCTTATCTCAGGTCTGAAACAGAAGAGAAAATTATTGAGGGACAATAGAGAAGCAGAGATTCAGTCTCTAGAAAAAACTGGGCAGAGTCACAAATTCCCACATTTTCTCTCCCTTTGGATCTCTTCCCTACATTTGGCATAATCGGGTAATGACACAATTTGGTTAGTAAAGCAACCAAAGTTTGTCTTCACGGACAAACATGACACAATGAGGCAGCAATGTAGGCAAAAATCTTTCTTTGGAGCAAAAGAAAAGTGAGTCTCCAAGTTTCCGGGAACAAAGAGAGGTGGATGACTCCAGCGAGAACAGAGAGGGAAATGCGGAGGTTACCGTAATAGAATATTTATATGACCCTAATCTGAGTAATTTCATTCCCTAAATTGAACAAACAAGAAAATTTTAAAGTCCTAAATTCAATTTTTATCAAATGTCTAGAAACCAAATTTAACCACAGAGTTAGTGAGCTCCTGAATATAAATATCATAGAAAACACAAAGGAAAACAAACCTAAAATATAAAATATAGGGAAATCTCTGCTCCAATGAACCAAAAGATCAATTACAGTGCAGATCAGAATATGTTTCTATAGTACTTAAAGACATAAAGTTCATCTTGCCATAAGATAAAAAGTATCTATATTCAGATTTTCAGGCATTAGCATTATATGAGTGTGCTACAATATATTAGACGTGTAATTGTATGTAAAAAAGGACATGGTTGAACCACACGCTCTTTTACAAAGACTATGCAAATTCTATTATATCTTTCTTTCTTTGGTTTTATCAGTGGATTTTTTAAATATCAATAGTATTCTCTACATCTTATTGGGTATGCCTTGATAGGTCAATGGATATAACTTATAGTATTAAAACTCAAAACCTTCTTACCTTTTTATTATAAGTCAAATGCACATTTTAAAATTTCTTTTAAGTTTCTTCTGTGCTTAATCCAGTGCTTTGCAAAGATTAAGGGAAAAATTAATAAAAACTAAAACCTCTAAGATGGTTGGGACTCTAGAAGTCAAAAGTTATATAAAATCCTCTATGTCTATGTGATTTTTCTGAACCTATCAGTCTAGCAAACGTAGCAAAGCAAAAAACAAACAAACTCACTAGAAAAACAGAAGAATGTAAAGGAATAATAAAATATTCAGTAAATCTCTTACCACCTTTTCTGGTGGAGGTAGTGGTAAAGACAGAAAGCGGCATTTTTGAACTAATAAATTTTACTTAGCCTCCCTACTTGAAACAATTTGATATATACTAGATCAGAAAAAAGTCTGATCCACAAACTATGTTTACTAGCATATTAACAAACTGTTCTGAATATTGCTTTATAGTTCTAAAAGGAGCAAAATATTTTACAGTAATTGCAATGAAGAATCCAAATAAGGATATGATTTTTAATGCTCCTACTTTCACAAGCCATACCTCAAGATCACACATAATCTACAGAAATTTAGAGTGTGTTGATATTTAGGCTTCTCTGAAAACATTTCATTATTTGACATACATTCAAATAAAATTAAAATAGTTGCATACCTGTCTTCAACAGTTGTTAAGTAAGCCTTTTCATTTATACAGGTTTGGTTTGCTTCCATGAATGTTGAAAGTGTGTGTCCAATCAAATAGCAGTAGAAGCCATGTCTTTTCCAGCCCTATTAATGTTATCAAGCAGATTATCCAGGATTTAATTAATATTAATATTATTTGAACAATTGTTCTATCGTGAAACATAAAGTGATAAATGACAGAAGTATGTAGAGAACACAAATGTGGAAAACTTGAAATGCAATGAAAAATATTTATATGAATAAAGAAAACAGTAGTACATTGTTCCTCTTATGACACAAAACTAGGGTCAGGGCATTCATTCTCTCCCCTCCTGATACTTCTTCCAACAAAGGTGATTTGTGAAATGCGTACTGAGGAACCTGAACAGAATGGCCAAGGTTTCTGTATTAGAATAGGTAGCCACAGGAAATAATTTGCTGAGTAGCAAACCTAGTTGTGTACTAAAGCCAAAAGTAGGTAGTGACTAGAAAGCTGTATCATCTGGTCCAAGAAGAATTCTCATCAAACTTCTGGCAACATGATTCAGCAGGGTTCCTCTCCTATATTTCGAACACACAGAAATGCTAAATAAAAACATAACAATAAACAAAAAATCCATACTTAAGGAAATCTTCAGGTAAGGAAAACACATGGAAAATGAAAATGCTAGAATGGGAAATGCTCAAGCCAAGACTATAGTTGCCCCATCATGTACCAGACCTAGACTAGGGTACTAGGGTCTAGAGGCAGGGGTACTCATGTCCGTTTAAATGAGGGTATTTGGCCATCAGCCCACCTGGGGCAGGGAAATGGAACTGAAGCTCTTACATAAAGATGATCCCACTGGGGCGCTTGAGTGGCTCAGTCAGATAAGCGGCTGACTACTGACTTCAGCTCAGGTCATGATCTCGGGGTCCTGGGATCGAGCCACATGTTGGGCTCCATGCTCACTGGGGAGTCTGCTTCAGGATTCTCTCCCCCCCCGCCCCGCCCTGCTCATGCTCGTGCTCTCTCTCTCTCTCTCAAATAAATAAATAAATCTTTTTTTTTTTTTTTCAAAAATATATGGTACCCATTAAGGAGAGCCCCTCTGGGAAAGGAGAGTGAGAAAACTCTATTCGCAGAACCAGGCAATAGCAGATTCTTGTCATCTGCCTGGGGTTCTAGGTGCAGAAAAAAAAAATCCTTCTGTTAAAAATACTGATTCTGTGCCAGAGATGGGTGCTGGTCCCAACGTGACACTATTCACATTGTATTAGAGTCCACAGCCAAAAACATAAAATAAATCTTGGTCTACAAACAGAGAAATTCCTAGGCACTCAGAGAAGTAAAATGCAGAACCACACAATAGAAACATTTGCACAACACGGGTCATGTAAGGCTTTGACGTTTGAGGCTTAGGGTGGGGATGGGATGGGGACTTATCACAGTCAAAAATTACAAACCACGTGAGGCTCATTTTATGGGAAAGTCAGCAAGTAATGTAATAAAATAATCTGGAAAAAAATATAAAATAAAATAAAAAATTAAAAAATTAAAAAAATAAAATAAAATATAAAAATAAGCCTGGGTGGCTCAGTCAGTTAAGTATCTGCCTTCAGTCTGGGTCATGATCTCAGGGTCCAGAGATTGAGCCCCATGTTGGGCTCCCTGCTCGGTGGGGAGTCTGCTTCTCCCTCTCCCCCTACCCCTCCAGCCCACTTGTGCTCTCCTTCCCTTTCTCAAATAAATGGATAAGGTCTTTAAAAAAACGTGTTTCAGACTACTTAACAAAAGAAGACAAAAGAAGGAGAATGAATAATGAAAGATCAAAATGCTATGAACAAAGAACAAGAGGATCTGAACACACAAAAAATAGAATTTCTAGATATATATAATCCTATAATCCTGAAACCATGTGGTTTTAGGAAGATTAGTCATTTGAATGAATGTAGCAGAGAGATGAACATATTTAAAGAGATTTTTTCAAAACATGGAAAGAAAACAAAAAATAGAATGAAAACCTTGAAAATCAACCAAAGAAAAGTTTCAGAATCACCAAATAAAATTGACTGATAATTTTCAAGAATTAAAAGAGACAAATTCTAAAAATGAAGCACACTAAGTATCAACAAAAGAAAACTAATCCAAGTCTCAAGATATTGTGCTGAAAGCCTGCAGAATGACAAAGACAATGAGGAGAACTTAAAATCAATCAGAGAGAAAATACAGAGTACCCACTTTTAAAAAAGAAGAATTAGCTTAATAACAGGAATGCCAATGGCAAAAATAAGGGCCTGGAGAAAATGAAATGATATATACACAGTGCTGTCTGAAAACTGCTCTCAACCTAGCATTTTAAAACAAGCTACCTAAATTATTCTGCAAAGTGAGAAGGGATCAAGACATTTTCAGATAAAGACAGAGAGTTTTCCACTCCCATATCACCAGTGAAAAAAAATCACTCAAAGATTTACTTTGGCAAGAAGGAATTTTAAGTCAGGAAGAATAAATGGCCTAAAAGTCACATGGAACAAAGAAACCAATAAACGTCTTAGTGAATCCATGTCTAAATGCCTGTATGAATAGCAAAGATAACAGTTGCAGGCGAGAAGTTAAGGTATGGGAGAGCAACAAGATGTAGGATCTAGTTAATATCCTGTACCCATGTCAATTACCTCACTGCGCTACTGTCCTCTAGTTACATAAGAAGTTCTCACTGGAGGGAGGAGAGTAGATGGCACCTGGGAATTCTCTGTGCTTTCTTTCTCAGTTCCTTGTGAGTCTAACATTATTTCCAAGATAAAAAAATTTTTAATATTTAAGTGGAATAATAAACTTCATTCTGTTCAGGAAGCAGAGACAGATACTGATTAACTTCATATCAGAAATGTATGTTAAAAACCCAAGGTTAGGGTGCCTGGTTGGCTCAGTCTGTAAAGCGTCTGCCTTCGGCTCAGGTCATGAGCCCAGGGTTCTGGGATCAAATCCTGCATGCAGCTCCCTGCTCAGCAGGGAGTCTGCTTCTCCCTCTGCCCCTCCCCATTGCTTGTGATCTCTCTCTCTCCTCAAATAAATAAATAAAATCTTAAAAAAAAAAAAAAAGGAAAAGAAAACCTAAGGTTAACCATTAAAAAAAAAAAAAAGTGGAATATATTTTCCCAAACCTGTAGAGGAAAATGGGATCAAAACATTCAACAGAACCAGGGGAATGCAGGAAAGTACAAACAAGAGAGAAAAGAAATCAGAACAGTAAATAAAATAAAGCTCAGAATAAGATGGTAGAAACAAATGCAAATATATCTGTATGCAAAAAAAAAAAAATCTGAACTCATGTTTGCCAATAAAAAGCCAGAGTTCCTCAAATTAGATAAAAAATAAAAATGCAGATACATATTTACAAGAGCCATTCCATGACATAGAAGGATTAAAAGCAATTAATTGAAAAAAAGAGATTCTGGGGAAATACCAAGCAAAAGAAAGCTTCTGCAGCAATATTGATATTATTTAAAATTGACTTTCTGGTTAAAAAAGCATTATTTATAAGGAAAGTAATTACATAATTAAAGGACTGATGTATCAGGAAGATATAACACAGAGGAAAGTATATAAAACAAAAACTGACAGAATTGCAAGGAATATAGAACATCTAAATAATATAAATTGTTAAGTTTTCTTCCCATCAACATATATAGACCTTGAGCTGAACAATCAGGGTCTTTCTGTCCAAGCACACTGAATATTCACAAAATCTATGAACTAGACCATAAAGTCTCAGCAAGTAACAACAACCAAAATTCTATATGATCACAATGAAGTGAAATTAAAATCAATGGTCTCTAATTATTTAGAAACTAAAAAACAAAATTCCCACCACTACCACCAAAAACCTCACTGATACCAACACTCACACACACACACACACACACTTCTAAATAATTCAAGGATCAAAGAAATCTTAATGGAAATCAAAAATATTTGGAAGTGAATCATAATGAGAGCACTCAATAAGAAAACTTGGTTGGTTGGTCCAGGGTTCCAAGTTTACCTTTCATTTCTGTAAGTATTTAAAAACATTCATCTGAATGTCACATCCATTAATCCCACCACCTAAAGCTCCTGGTACTAGATTTTATAATTTCAGATTTCAAACTCATCCACAGGATTCCTCCTCAGCCGGGAAAAGGGAACTTCTGTATCAAGCAGTGTAACATTTGCATTTGTCAGACATCCTGGAATTTCAGCGACTCAGGACCACTTTGCCCCAATTTTCCACAAAGCAAGGAATTGAAAGCTGAACCCCAGATCTGTATAACACACCTGTGGTTTTGAATTCTCAAAAAGGTCCCCACACCACCAAGTGCTCAGGCCCAGAAAGAAAGAAAAAAAAGTCTTGTTATCTTTCTTTGCTAGTGAGTGGATTTTTTTGTTGTTGTTCAAGTCTTCCCAGCCCTCTTACCTATAGCAGGTATTTTTAAACTGGTCAAATTATTTAATGTCTCTGAGCTTCAGGTTCCCCTTCTGTCTAATCAGGAACATCATGTTTATCATTTAAGATCATTGGCAGCATAATAACTACACTCAACTAACAGTTATGGATATTATCTTATTTTTCTTATTACCACCCTACTGATTAAATTGAATTTTACCAGACATGGTAGATACGACAATTACTACACTATATATATAACTTTTATTATCTGTATAAACTGTTACATGTATATAAACTCTGATCAATTGTATAGAAGTAATAACATTTAAGGATTATTTCTTATTTATGGAACATTAGAATAATATACACTCTCCCATATAGCCATATGATTAGGCAAGGAATATGTAAGTACACTGGTAGAGAACCCAGTAGTCCCAGTAGAGAGACTTGGGGTTGAGAGGCCAGGGTTCTAACCTTGCTTCTGTCACTCTAAGAAAGTCGTAGCTTCTCTGGGCTGAATTTCCAGCACATAAAAATTAAAGGGGGGGATTTTGATTATCACAAAGATCCTCTATATCTCTAACGGTCTCTGATTTTGTGTCTGCTCGATGTTTCTTGATGGTTTATTTGGACAGTCCTAAATTATGTTTTATGAACTCTCAGCCTTCTGGTGTTTGTGACAAGATGATCTGATCACAACATGACATGCTTGGAAAGAAAATTAGTTTCTACTTTATTTTTATCCAAGAGAAGTGAGAAAGGAAAAAAAGAGGAAGACAAGCAACTCAGCAGTTAAACAGGAAAATGATAACCGTACACCCTGTATTTTGTTGTTTCTTTATGCTGTAGAAATTGTTTCACAGAGATTATTTACTTTAACCTCGAAGAATTATCAGCGCTGCGGGGAGGTAGGACGAACCGAGGGACAGGCGAGGGTGATGGATACTAAGATGGCAAGGCTTTATTCAGTGTAGCTGGTTACTGCTGGCTCCACCAGCTAGTCTGATCTACTGGGAGCAATCCCCATCAGAAGCAGCATCCTCAATGGAGGACATCCTTATAAATGGAGAAAATGACAGGATAGTTTGCTACCTGAAACTTATGGTTATCTACTGGAAATGTTTCTACAACCCATAGGACAATCGACTACCAAGGCCTCAATGACCCTTCTTCCATAACCATAACCCACCTGACTCTCATTACCCTCACCAGGCTCCATGAGCGTGGTTTTAGTCTCTGTTCTCGCTCCCCCATTGGGGTGGGAGAATTCCCACGGCGTTCTGAAAGTTGCTGCTGACCACCTGCACCCATAGTAACTGTAGAGAACACCCGAAGAGGCTTTCAGCAGGAACAATGATGCCAAACCCTAACAAGAACCCGTTGAATGTCTAAACAGCTAGAACACTCGGCTACCCTATGACAATAAAAAAGCACCTTAATCGCCAAAAAAATAAAGCCAAGATATCACATGATATTTTCAGGTCTGAACTTACTGTGCACGCTCTATACTCACTTTCTGGCAGCCTTGTTCTACTTCCACTGTTCCCGAGGGTTGGGTTTGAGATTTCATCTTACAGATGTAGTCAAGAGGCCGCTCGCAGGCCCGATCCGCCCAGTACCCATCCTGCGGAAAGCCAAGAGAAAAAAAAAATGAATGATTACCAGTTGTTTGACTCTGAGGCTGTTTTCTTGTAATCGGGCCTCAGAAAGGAAAACAAAGGTTGTTAAGAGAAAAATGGCATCTCCGAAAGGGAGGTAAATTGACATTGTATAAGTCAACAGCAAATTTGGTTCTGGCCACAAAGATGTGAAAAGAGATTATAGTCCCCCAATATGTTTTATATTTTGGCTGTCCATGCCACTGTGCAGAGGAATCTAATGAGAAACTAAAAAGCTGGTAAGCCTCTAAGTGATGGTGTCAACAGAAGGCCTACATGCAAGCAGCCTCTTCCGTCAGCTGTTTTCAAGTTAACCAAGTACCTAGCAAGCCACCCAGAAAAACTCCCTCACCCAACACACCAAACTTGAAAACACACCTGAAACCAGTCATCTCTCCTCCTTTTCCAATTCATATTAATGAGTGTCCTCCTGGGTCTAAGTCTCCTCGTCCCACTCCGTTTCAGATTCGGCCTGCTCCCCCTTCCTTAGAGACATCACATCAAAATAGCCTCTCCTCTCCTTCTTGTTACTACCAACCACCTTGAAAAAAGGTTTTCTATATTGTCTGCCTCCGATTTCTCATTTCTCACTCGGTCGCAACCCACTGCCATCTGGTACTCAACCTTCAGCCAGAGTAATATTTCTAAGTTGAAAAATTGGTCTTGCCAATTCTGGGCTAAGGCATACTTTCTCCACCTCAGTACTCATTAGTGTTCCTACCCACCCTTCCACCTCTAACTCTGGGCTTTCGGTCATACTGTCCTTCAGTTCTTTACAAGAATACTGCTTTCTGGTTTCCTCTTCCTAGGACACACTTCTGCCTATCCTTTCAATAGTTAACACCTGCTTTTTTCTTAAGCTTTCAATTAATCACAATGAAAACAACCCCAATGACAAAATAGCAGCTTATACCTACTGAACAATAGGCTTGGGTCAGTCACTGTGCTTCTTATACGTATTAACCCATTCAATCCTTACACCCACCATGAAGCTGGGTACAATTATTATGCCCATCTTATAAATGAGAAAATAAGCCATGCATCAGAACCCAGCCTTTTAACCACCATGTCCATTATCCATTAGCAAAAGATAATTTGATGATATTCTTCAGTCACTAAAGTCCTATTTAGGACACGGAAGCAATCTTTTCACACATGACATTTCCATGTAACCTAAAAGAACAAACGTAGCTCTCCAAGTACAGACTGCAGATTGTGCAACTGAGAATAGACCTAAGTACATCTACTCACAGCAACCAGTCAAAAATAGAACCAAAGCTCTCGTTTGATCAGTCGGGCTATATGTATTGCCCTTTAGAACCCAGCACAGGAACCATACGAATATGGGTTACTGGTTATTCTCATCCTTGAACTGAAAGTTTCTGTCTGTGGCTTTTCTAGTCCTCTTGAAAGTTTGACTTTACTAAACAATTGAAATATAGATAGATCACCTAGACTAGAAACAACCTAAATGATGATATGTAATGAGTGAGGCAGGAAGAAAAATACCCTCTGGTTTTTGCTAGATATCAGCAAATAAAGTTGCCTTACCTTGCCTTTCATTACAACACAGTCTTCCTGCCTGTTGTTTTCATGGCTTGGTTCCCCACGAAGCCATTTAGTAAATGTGACAGGGGTCCCATCACTCCACTCAAAATACATTTGAATCTTGATGTCATTTAAGCCGATCCATAACTCATCATTTGGCTCTAAACAGGAAGAAAAACACAAAAGTAATGTACATATGTTTTCTTTCCAAAAATCAGGAGGTTATCAGGAAAGGAAGGCCCCCTGCTTTATTAACAAAAGTTCTACTCCCTTAATATTATAACGGATAAAAGACCACCCTTTTGAGTGTTAATCTGAGATGTCAATTACATTTTATGTTGTCAATATTAGTTTAATTGCACAATGTATTCTTTACACTGTGAAAGCAACCTTATTCTTTTATTGTGGGAGTATCATATATCTCCTGGCAGTTGCTAAAATGAGGCTGAAGTTGGTCCATCATTACCCCCTCTCTTGTGAAGCTACTTTTTTGTTATAAATAACCTTCCATAACAACTCCACTCACAGTGTTGGAAATATGATAGCTTACTTATATATTAATCTATTTAACTATTACTAAATCTCACGAACGTTTTAAAGTACTATTAAAAACCACTTCTATTTTATTACTGTGTCCTTATTAAGAACATTCTAGGTGTTTCTGTTAAAGTTCAATATCTGTAATAGGAGTGAGAAGATACATAAGCTGAGGTGTTGAGCTGTCTCTCCTGACATTTGGGACTTATTTACTAGTATATAAATATAAATGAATCTGTAATCATTTTCACCATGAAATACCAGAAAAACTCAAATAACAAATAAAGCTTAAAACAAAAACAACCAGGTACATACATAAAATGTGATCATTTTGTTTTATTCTATGAGGAACATTATTGGCTTTACCTGTAGTTAGAATTCTAAAAATTCTAAATATGACTAAAATGGGACAAAATTTAAGACCTAAGTTTTCATGGCTAGAAACATATATATTTGCAAATTCAAAAAATGAAAGAATACACACTTCAATATCTATTTAATTTGTACTACTGGAAATTTCATCATGAATGCTTGATTTATGTTCTTTAAATGGTAAAAATAAAATTACTTGTCAAGGATTATAAAGATGATGTTGTAGTAGAAAATAAGAAAAATGCCACACTATAGAGGAATTTCCCTAAATGGTTTCATCTCTTCCTCCTAAAAGTTGTCACTCAACTTTGCTTTTGGAGAAGTCCCTGACTGGCCCATTGCCAGCCCCAACAGATGTTTCCAGTGCCATGGAGCATGAATGACATTGTCAGGATGATCCCCTTTTCCTTTCACTTAACTGGCAGATCATGATCTTTGGGGCAGCAAATATAGGCTTAAAAATGACCTCATGTGCCCTTCCAGGATTTAGGTTCAAGACTAATCAAAACCTAAACTCTCAAGTCCCACAGTTAAAATAAAGTATTAAGAGTTCCCTATAAACATTTTTTCTCACCAAATTGTGCACCTCCCTCTAGTTTTTATAATTGCTAAGCACAATCAAGACTCTATTAAACTATATAATACATGAGTGTAAAAAGTTGTTGGACCAATTGTTATGAATCAGTTCAGGAAGCTGTCTCAGTTGATGTAGTCATAACTTACCTTGTGCAAGTCCCAATTTCTCCACTGTATGTCCACAATTAACATAAAAGGTATTATCTCAACTACCTAAAAAGTTTTTCTAGGCTTTTGATTTAGAAACAATAATTTTCTTAACTTTATTTACCTTTATCAATACTATTTTTACTGTTTTAAATAAATAAGCCTTATCAATTAAAAAGAAAGGAAGGATTTCCCTAGTGAAAATTTATTAATTTCAAGGCTGAATTTTAAAGCAAGCTCCAAAGCTGAATTTTAAAGCAAGCTTTGCCAGAGGTGGTTCAAGATGGCTGACAGGCAGACCCTGAACTAACTTCCTCCCACAGATACAACAAATCTATAGCTACATATGGAACAATTCCCCCTGAAAGGAACCTGAGAACTAGCTGAACGACAACTCTACAACAAAGGATAAAAAGGCCATGTTGAGATGGGTAGCAGAACCAGAGACCCAGTCTCGCTAAAAACCCCACCAGGGTGTAGTGACCCACCATCAGGAGGGGTCTCACAGATATGGAACTCCTTCCCAGAGAGCGAGGGGTTTGTGTCTTACATCAGGCACCCCAACTATCCGGATGTGTACTATAGATGAGCCCCCAAAACATCTAGTTTTGAAAACCAATGGGGCATAAATCCAAGAGAACCAAAGGGCTGTAGGGAATAGAGATTCTACTCTTAAAGATCTCATATGCAGACTCACTCACCCTAAGGCCCAGGGCAAAAGCAGCAGTTTGAAAAAAGACTCTAGACCATATGCAAAGGAGATTCATTTGCTAATCTTAAAAATTCTGCCAGAGGGGCAAAAACCTGTTGGAACTCTCTCCAGAGAAAACTGTGAAAAGGCACCATTTTTGCATTCTTCCTCTACTTTGCTAGTGTGGGCACTAGCGAGTGCTATTTTTGCACCATCAGTCTAACCAGCTAGCGCCTACCCCACCACACTGATGCTGGAGCCCTGCCAGAGGCAGGTGGGCTCCCCCTGCCCCTCCCCCAACTCACATTTGCTCTCTCTCTAAAATAAATAAATAAATAAACAAACAAACAAATAAATAAATAAATAATATTATCATCTCAATAGAGGCAGAAAAAGCAATTGACAAAACCAATATCCATTTATGATAAAATCTCTCGGTCAATTGGGAATAGACAGAATGTACCTTAACATGATAAAGGCTATATATGGTGAACCTAAAACTAACATACTCAAAAAGCTGAAAGCTTTTCCCTTAAGAACAGGAAAAAGGCAAAGATGACCACTTTTCCCACTTTTACTCAACGTAATACTGGAAGTCCTAGCCAGAGCTTAGGCAGGAATAAGAAATAAAAGGCACCTAAGTTAGAAAGGAAGAAATAAAACTATGACTATTTGCAGATGACATGATTTTATAGACAACCCTAAAGACGTCACCAAAAAAACCCTGTTGAAACTACTAAACAAATTCAATAAAGTTGCAGGATACAAAATCAATATATAAAACTCTGTTGCCTTTTTATACACTAACAATGAACTATAAGAAAAAGAAATTAAGAAAACAATCCCACTTTCAATTCCATCAAAAAGAATAAAATACCTAGGAATAATTTAACCAAGAAGGTAAAAGACCTGAGACCTGCACACTGAAAATTATAAGACTTGATGAAAGAAATTGAAGGCAACACAAATAAAGAGAAAGATAGTCCATGCTCAAGGATTGGAGAATTAATATTATAAAAGTGTCCCTGTTACAGAAAGCAATATACAGGGGCACCTGGGTGGCACAGAGGTTAAGCGTCTGCCTTTGGCTCAGGGCGTGATCCCAGCGTTATGGGATCGAGCCCCACACCAGGCTCCTCCACTATGAGCCTGCTTCTTCCTCTCCCACTCCCCCTGCTTGTGTTCCCTCTCTCACTGGCTGTCTCTATCTCTGTCAAATAAATAAATAAAATCTTAAAAAAAAAAAAAAGAAAGCAATATACAGATTCAATGTAATCCCTATCAGAATATCAGTGGCATTTTTCACAGAAATAGAACAAACCTAAAATTTGTATGGAACCACAAAAGATCCCAAATAGCCAAAACGATCTTGAGAAAGAACAAAACCGAAGGTATCACACTCCCTGATTTCAAACTATATTACAAAGCCAAAGTAATCAAAATAGCATGGTATTGGCATAAAAGCAGACCCAGATAAATGGAACAGAATAGAGAGCCCAGAAATAAACCCATACATATATGGTCAATTAATTTACAACCAAGAAGGTAAGAATATTCTGTGAGGAAAGGATAGTCTCTTCAGTAAATGGTGTTTGGAAAACTGAAAGCCACTTACAGAAGAATGAAACAGAACTACTATCTTACACCATACACATAAATTAATTAAAAATAAAGACTTCAATATAAGTCCAGGAAACATAAAACTCTGAGAAGAAATAATAAGCAGTAAGCTCCTTGACATTGCTCTTGGCAGTATTTTTTTGGATCTGACTCCAAAGGCAATGGCAACAAAAGCAAAAATAAGAGAACGGGACTGTAGCAAACTAAAAAGCTTCTGCATAGCAAAGGAAAACAACAACAAAATGAAAAGGTAACTTCCTGAATAGAAGAAGAGATTTGCAAACCATATATTCATTATGGGTTCATATCTAAACTATATAAAGAATTCATACAGTTTAGTAACAAAAAAAAACCCAATCTGATTTAAAAATAGGCAGAGGATCTGAATAGACATTTTTCCAGAGAGTCCATCCATATGGCCAAAAGACACATGAAAAGATGCTCAAAACCACCAGTCATCAGGGAAATGCAAATCAAAACCATGATGAGACATTACCTAACACCAGTCAAACTGACTATTATCAAAAGGACAAGAAATAAGAAGTGTTGGCAGGAATGTGGAGAAAAGGGAACCCTCTTGTGCTGTCGGTAAGAGTATAAACTGGTGTAGCCACCATGGAAAACAGTATGGAGTTTCCTTAACAAATTAAAAATAGGATTACCATATAATACAGCAATTCCACTTCTGGGTATTTATCCAAAGAAAACAAACACTAACTCAAAAAGACATATGCCCCCCACCGATGTTCATTGCAGCATTATCTACAATAGCCAAGATACAGAAACAATGGATGGACGAGGTGTCTCTTCAACAAATGAAGAAGATCAGGCATATATATGTTCCATTGTGTACACACACACACACACACACACACACACACACTGAGATATTATAAAGCCATAAAAAAGTATAAAATCTTTCTATTTGCAAGGACATGGATCAACCTTGAGGGCATTATGCTAAGTGAAATAAATCAGACAGAGAGAGACAAATACCATTTGATCTCACTTATATGTGAAATCGATAAAGCAAAACAAATGAACAAATAAAACTCTTAGATACAGAGAATAGATTTGTGGTTGCCAGAAGTAAAGGAGAGAGAGGGTGTTGGGGAGAGATGGGTGAGGGGATCAAGAGGTACAAACTTCAGGAGCACCTGAGTGGCTTAGTCAGTTAAGTGTCAGGTCACAATCTCAGGGTCTTGGGATCGAGCCCTGGGTCGGCTCCCCACTCAGCAGGGAGTCTGCTTGCCCCTTTCCCTCCCGCCATTTGTTCTTTCTCTCCCTCTCAAATAAATATATGAAATCTTTTTAAAAAAAGAGGTAAAAACTTCCAGTTATAAAATTAAAAAGTCATGGAGCTGTAATGCACAGCGTGGTGACCATAGTCAATATTGGTAACTAGGTTTATTGTGGTGATCATTTTGCAATTGTGGAATCATTATGTTATACACCTGGAACTAATAAAATGTGTGTCAATTATACTTCAATAAAAAATAAATAAAAGCAAACTTTGTCAGCCAACTTCCCTAGGTAGCTATAGCAATAAACATATAAGCTTCTCCTACTACTGTATCATGTGACATAAAGTCGAGAAAAATTTGCACTTTGGGTCTATGGCATCTTAACTCATCTGTTTTCCAGTGATTCCTCTGCAAACTTTATTACCTGCTATAAGTATCATGACTTGTATGCCATGATATTATTCAGACATACCAGTCCTGCTTACTTTATTATTGTCTAGTCTGAACCCTCCAGAATGGACAGATAGAGAGTACAAGAAATTGTTTACAGGCTGCCACAGACTATTATCAGGGCCTATTAAATGGAGTGAAGTACACAGAGTAGAAAGAATTCCATTTGGCACAGGTGCTAGAAGTACTGGTGTTTTGGGGTCTTTGCAATCGCTTTCTGTGCCTACGCTACTAATTCCTGTCTATTTGTCAACTTTTTTCTTCTCCCCTCCCCCCAACTCCTATCAATTTTCAGGCAATAAGTGTCAGGAAGCAGTCCACCACCATCCATTTCCTCTTGTTTTGCTGGGTGGAAATGAACAGCTGTAGCTAGTCAGCAGGCTGGGCGGGGGGGTGGACGGGAGGGGGAAGCAAAAAATGATCATCACTTAACCAGCAGGTACCCCCCCAGTTAGCATTCCATTCCTCCTCACCTGCCTCCTCTTCGGGAGAAGGGTTCCCAGTTCATTTTCCCTGGTTGTTTTTTTGTTTTGTTTTGTTGTTTTGTTTGTTTGTTTGTTTTGATAGAACCAATTTTTGAAAACTTCACAATATTTTGTTTGGTACCTTTTCAATATAATATTTAAATTACATACCTAAAATTGAGGCATACCTTTCTTTAAAGGTTTGAGGCCAACACCTAACCACCCCAATAAAAATATCCTGTTTTTTTCACTGCTCAACACCAGAGCAGCACTAGCTAAGTTAATAAAGAAAATAAAATCCAGAGTATGAGATGGTTCGTTTAGAGATGTTTCTGGTGAGAGAAAATATGGCATTTAAAAAAGAAAATACATACATGCCAGTGCTTCCAAGAAATGAAATATTATTGACAAACTTCAGGTAGACTGCTCTGAATGCAGATTATATTGAGAAAAGTAATATTTTTTAAAATGTCAATTGACTACAAATTATCTCTTTGAAAAAAATTCTTTAAATTTCAGGATTTCTGACTGGGTCAGTTGGTTCAGTGTTTGACTCTTGATTTCAGCTCAGGTCATGATCTCATGGTCCTGGGATCAAGCCCCGAGTCGGGCTCCATGCTCAGCGCAGAATCTGTTTGGGATTCTCTCTCTCCCTCTGCCCCTCCCCCACTCGTGCTCTCTCTCCATCTCTCTCTAAAATAAATAAAATCTTTAAGAAACTCTTTAAATTGCTAAACAATTTCTACTTTTTATGCATGATTAATATTTACTGTATGTATTAAATAATCTCATTATTAATTTTAAATTATTAAATTAAATTTAACATTTATGATTAAATGGGTGGAGAGTGAGGGAGAGGTAAGCATATCACTGCTGTAAGGTTTCTCACCATATCCCAGTTGGGAGATGATAAAGTCAAATTCCTCGATGCTGTGGATACTGGCTAGATCACCACCTTCCTTCCGACATGCAGTCAAGGCATCTCTTTGGATTTTCTTCTCCTCTCTGTGAATCTTGTAGCAGTGACCTGCATACGGCCACCACTGACTTGGACAGTTAGTAGGCACATCGCTTTCTAGAGAAAAAAAGAGGTTGGAAAACATTTAAAAGGGATGATTTTTTTTAAAAAATGATAACAAAATTTTCTATCATTCGGTATACAAAACAATTCATAGTTATAAGCATTTCAAGGTAATATTTATTTTTCCTTTTTGGCTTGCATAGTCACAAAAGATAAACTAGGTGGGGGCAGAAGGGCCACCAAAGAGCCACAGAAACCACAGGAGCGTGAGCTGGCCACCTGTGGCTCTGGATTGACCCACTACCTCCGGTTTGCTCCCGCAAGATGGCGTACGATACTGCGGTGACCACAGGGATTTAGAGTCAGAAGTCTTTCAGGCAAAACCTGAATTTGCCACAAGTTGTGTGATCTTGGGCAAGTCACATCACATAAACCAAAATATCCATATATAAAAAAACATTTCAATAATATTGATAACAATACTAATTGGAAGTTATCCATCCTCACTCTGTTCTTCTGAACTAGAAAACATTTAAGATAATGTTACTTTAAATTATAAATACACAATTATTATGTAAGTCAATGAGTAATAGTGGCCAACATCCTAATTATTGCTACTAAGGGTTATGGTCAAATTTCATAAATCTTGATTTCGTATTGCAAAAATGAACTGTAATAGTCACGAGCTGGGGAAAGGGAAGGGAAAGATGTTGGAAGGCAGAAACTCAGGTTATTCATCCTTGGATGCCCTAGGACTGGCACGCGGCCCGGCACGTGGCAGGTGTAATGAATGTTGGTCGAGAAAATATATTTGATATGCCGCAGCTTATCATTGCCATTTACAGATACTCTTTCAAACTGCAATTTAGCAGTGTACCTTGCTTAAAGACGGATTGTATTACCAAATGAATGTTAATTTATACATTTGTTGGGTAGTGAATGTTCTCAAATGTGCTGCCTTAGCAAATGGTCAATACATTAAATGCTTGTTACTCCTTTAATGAATCCTTTAAAGCCCTTTCTCCTTACGCACCAGGACTGTCTGCCCACATCTTTGAGTCCAGGATTTGGTTTACAGTAGTCATGTAAGTAAACAGTCACCCATGATGACCAAACACTGTATTATTGTCACAGAAAAAAATGCACATACTTAAAAAATTCTAGCCCCTCAATACAACTTAGATATTCAACAAGTTAGTATAGCTCTAGGGCCCTCTGGTGGGATGTTTTGATTTTGCTACCTAGGAAGCTGAAAATAATGTCAGCAAATGCTGAGGCCTTCAAAAACTGAACAGGTGACCTTTAAAAATATCTTAAAATGTGAAGTCCGCCAATGAAAAGGAGTTCCATGGGGCAGCCAGAAAAGGTCACCTGCTCCTCAAGAGCGACACTGTCTAACAGAGATACAGTGTAAGCCACGAATGAGAGTTGCATATAGAGTTTTTAATTTGCTAGTAGCCATGACAAATAAAGGTAAAAAGAAACAGGTAAATTTAATTTAAATAATTTGCTTTATATAACCCAGTATATCCCAAATAGTATCATTTCAACATGTAATCAATAAAAAAGAAACCATGAGATATTTTCCTTTTGTGCATGGGAAGTCTTGGAAATGCCGCATGCATTTTACACACTTAGAGCACATCTCAGGTCAAACTAGCACCACTTCCTGCTCTCAATGGCCACTGTGGTTACATGGCTACTGAACTGGACAGTGTGGGTCTAGAGACCCAGGAATTACGACGAACGAGGTAACATTGCAGGGTACAAGGTAGAACTCTTGCCCCAGGGGGTCACCAATCATGTGTGCTGCATAATTTTAACTCTCATAGGCTTTTCCAATTTCTAGTTTATTTGAGTTTATAGATAAGACAGAATGATTCATCCAGGAAATACAGAGAAATTCAAAACCCCATGTCAAATGAAGGTTAGCAAGTGAAACAATGTGAGGCATAGTAGAGAAATTAGACTAATTTATGGACTGCTTGACAGTTTGAACAAATTTTCACAGGAAACACAGGTATTAATATTTCCCTTTACAGATGAGGAATCCAAAACTGGGGGTTAAGTAACAAGGCCAAGTTCCAGAATTCTGCTTCCTATACCAGGGAAGCAACAAAACAACCATTCTCCTCTTCCCCTAAGTGGTAATTCCAAATCTTCTGAAGGAGAATTGTATGAGCTTTTCCAAGGAGAAAGAATTATACTACTTCTCCTATGGGAGGAATAGAAGAGATGAAGTGCAAAATGATTGAAATCTCCTGGACACATGCTTGCAGTCATAATGGTGCCTCTGTAAATATCATCGAACCCAAGAACCAGGACACTCATCTGTACCCACTGGAGATCTTGACCGTATCTGTCTCTATTAAAATTGCAAATACACCTACTCCTTGTTCTGGCAACTCCACTCCTAGGAATAATCATGTGCATGAAATGACACGTGTATAAAGTTATTCACAGTAGGATTGTTTGTAATACTAAAAAATCAGAAGTAAATTGAAGGTCCATTAAGAGGTGACTGGTCAAAAAGTACATACATGGTCTCTCACTGTAATGGCTATTGTGCAGCCATAAAAACAAACCAAGAGGCTATTTATGTACCCTAGAAAGATGTCCAAAATTTTTTATCTGGAAAAAGTGAAGAATATATGCATTGTATGCTGCCATTTGTAGAAGACAGACAGAAATGATCATAAACATATCTGTTTATGTATTTATAGAATAGCCAGATAAGGATAAACACCTAGAAACAGTTATTTATCAGGGAGTACAACTGGGTATTAGAGGTTAAGAGGCAGAAGGAAAATACTATTTTTTTTCTATCATTTTGTACCTTTTAATTTTCCAGCCATGTCAATCATATTTTAACATCAATTTTATTGACTTCAAAAGTCAAGGAGAAAAGTCAAGAATGCCACACTGTCAGATTTCTCAAGCAGAACACATACATACATACATATTCCCTTTAGAGCGTTACGTATCTCCAAAAACAGCTGATAGTGAAAAAAGTGAAGGTCGTTTGCTTTTTGTCAACTTGAAAAAAAGGGTACATTCTTGTGTTAGTAACTTAACTCTTTTATAAAATTATAAGAGAGAGCATAATTGAATTCTTTCCCCAGAGTCTAACCTACATATAAAATTCACTTAGTACTTTTTGGATGTTTTATCCCATTTCTGTGTAGACTTCCATTGACGATGCTAAACTTACGGCACTAGAGCCCAGATGGATCCTTAAATAGCAAGAATATAATAAAAACATCCTCTGCAGATATTTATTTCCTAGCTTGGATTCCAGTTTTGTCACATGTGCAAGTTTTATATATCCTCTGAATATCCTCCTCCTCATCAAGAATGTGTGAATAATAATGCCTTACTCATAGGGCTGCTATGAGGATAGAATTCTTATTTATGTGCTTTCAAAGGCTTTGTACATGCCTGAACACCACGGCACACTCAGGAAATGTTAGTGACCATTACTAGTAACCAACAAAAAGAAATCCCATAGGAATAAGCTTCCTCCATAAATTATCAACAAAACCTGTCATTTCACACAGTTATGCGAGGCTATAATTTTCTTCTTTCAATTATAATATCTTCTACACTTCAGATCAAATAGGTCACTTACCAGAGGGAATCACAAAAGGATTCAAAGTTGTGTTGCCCTTTTTACAAATATAGCCTAGTCTCTGAACACATTCCAGATTTTCCCATTTAGCATTTTTCCCAGGATTTAGTGACACACAGCTTTTTCCAGGTTCTGTTGACGGACTTCCTTTGGGGAAAAAGAAAAATCAAAGTGGGATTATTATAGGTATTACAAGCAGATGGCCCCCACAACCTCAGGGCTTCATCCTTGGGATTTAATGGATCTCATTCTGTCTCTGGCTTCACATTTACGAATAAATCTTTACTGACTGCAGAGCAAAAGTTACATTGAGTATCTATTTCTTTTCTTGTCCTTAGATCATTCCAATGTCTAAAATGTTGATTATACAAGTTTACTTCTTTGAAATAACTTTTTTCACAATATCAATAATAAAGCTAGACCTTATCATCTTGAACAGTCTTCACACTGGGTTTTGTTATGTATAACAAAATGCACAACACATGGTGTTCCAAAACACCATATTAAACATTGTAAATACCTACCAAAAAGCTAAGTAAGGCTAACTGTGAGGAGCAAACTAGTGAATTTCTGAACACAAGGAAATTTTCTCCAACTAGAGAGAGGAAACGGAAGAGGAAGACAGGAAAGAGGAGAAAGACAAGGGAAGGGGAGCTTGAGAAGCAACATGACATGGGAAACGCTGATAAAGTACACCCCAAACTCAGACTCTTCCTCAAGATTTTCGACCCAGTGTACTGAAGATTTTTAACCGCTAACCCTTCATCCCGTATCTTACTGAAAATTGATTTAAAAAAAAAAAACAGATAAAGTCAACTCTAGGAATACAAAATGCAATGTATACATGCAGTGATGCCCGCATCTCTCATGCTTTTTTGTTAGTTAACACAGGATTTTAAAACCAGTGTTCTGAAAACTAGCTCCATCTCTCCCCTGAAGATAGGGTGGTGAGCCACATTTTGTTAACAACTCTGCTCTGTGACCTCTGACATGTATATAACCTGGAGCTCACTTTGCCTTCCTGCTAGATGGGAACCACGTCACCTGCCCCATCAAGCTTTTGTCAACATTTTTTGAAAGTTGTGGAAGAATACACAAAGAAAAACATTGTCAGTGGTAAGGACTTTAATATATCAGTTAGTTGTCTTTAAATGGCTACAGTAGTTATGTATTTGAATTCATACTTCTACAGCATTTGTGTAAATTATCCTGACCTCCAATGTGAATGTATTTGAATAGATGCTTTACTTGGTAAGTACTCAATTGAATACTTAATCAAATATTTCATGCAATAACAGCTTCTAATATTCCACAAGTTTTCTGATTTTAGTTTGAAGAAACTCTCATATTATTTCAGAAGGTGATTTAACTTTACACCTCTTACTTCTCAGGAATAACTTTTCTTTTCCTTTCTCATCAATATTCCAATTTCATACCTCACTTTCACTGAAGTTAACCCACCAATTTTCTCACTGAAGTCTTGGAATGCAAGTGGTTCATATTACAATAATTACTCCAAAATTGCAGAATAAATAAAGTGACTTGCCAAACGTGTGATAATTAAGCAGCAAAGAATAAACTCTAGTTCCTTTAAAAAATGATCATTATTATCTAATGATCTGAATGAGCCCAACTGGCATTCTCCAATTCAATTGGACTGAGTGAGTAGGCAGACAAATTAAATCCTCACCCATGAGAAGGACATCTTATATTCCCTTGAAGTAATGTTTAGCTCCCATATTATAGAGGAAAGCAGAGCTGACTCTAGTGACAGCCCTGTAACTATGCATTGAAGGAATGCATTGGAAGTGGAATTTCATAGTAAAAGCATGTCAATTTAAACCAAAATGTATCCTCTAAAATTTCCCTTTTGTGTTTTAGCATCTACTCTGAACATTCTTTCCCTTTCTTTCTTTTTCTCTTCTTCCTTCCTTCCTTCCTTCCTTCCTCCCTTCCTTCCTTCCTTTCTTTTCGAAGTTTTCATTTTCTTTAAATACCATAAATCAGTAACATAGAAGAGAGTTTAATTTCCTAAGCCAAGTGCAAAGCCATTCAGTGGCTTTTAAGAAAGAAGTCTGAGTATATGAAAAAACACTACATCCGTATTTTCTCACAGCAGAACTAGTAAATGAAAATGTGACCCATCCTTTTCCACACCCGTGCAGACATTAGTAGTCATTAATTATTGTATTCTTTGCTAATAAGCCAACGTTAGTACAGGGTGTGGTTGGAAGTGGGGGTGGGGAGTTCTGAATCACACTCAGTAGAATGCCTCAAGCAGCTACTAAGTGTTGGCATTTGTGAATAAGGTAAAAGTTTTTTTGTCATTATTGGTCCTTTTGTTTTCTCTGAATAACTGCTGTATATGTAAAACACATTTATTATTTAGTCTCCTTTATGTTCTGTTACCTGTATGTTATAAAAATGTAGACATAATTAGTTCAGAATATTTTCTGTCTTCCAAAAAATTAGAAAGCTGTTGAAGGCTTAATCATCAACCAATTGTTTTTTTTTACAATTAAACTACAAATTGCCGACAAAAGTACTAATGAATTACTATGCTAGCGTGGATTATCATCTGTGTCTGAAATATTATTTTAATCCAACTACATTAGATTAACAACAGGAGAAAATCATGTTAAGATCATTATAACAATGACAGAAATATTACAAATATCTCAGGGCTCAAGATAATGAGAAATCGTCCAGCCCCAAATAATTCATATTCACTTAAGTTCATAGTATGTGTGTGTGTAAATATAAATAAACACATATAAAATCTTTGACTATACTATATAGCATTTTATAGTATATATATCTCATAAGTGTACATTTTATATATAAGCACATTATAAAATTCGATAATTTGATTTTGAATATAATAGCTAGCAAATCAAAGATACTCAGAGAATATATACTTTAATGGAGTTCTGTATTGATTTGTGTGATAATCCTGCCAGATGAATCCCTAACGCACGAAGCAGGTATAACCATATGGTTTTAGTATATGCAAATCCAGTTGGCAGATTTCAAAGCAACGTGAGAAATGGACTACATTTGGTAGTCTCCCAACTCTTTTCTTTGAGCTCTCCATGTGAGATGATGAAGATCTCCATGGTATCCAGATAAATTAAATCTAGATGAATTATCCATAGACAAGCTGGACCCTACCTGGTAACCAGTTCAAATATCGGAATGGACTGCCACCACTCCACTGCCATCCACTGTTGAAACTGAGGCTGTTAAGTCCAATCCAGAGTCCTGAGGTCAAGGAACTGGTTAATCCTATGGAACGGAAGCAAAAACAAAAAACAAGACTGATGTTTGGAAAAGACAATGGAATCGAATTCAGAATTAAGTGCTCAGATCAAAATGTATTTGAGGGAAGTACTAAAAAAAACATGCAAACATTTCTCCTTGGATTCTCTGGAGGTAAGTACAACTACTACCTCCATTGGCAGATAAAGAAACGAGGTGAGAGACTAAGTAAGATTCTTAATAAGATCTAGTAAGAGTCTTGCTAAGCTTCTAACCCAGATACGACCAGGCTTCAACCCCAACGTCTTGAATACTCCTATCGGTGGTAAGAGTGTGCTTTTAATTTGGATAAGACTCTCTCATCAAATAATAACATTTTTACTTCATTGTAGAGTACAAATAAGATTTTTAAAGATTTTATTTATTTATTTATTTATTTATTTGAGAAAGAGAGAGAGCATGAGTGAGAAGGAGGAGAGGGAGAGGGACAAGAATACTCCATGCTGAGCACAGAACCTGATCTCACAACCCTGAGATCATGACCTGAGCTGAAATCGAGTCAGACGCTTAACCGACTGAGCCACCCAGATGCACCTAGAGTACAAATAAGATGTATCATGAATGAAATACAAAGTTTTCTATCATAAAAACGTTAAATAAACATTTCCATCTATCATTCTCATAAATTATTACCTAACCTTACATTCCAGAACTTATTCTGAGAATTTTATTTCATGACATTTTTAAAAATCAATTTTTCTTTTCATTAATATTTTGCTTTTAAAGTCTAAGCAGATTTTTTTGGCTAACATGAACAACACTTTGTTTAGGCACTTCATAAATCATAATTACAATGTTTCAAACTCTGTGCGGTGGGAGGGATTAGGCGGGGCTGATGTAGAATAAAAAAACAAGTCACATGGACCTCAGCCCTCTGGTGTCAAACATTCTCATTTGTTACCTACCTATACTTTAAAAAAAACACAGATTCTCCGTTCTCTCTACATTGTTTTCAGTTGATTAAAAAGAGAACCACAGGGGAAGGGAGGGAAAACTGAATGGGAAGAAATCATAGAGGGAGACAAACCATGAGAGACTCTGGGCTCTGGGAACCAAACTGAGGGTTACAGAAGGGAGGGGGTGGGAGGATGGGATAACCAGGTGATGGGCATTAAGGAGGGCACGTGTGGTGATGAGCACTGGGTGTTATACACAAATAATGAATTGTTGAACACTACATCAAAAACTAATGATGTACTTACTATATGCTAGGTAATTGAACATAATTATAAAAAAAAGAGGTCATAAAAAACAAAACTATCCCTTGTCTTTAATAAAATACCAAACTTAAGTTGGTATTCTTGTCAATAATGAGAATTACCACTTATTCTATTCAGAGCACTGTATGTGTTCATTTAATCCTCACAAACTATGATAGGGGTTTGATGACACCAAAACCCAGACTCGATAGTTCTCATGCCAACTGAGCTATGTCAAAGTCACTAATATTTTCCCCAATTTTTCATTAGCTCAGGTAAGCACACATTCATGTCACCATTTCAAATGAATGGAGGTCACAGTGACTCAGAGCCAAATCATCAGATCTCACATTTATTGCACCCACTTCCATAAAAGTGCAGATGACGGTCTTAGAGATCATGTGACCTGAATGTTGCACTCAGTTTACTCAGCGTCTGGCAGAGAGCAAAGGGCAGGCTAAAGATCCACTTGAAGGTACTGATTAGGTTGATATTGATTAGGTAGGTTGAGGTTTAACAAACTGAACTGAATTCAATACCGGAACTATTTACTGAAAAGTAAAACCTGCTGTATGATTTCTTTAAATAGAGTAATAAAATAATAATGGGATGAAATTAAATACTAGAATTTAAAAATCAGTGGAAATTAATTCAGATTCACTCATTTTTATCCAGTGTTCTAGAAAAAATGTTTGAGTTAGCACAGCTCTTACAGACAGGTACTTTATGTACCTTGGCAAGTATCTAGTCCAATCTCTCCATTTGCCGAGGAAGAAACTAAAGACAGAGAGTTTAAGAAACATGGGGAGAGGCAGAGGATAAGCAGATCAGGATTGGAACCCAAGATTCAATGTCGTTTCTCCCCTGGATTCAACCCCTGTTTAAATTAATTTTGCCTGTGAGTTACTACTATAAAATCCTTTCTAGATAACTTTAAATGTTAGAGCACCTTTAAATAAACAACAGTGAATTAGACAGCTATTTCTGATACATGTCATTCCTCTCCAAACAATAGCCCATGCCGGAACTCACTCCTAACACCTGTGAAGACTCAGCTTTTGGTTTTCCAAAGTTGGAATCTTACCAAAAAATAGAAATGTTTATTGTAATCTCTACCAAGGAGATGAGATTATCAAAAGGGTGAGTCTTTATATTTCTTTAGTCCTAAATCTCTGGGGTGAGCACCACCAAGTATGACTGCATTCATCTGAAAAAATAATAATAATGTGATAAAAATTCATTCATATGAAATTAAGTTTATAATTATTTATCTTATCAATGGTTACCTTTTAGTTTATTATTTTTTACATATAGTTATTAAAACCATATGAGTACTATAATATTACTTTGGTCACTTTCGGATGAATTAAAGAAATCAACTAAAAAGTTCTGTCCTATCTCATTTATGTAATAGGTAATTTATAATGTGTCAAGAGGAAACAGTTGTCTACTAGTCTGTTCCTTAGAAATATCATTCTGGGGGCGCCTGGGTGGCTCAGTTGGTTAAGCGTCTGCCTTCGGCTCAGGTCATAACCCCAGAGTCCTGGGATGGAGCTCTGCATCGGGCTCCCTGCTCAGTGGGGAGCCTGCTTCTCCCTCTCCCTCTGCCTGCTGCTCCCCCAACTTGTGCTCTCTCTCTGTGTCAAATAAATAAATAAAATCTTTTTTTTTAAAAAAAGAAACATCATTCTGGGATCAGTGTCATACACTGCATTTTATGTTAGTAATTACTCTGTTAAATACCACTGAACATGGAATGATTTTTTTCATAGATTATTTAAACTTGTAGTCACCTGAATAATAATCTCTATACTTACAGAGGAGTATACTAGAGAAAATGATGCTGAAAGTAGCATTTCACAAATGCTAAATACAGCTATTCCTGCAAATCAAATACTCGTGTATTTTTAAAAAAATTATTAGTTACAAATACAAGCATTTATAAGTTTTCAAAACTATAAGTAATTCACTGATTATAGGAAGAATTAAAGTAGATTTTGCCCGAGATTGCTTAAATTACTGTTTGGCATAGCCAAGCAAAGATGATAGCTTCTTAAAGGTATTATCTATCCTCTGACATCCCACATCTGCTCTAAGTACTTCTGGATTGTTTTGAAGAATTAAATTAAATACTTCTTAAACAAAGGCCTAACACATAATATGTGCCCAATAAATGTAAGCTATTATTACTATTATTATTATTATTATTGTTATTACTCTATGTTGAATCAAGGCTGTCAAAAAATGTTATTAGCTGCAACATGGACGGCACTGGAGGAGATAATGCTAAGTGAAATAAGTCAAGCAGAGAAAGACAATTATCATATGATTTCTCTCATCTATAGAACATAGAATAAAGAAAGGGGGGTTAATCAGAAGGGGGAATGAAGCATGAGAGACTATGGACTCTGAGAAACAAACTGAGGGCTTCAGAGGGGAGGGGGGTGGGGGAATGGGATAGACTGGTGATGGGTAGTAAGAAGGGCACCTATTGCATGGTGCACTGGGTGTTATACGCAACTAATGAATCATCGAACTTTACATCAGAAACCAGGGATGTGACTAATATAACATAATAAAAAAACATTAAAATAAAATTTTTAAAAAGTGTGATTAGAAACAAAATTCAAATTTTGTGTCAAATATATCATCACTTAAAGCAAATGAGCACCATCCACAAATTTCTTTCTCTAATGTGGTTTTGTAATGTCATAGAGGAAACAAGGGGTTTTTTAGCATTACTACACAAAGTATCAATTCCACATGCTGAACTGTTTAGTTCTCGATTTTCCAGGATGTATTGTCTGAAATGGTTATGCACCTCCTTTTGAACCTGCTTATAATAGAAGATGTATTCATGTTACCCTTAGCTTTCATCTCTTCTGCATTGTGGTCCAATTCATTTTCCAGACAGCACCAAAAACAATCAAGTAGACAAGCCAACTTTCACTTCCTACACCTTCTTTCAGTTCTGTAAATCCTAATCCTGCACATATGTAGTTATCACTCTGATTCAGGAATTGAGGATTAAATAGCTTCCCAGCATTTTGGGGGTAGAAGCAGAAATGAGGATGATGCATCGATCGTGAATGATGTAAGAAGTTGCTGCCAGGCAGACGCTAAGCCCTGAAGACAAGGGGGAATCAGATTGCCAGTTTAGACGAAGTTCACCAGAACAAGGAGCTGCTGACACCTAAATTAAGGGTTCTTTTAATTAGAAATTCTCTTCATTTCGTGAGTGGGACCCAGGCAGAATGAAATGTAAAGACAGTACTCCGTTCCAATCCAACTATTTTCTGAACAGGAGGCAGTAGGCAAAGTTTCTAGCTTCTCCCTGTTATTTCATCTATAAAGTAGACACAATAGTATTCATTCAGGAGGTTGGTGTGAGCTTTAGAAAGAAAACCCAGTGTCTGGCACAAAGCAACCGATCAATAAATGACAGCTAAATGTATCTGAGTCATAAAAACGGTTTACACATTTTAAAAAATGATATTTACACTGCTCACAATCCTCACAGAAAATAAATCTGATTTTAAAAGTACAACTATTTGTGGATATATTTTTTTATTTTAGTGGCATATTTCCCCAAAGGGAGTAGATCACAATCCTACACTCACACCATTATTTTCTAGATTCCTCCCCACTACATCCCAATAAATCCTGAAAGTCTTGACTATCTTCCCTCCAAAAAAACGAAGTTCTGTTTCACTTTATGAGTTACCCTTTAGGCTTTTTTCCCCCCTAATGCATGATATTTTTGACTTAAAGAAAAGCAGGAAATACTACAAGTCTCATTAGTGAAATCATTCTTATCCAGATTTCAGTTAAAATGTGCTGGCTAAAATTCCGGAGACTTGGATAAGAGTCAAATAAGTATCTGAGGTGAACTTGGCCTGGGAATCTCTTAGTATTTGTTTGCGCTCCCGAGGGACACTGTCATACTCGTGGCACTGGCTGGTTAGGAAAGCATTTCCCGAGGCCCAAGCTGGAGCTGCTGTCCCACCCACATCACCCCTGTCCTCTAGGCAGCTGCTGAAGGCAGGTAAAAAGTAACCTGTGTTCTGTCCCTCGGCTTCCAGAAAGCCAGAAAACAAGTAAAACTTGGAAGAGCCAAGATAATACAACTCAGAGTCCCTTAAAAATTTTTTTTTAAAAAAACCAACTGAAACCATTTTAACTTTTTTTTTTTAAGGTTTTATTTTAATTCCTGCTCTGCTCATCACCACAAGTGCTCTCCTTAACCCCCATCACCAATTTCCCCCAACCCCCCAACTTCCTCCCCTCTGGTAACCAGCAGTGTGTTCTCTGTAGTTGAGTCTGTTTCTTGGTTTGTCTCTTTCTCTCTCTCTTTTTGCTTTGCCCTTTGCTCATTTGTTTTGTTTCTTAGAGTCCAAATATGAGTGAAATCCCATGGTATTCGTCTTTCTCTGACTGACTTAGAAACCACTTCAACTCTGGTAGAGTTTTCTCTCACCCATGCCAGCATGCACAGAAAACACCTCGGTTGTCTTAAGTCATCTTTTCTCTTCCTTGATCATCTACATGAATTTGGTTTTGTCTCTTTCTGTGCTTTCTGTCATTATTTTTAGACATATTATAAATATTATAATATTATAAATTATATATAATTATATATTTTATATATAATTTTTATATAAAAATTTATATATAAAAATTATATATAATTTATATATAATATATATTTATATATAATATTTTATATATATATACTTATAATATTATAAATATTAATCGCTCTGATACTGTGCCCCAATACTAGGAAGGCCCCCCAGACCAACACAAAACAGAATAATTGAGCAGACTTGAGGCATAATTCCTTCTCTGAGTTTACTAATACACAGTGAGGCCAGATTACTTTTCTCCTATCAGTCTCGGTAATAATAACGGAAAGAAAATGGTCAATGGCTGCCTGTACCGAAAGGAGACAATTAATAAATGTTAAACCTGGCACCTAACTGTGGCAGGAAAGATTTCATTACCCTGGAGCAGTTCATGTTTTAGTCCTCAGGAAGGGAGGAAGAATAGAAAAATGCATTTTGCAAGGTTTTGCTAAATAAATGTTTGTTACCTCTTTCCTCCAAAAAGAGAATGCAATAAACATCTGCAAATTCAATTAAAAAATAGTAATAACCTACAGGAGAAACATGGTCCAGTTAATGAAGAGTACCCCAAAAAGAGAAAAAGAGGCCAAGGTGGGGACACGCTCTATCCCTCGTGTTGGTTCACACACTCTCCCCTTTAACAGAGAAAATCACTGAGGCCCAGAAGCTTCACGGCATCAAAGAGCCGAGACCCAGGCAGTCGGGCTCCAGAGCTGACTCTCTTTACTCCTGCACGCTGCTGCCTGGGGGCTGGTCGGTTGGAATGGGTAGGCATTGCGGACACAGCAGGTTCTAACATGGTGCTCCTTCAACCACTTGCTCAAGAATCACCTAGAAGTTTGACAATATGCAGCTTCCTGGGCCCCATGGCACCTCTACTGATCTAGCATCTCTGGAGTTTGGGCCCACGCATCTTCATTTTAACCAAGTTCCTTGGTGATTAATAAGCAACTTGACATTGAAGGGCCACAGCACTTACTGTCTTCTTGCTGTAAACCGACCACCTGTCTACACATGAGGCTGAATTTCTAAATAATTCTTTTTACTGTGTTCCACCATCATTTGTCAGGCAGCAAACATTCTTTGAGACTCTCTTCCTTAGAAGGTTCCATGTGAATCTCTTTGGTTGGGGAGCATTAATTCTTTGAGACTCTCTTCCTTGGAAGGTTCCATGTGAATCTCTTTGGTTGGGGAGCATTAATACTCATAAGATATTCCTGATTTTCAGCCATTTGCCCCTATAATCCATTCTCCACACAGCCTTCAGTTTGCTTTCTTCATGGCACTTACTAAAATTTGTATCTACCTGTTTTTTTTTTTTTCTTGTTTATGTCTGTTTTCCCCACTGGACTTTAAGCTCCTGGTGCTTGCTTTGACCAGCTTTGGTCACCATTGTGTCCCTAGGACCTTGCGTAATACCTCACACACAGACACCAGCCACTGTAATGAATGAATGAATGAATAAAAAATTACAAATGTACTTCTAGTCTTGCAGGGGAAGTGGGACACAAATGTATGTAGCTATTATAAAAGCAGTAAACAATTAAGAGAAATGCAGATAGAAATGGCTAAGACTGCATTTCAGCTGGATGAAATTTTGGGAATTCCAGGTACAAGAAATGGCATGGGAAAAGATGTAGCAGTGAGGAAGTGTTAGATAAAGTGTTAGATAAAGGTGAGAAACCCCAAACTCTTCTGTCCAGACTGCAAAATGCATGAAGGGAAATAGCAGTCAGGCTCGGAAGGCCAGGCAAAGGCAAACGCCTTTGTTAACGATTTGATAGGAAATAAGCTACTAAGGATTTTTGAACATGGTAAGTCATAGGATCAGAGATCTATTAATCTGGTAGCAGTGTCAGGGTGAACTGGAGGGAGGGGATTCTGGAACAGGGGCCTGAGGATGCTTTTTCTCCCCGCTCATTTCTGCTCCTAATCTCTCTGTTCCCCAAGTGTGGATTTCAGAAGCTACAACAAATACTTTCATCACAAGCAAACATTCGTGCTTTCCCTCTTCACAGTCCTACGAGAACAGACGCTTAAAAAAACAAACACATTGTGGAAAGAATACCAATAAGGCCTGAAATCCTGTACAGGCTGGGAGTTTGAGAGACAGGAAGCCGAAAGGATGCAGAGTTTCCGAGCTGCTCTTGACTCATCCCTGCTTTTGCAGCAAGAGCCTTTACTTCCATTTCTCCTTTTGACTCCCATGATGCTGATGCAAAACCTCTGGCTTCAGGATAGACCTGGAATTCCTGACCAGCACAGTCCCCTTGCCGTGTCCAAGAACATCACCTTTTGATTTTGACCTCTTCTATTCTGAGCCCAGATCCATTCTCAGGATCCTTCTTAACACAGGTTCTCGAGACTGTCACAACTGATGGAAGAAATCCTGAGACAAAAACCTATTTGCCATTCCAGGGGCACATTTGCATCCCCCCCTCAACTTTGTGACATCTGCTCAGGACTGACTCTATCCTGATGTCGATAATCGCATGTGCTGTCTGCTTCTAAGGTAAACTAGACAGAAATAAAATCATCGTGATCTTACTTGCAACCTCTTTGCTTTTGCCCTCATTACCTGTTAGGTACGTTTGCTCGTGTATCTCCGTGATACTCAAGAGTTCGGCACTCTGTTGTTGGCAGCTTCTCCGTGCCTGGTGCCAAGTTAAAGCAGATTTGGAGTTTATCTGGTAGGAAATGCCAGTCAGCGGGTCTTTATTCCATAAGCTTTCACTGCCCTCGACTGTAAAAGAAGTCAAACGCGATTGGCTGCATTAGGCATAGAAAAGACTTTCAGGGAAAAATATTTCTTAAATGATTCTAGTAGCATTTTTGTCGGAAGCCTATTGGTTTTCCTTTCTGTTCTTTTACTTATTTTTGAGGTGCCTGTGAGATTTTCTTCACTCCTCTGATGAACAGAGGGAGTTTTCAAAAGATTGACCGCATCTCATTCTTTTCATTTGCCTAAGAAAGGAAAAGAGAGGCACTGTCTCCCTATTTTTGTGTCTGAATATTTGGGATCAATTGAGTTGGAAAGTGAGGCCAATGCAAATACTAAGAATAGAGATGCCAGGTCAAATTCCTTAATCTAGAAAAAAAATAGAGGGGCAAGAGAAAATATATATCTTCTCTCAGCAAGTGGATATTTTGCCTGTACATTCTAGTTGGGTCTTTTTAGACCAAAGGCATGGGCGTTAGAAGGCCACGTCATGGACTCCACCACCAGGCTGACCTGGACCTACATCCAGGCACTGTCACTCACCGGTGGTTTGTCCTTATTTTCCCACCTCTAGGATATATTAAATCTGTGTAGCCCCAGGCAATAGTAGAGGCTGATTGTTAGTTTTCCTTCCTTCAGAGTAAAAAATAATTCTTTGAGCTTATTTTTGCCCTGTTATTTTATGATTCCCAGTACAGTCTCTAAACTTAGTTATACATTATGAAAGGCCAATAGTATCGACGGGTAAATATTATTTATAGTGTGTTACCTATAAGATGTTTGGGCAATTAGTCAACAAATGAAGTATTTCTGTGTGCTTCATGTTATAAAAACATCCCTTTTCTCTTTTTAATAATTTAAATTCTACCTACGAATCCTAGGGAGTAATAATTTCTTCACTTTTTTGTAAAAAAGAAAAGGAATCATGTAACTTCTCAAATTTTCTGAGAAGTATTCAACCTGCCAAGAAGTTGGGCAGTTTCCCAAAAGCATATAGCCTATGTCATGAATCTTTGGATGTGACAAGGAAGTGATCTTTTTCAGATACATCACACAGACTATGATATGAAACTTGTGGTTCCACGGCACATCAAAGAGGAAGAAAAATAACCCAAAATTCCATCCAGGCAACAACATAGAAATTTCTAAGATGTTTTCATTATAAAATTACTATATATTTACATAAAAATAAATTTGAATTGGTAATGTTCAATTTAAATGATAACGATCTGAGATCTTACTAGTTCCATATCCAGATGGACTCTCTCCACATAAGTGAGATCATTCAAATGAGACTGATTGGAGGGCTACTTGAAGATACATATTTTTAGAAATGTGGAGTTCTAATATGGTAGAAAATGTGAGACACACACAAAAAAACAAAAAACAAGGGGGATTATTTTCTTGCTCAGGAATGGAAGAGAGGGATATACATGAACAAAGAAGGAAATGCAATTTGACTCTTCTCTTTATTTAAAGAAAGTATACTTTGTACTTTAGATCAAGAAATTAAGATCTATTTCTCAATGAATGTATAGGTTTGCTGAGTCTACACCTCCCCCGATTGTTCAAATTCCTGCAGTAAACCAGCACAACTGATGTGGAAAGCAAAAGTTGCAAGCTATGGAGAATTGAGAGAAAGGGTCTTTTCCTTTTCCTGTTCTCATGATACTTTAAAATAAATGTCTAAACAGAAGGAAAACATTACAATAAACAATGCAAAGGACAATGAAAAGCACTTATTAAAATGTCACTAGGTCAATAACTGGTACCTCGTCTTCCTGTATTAAACCTACTAGTTTAAGGCTAGTATAAAATAAAAGGTTTTTTTGAAAGGAACATGAAGCGAGGAAAATGAAGTAGATTGGGAAATCACAAAGCCCTTTAAGAAAGGCATGAAATGTATAAAATGTGCTTTAAATTTTTAATGCATATTGAAATCAAACAATTTTTTATTCCCTATAGTTATTTTACTTTACATTTAACTACATTTCTATAGAATATGTATATATTCTATATATTTCTATAGAATATGTATATATTCTATATATTTCTATAGAATATATATATATTCTATATATTTCTATAGAATATATATATATACATACATATATATAGGCTTTGAAGACATAAATTAGAAGTAATAAGACTAAAAGATTATTCAAAAGAATTATTCAAAAGATTATTCAAAAGAATACTCAGGATATCCCTCCAACACACATTGATCCCAAAGTTGTGAAGTTTTTTTTCTGTGTGTGTGTGTGTGTGTGTGTGTGTGTGTGTGTGTGTGGAGTTTTTTGTTATTAGTGACTGGCCATTTGTCTTCTATTTAATGACTGATTAAATCATACAAATATCCAACAGCCCCTTCATCAATACCACTTAAGTGCAAGATGCTATAGTTAGACGTACGAAATCCACACCCCCAAGAAACTCCATGACAACAGATTTAGAAAATATCATTCCTAGTAAGTAAAGGTGAAAGACACTCCTCAATCATTGGAAAACAAGTACTGCTTTGTCTTAGGGGGAAAAGTAGCTTGATTCCAACAGAAGATATCTACTATAGAGGTCAGACATCTATAAGCCTTTCATGGGAATCAAACCTATAAAAGTTGTTATAAGAGAGGCAAATACAATTACTTCACCCAAAACGGGAGAGCAGCGTTGCCATGAATGGGAAGCCTGTTTTTGTAGATATTCACCCAGAACATAGGGACTGCACACAGAACAGAATTATAATAATATATGGAGTTGAAAAATCAAATTTATTTTAAGTGGGATTATAAATCAAAAGAGAGAAATAAGTACGATTCTTAGACTTTGGGATTTAACTTAAGACACTAAAACAATTTTGTGAATTATTTCATAATAATGCTTGGAATAATGTGATTGTGGGTGGATGTGTGGTCCCCAAAATTCAGCGGTAAACAATGCTATTGTGATTCAGGTGTCCTTACAACCATCCCACACTGCATCTGCACCCAGACTTTTCCCCTGCACCGCCCCCCCCCCTTGCTGGCCAGCAGGAGAAAGAGTTCTGGGTAATAGCACAAAACAGGAGCGGCTGTGATCCATAAAGTCTGAATGAGCAAAAGGTCAGGGAGTAAGATGTTTGGGGGGGGAGAAAAGGAAGGGGATAGCTGGCAGCAGGCTGAGGATGTGGGGCTGACAGGGAAAATGAAAGAACCCCTCCCTTGCCTCCTTCTTCAGTCCCAGCCCTGCCTCCCAAGGCTGATGCCCTCCTCTAACCCCTCCTCCACCATCCCTAAACCTGCTACACTGTTTCTTTAAAGATTATTTTTTCCCCAAGATTTTATTTATTTGAGAGAGAGAGAGAGAATGAGCAAGTGAGAGCATGAGCAGGGGGAGAGACAGAGGGAAAAGCAGGCTCCCCACTGAGCAAGGAGCCCGATGCAGGACTCGATCCCAGAACCCTAGGATCATGACTTGAGCGGAAGGCAGACACCTAACCGACTGAGCCACCCAGGTGCCCCTCTTCACAGACTCTTGAGTGTGGAAGGAACACAGGAGAATTCTTATTTTCTGCCTGCTTCCCATCAATATCATGCAAAGCCACTTATTTCGTGTTACTGCAATAATATGTTTTCATTTTAAAAATCCTTCGAGCATAAAAATAATCCACTTCCATTTGATTCATAGCTATGTTAAAATAAATGATACTGTTCTTAAATTAAATTCACTATCATTACTACTCATTACTATCACTTTCAGAGAAAGGAGCCCTTTTCATTACATTGGCAAAAAGTCAGGAGCCCCTTTTGTGTTGTTGAGGCAGAAGTCAGGAGCCCCTCCCATCTCTCTCGCTCCATCAAACCACATGCTTATGGCATTAAATTTTATTTTTGATCTATGGTTTAATAAAGATACATCCCAGGGGGAGGTATTCAGTATACATTGCATCGTATTCAGTATAATTTGCCCTACAGTCTTAGCAGTAAAGATTGAAGGAAAGCAGCAGCTGGTGGAAATAAAGGGGTCCTGTGATGTAGCACAGGGCTGAGCGTCAGACCACCTGTGTCTGGTCTTCAGCCAATACGGATCACCTTCTCCATTACAAAGTGGGGACAATGGCCTGTGCACAGGGTTGTGGTGGAGTGTGACAAGTTAATAAATGGGAAATAACTTTGAGGAGGGAAAATGGTCTCAATAAACACAAGGTCTTATTGCCACGGTGCTGTACTAAATGTGGCAAACTCTTCTTGGTGCTAACGTTACTTACATTTCAATGGACAATATCCAAATAGCTTGTCCGCGTCATAGTCTGCAGTGGTTCCACACCAGAGCCACCCGTCTGATCGCCCAGCACTGGTGCAATCTGCATACCACTTGTTTTCAAACTTGAATGGAAAGGCACACGTTGCCCCGTTGGAATTGCCCAGCAGCGTGTACATGTCTAGAAGAGACACGTTGATCACACTTAGAATGTCAATCTTCTGATCAGTGGCTTTCCACTAAGAAGGATGCTGAAAGAATGGGTCTTACTCTTCTGACCACATTTGATGTCCCCACACCGGGAACTCTTTGGTCTTTCCCTTCTCTCTCTACCCCATCTTTTGCTGCGTATACACAGCAGTCTGTATTAGGAACAACTCTAGTATCACTTCACTTCTGCTGTGTTTTAGGGCAGATTTTTCTCTTTCCTACACCTGACTTGACTTCTGCATTTCCCCCCAGAACAGAGAAGAGGCCATCCTTCCTCTTCCTTGGAATCACAGAATGATTGAATCTCTAGATGGAAAAATAGCATGACAGCTGTGTAATTCAAATGCATAGCCAAAGTTAAATCCCCTCCTACCACTTCCTGTCAAGCCAGCCTCTACTGCAGTCCCTCAACAATGACTATGAGAAACGGTCAGAATTTGGACATAATGCTCTAATCCACATCATGGAAAGAAAGTACTCGAAACCACTGGATACCATTGAAAATCAGTATTTGTCTTTCTTTAAACTGAAATCAGAGCAAAATGGGAAGCTCTGGATTTACCTAGAAGAGAAAATCGAAACAAATACAAATCATTGTTGATTATGGTTTGGCTGAAGCCAAAGGATTAGAGAAGCTCATATCTCCACTGACAACCACACCACTCCCCTAGCCACATTCTCCAAAATGTTTAGTGTCTCTGTAGGGACATCCCCTGGGGAAACAATAACCTTCTACAGGGAAGTAGTTTGCCTCTCGCCACCAGCTGATAATCAGAATTTGTCCTAGATAAAAATACTCTTTCTTAATTAAGTTTTGTAGATTCTATAACTTTAAAAAGTCCCTAAAAGACATGTTAAAATCCAATTTAGACAATATAAAGTTTGTAAAACATACAGCACAACACCTAACATATATTAAAATCATCATACACATTAAGTTCCTTACCCTC